>NW_015150574.1:1342266-1375613 GCF_000732505.1 Cyprinodon variegatus
ATATATATATATATATATATATATATATACATACATATAGTCAGCGTAGGTGTCTAAGGTAGGAACCATTGCAAGGGGAGAACACAGGTTAGTGACCACGTCAATCTGGGGGAGGAAGATTATGAACGTGTGAGTCACTAACCTGGTCTTTAAGTTCAGTTCCTTGCCCAGAGGAAAAGGTTGGTTACACCCGGTCTGCTGCCGATAAGATGCGGCTGCCCAGAGAGCCCCAGACGTTGAAGCCCTGGAGGCTGGAGAACAGGCAGGAGATCAGATCTGAGCAAACAAAGGAAGGCAGGATAATCCAGAGGGCGAAGGCCAGCAGATCAGAGATATGAAGAGGTACCAATGGGAAATCCAGGACGGTGTCAGGAATCATTTCCAGGTTCAGTAAACAGGCAGAATCCAGCAGGAGTCTGAAGAGGTCAGGTAAACAGTTCAAAACGAGAACAGGCAGGGTCAGACATCCTGACGCAGAACGGGTCAGGATCAGGTAATCAGTAAACACTAAGACATGCCACAAGACTCTCACCAAGGGCTCAAAAAATCTGGCACTGATGACTGGAAGAAGGCAGGTTAAATAGAGACTGGAGTGGGTGAAACAAATGAGCGGTAATGAGAAACTGGGCGGAGCTAGGCAGGTGAATGGAATGAGTAATCAAGCTAGACATCAGTGCCAAGGTCATGACAAAATTGGGCATGAGAACATCTGCTATATTGCATAAACTAGAAAAAAATACATAAAGCAAACATAACTTTTTCTCTTTGTCGATCTGTCTGTCTATCAGTGTGACTGTCTATCTTCCTTCCTGTCACACGCACAAACATGTAGTCAGCTACCAGCTGTGTGAATGCTGAGAGGGAAACGCTGTACTATAAATGACAACTTCCTCTGAGCAAACTGTGGAAATTGTTCCTCCATCTTATTTTATTTATTTTTTGCTCTTCTCCCATTTCCGTCTCCTTTTTTTTTTTTTGCTATAGCTTGTTTTCTCCCAGGGGATGTTTTCTCTTTTTGTTGCCAGCGGTGAAAGTCTTTTGGCACATGTGTACGTGTGTGTTTGTTCTCCATTGTCCTCTGAATTTCCCCTGAGACCACCACTTTCCCATAGTACTCTTTGATAAGACACCGCTGTCTTCCTAGCACTCTCTACATGGTGTTCAGGACCCTGTGTGTGTATAGATTGTATATTGTAGCTTTTGCCACTTTCTTGGAGATATTTTTTCAGTCTTCACCACCTGCCTTCCTTCAGAAAAACAAACCAGTAAGGGGTCATCTCTTTGGTTTGGTTTGCAGAACTATGTGGAGGCCAAATTCCACATAAAAAAGATACATTTTAAAGAAAAAAGTTGAATTTTCTTTGAAGCCATGCTTTTTCATGCTTTGATATAGAGGTTTCTGCCAAAGCAATTAATGCAGATCAGTGAACTGCATTAATTCACATATTGGTCTCTGCATTTTTTCAGTCTTAACGTTAATGCAGCCAAAAATAATGGTGCATTCACACTAAAAGCAGTTACAGCAAATTATCTGTGTTGTTTACTAGCTGTTGTGCGCTTTAGATTTTACATCTCATCCTATTTTTCACATATTTTCACCCCAAAGTAAACGGCAAACTTGCTTTGATAGGTCGGCAAAATAAGTAGCTTCTATCCACTTGCCTGTTGTCTGTTTAACTCAACATTTTGGGTTCTCAATGTTACCAAGTGCAGAAGCTATGGCTGGTTCACCATTGCTCCCCATTGTACTTCCATCTGTCTAGTACGTGGAACTGTTATCCCAATTTGGTGATTGATCACTTGGAAGACATTAAGTTAAGGAGTTACTTTGGAGCTCAGACAGGAACAGCAGGGGTGCAAGGCATGTAGCCAGGCAGACAGCACTAGAGCTCAGTAGAGGTGGCAGACCAGGCCAAGCTCTAGAGCTAAGGGAGGACAGCAGGTACGCAGAGCAAGAGGCCAGCCAAGACCAGAGCTGGAGCTCCAAATTGAAAGATACATGATGAATGATTTAACAAAAAATGTAAATGTTTTCTTTTAAAGCCACCCACAACCTTCTAGAGCAGGGATGTCAAACTGGTTCCAGAAAGGGCCGTGTGGCTGCAGGTTTTCACTCCAACCAAGCAATAGCACACCAGACTCAATTTATCTAATCAAGTGATTTCAATCTGAATATGATGACTTGATGAGATGACTGGAGTCTGGTGTGCTATTGCTTGGTTGGAAAGAAAACCTGCAGCCACACAGCCCTTTTTGGAACCAGTTTGACTTCCCTGTTCTAGAGGATTCCTTACCCCATCCTATGTCAACAGTAATTTTTCTATCTTCCATTTTGCTCTGCTACTTTATCCTACCTCACAACCAGTGTTGGGACTAACCTGTCATTAAGTAACACATTACACTAACTACATTACTTACCAGTAGTTTATTAGCACTGTAACTAATTAGTTTATAAAATAAATTATTATGTTATGCTCTTTATTATGATTTTAGACCCATAATAATTTTCAATAAAGTGTAGCAGCCATTCAGAAAGTCCAGCCAAGGGCCCATCAAGGAAAGTGGGGAAAGTTTGAATAGCTACTACTGTATACAAGTATCAAGCAGAACTTTATGGCTACAGTCATAGCGGCCTCCTTTTTAAAGCAAAGCTGAGGGGCAAAAAAACAAATAAAAGATAGTTACATGTAGTCATTACTAACCTTTTAAAAGATTTTTTATTCGTTACTTACCATGTACGTATAAATAAGGACTACACTTTAAATTATTTATGGTATCAATTGATAACAAACACCTTATGTTCCACAACTGTGCCACTAATTATATTTAAAATTCCAATATTAGGAAAGATTTCCAAATTCTTTGACACTTTGTATCATAAAAAGTAAATGCATAGTTACTTTGGCTAGTAATGAGTTGCTTTTCAAGCAACTTGCCCAGCATTGCTCTAAACCACATCTATTTCCTGAAATATTGACAGGAAAGCTAAGACTTCTGAACGATAATCACTTTGCTTGCACCAAGGTTTTGTTCAGCTTTTATTTTGATCAATCTGCCCTAATCAGTGTTGTTTGCATGACTAGAAATGCATCCTTTACATCACTTTGCATCACTTCGCTCCTGCATGTGGCGTTACATAGGGGTAACATGTAATTTAATCACTCTATTGGCACTTGACACCCCATAGAAATAATGTATGAATATGAAAACGTGCAACTGTTTGCCAATACTTGCATTTTAAATTTTCCAATGGCAAAACTGACCCAAAACAAAAAAACCTAAACAGGAAATTTGGGATCTTGTTTAGTTTTCATATTTCCATATAGAGACACAGATCAACATTTAGATAATTTTGTAGGGCTTTTTATGATTTTCCAAAATATACTGGAAACAAACTTTTTAAAAATGTTGTCTATTTATGGCTTTTTTACATTTAGGTAGTCTTATAAGATCATTACATAACACTCTATGAACTCTAATAAACTTTGGTAGGATGTCAAGTTTTAATGTGTGAACATTGTGTAATAACTGTCTACATTATAGCATAAGCTAATTTGACAGTGTGTGACCGATCATGGACTGCACCTCTCTTTCCCGCTGAAGACAACAATCAATATGGAGAATGCTGACTCTTTGGTTGTTGCCTTAATGAGCATCAAATAAATTTGAAGCAAAGTAGAAAGAGGCCTAGAATGTGGACACAGTCATGGGAAAAAAAGCCATCCTGAAATGTCAGTTTTACACAGTGAGTTAGAAGTATGTATTAATTATTCATCTATTAGCAGTTAGTGTCTATTTTCAACTGTCATGATTTCTCAAACAATGTCTCTGGTAAAAAAAAAAAAAAAAACTACAGACACGTCATGTTACATTTAATAGCACTTGGGCTAACAACTGCATATTAGCTACTTAGGAGATGTACTGTAGATAGTAGCAACTGTCAATAGGATAGTTATTCTATATATGTCCCACTGTAAGATATTTATCACAGTTTATCTCTTTAGTAGCAAGATGCTTTTCATGAATAAAATGTTGACTTCAAAAGTGGGAGGATGGATGTATTTTTTAATATAACTAACTAAAGGCGGTTATACCATCCAATCACAGACATGATTCTGTGGCGCATCAGATGTTTATAAAATAAGCTTCTCAGGAGTGACAACGGTGATAGCCAATTGCACAAGAAAAGAGGATGGGCCAATCAGGAGCCTGTGGGTGGTCTAAACTCAGGAAAGCGGGCATCAGCTTGAGCTGTGGTTTTACGCTTGGTCCTAGTGCTTGATGCATGTCTGTGTACTGTAATGTAACATTGCTTTTGGACAAAAAAATGCATTGGACCCCAAAATATGTCAATGCTTACAATGGCTGTCCCTGAACCTGTCTCTTGATGTAATATTCTTTCATGGTTAGATGACAGATTTAGAGCCATCACCAAAGATTTATTTACGATATTCCTACAATGATTGCCAATATGTGTGTCTTATCCAACTATCTCAGAGTAGGCACTTAGGATCACAGTGTGCAATTATCTGTAAAAGGCATTCTGAAAATTCCTTTTTACATTTCAGTTCCCAGAAGATGCTAATTTTGCCATTTACCTGTGATAGTAATGGTGATTAATAATACCTGTAAAAGTTAACAAAGCAAAGGAGAAAACAAAAATCTATTTGAATTTTTGAAATAGTATTTTACCAAATCCTTCTTGAGTGTATGGAGAAATATCTCCAATGTTTCCAAGCCATTTGAAGTAGTATTTACTTTATATCCCACTTCATAAAAAGTAGAAATATCTAAACCCTGGCATGACTCCAGTCTGTTTCACACAGTTCATACAATTTTTGTTACCACCTGTGGTTTTAATAAAGCAGCCATTTACTCACCTCTTTTCATTCTTTTGATAAAAAAGGTCCTAAAAAGGCTCTTCTCCTGTGTACGTCAACATGAAGAAAGCAGGGACACAGCTAGGATTAAGCATGCCTCTAAAAAAGAAAAGGAAATATTTAGACCTATAATAAACAGATATTCCCAGAATAAAAGTCCTGCTGTTTGAGTTCCTATCAACAATAAATGTTCAACAACAAAATAGGCTTATTTTTCAGTTTATGCTTTCAAAACACCAAACAAACATACTTCAAAGTAATATAGAGGTTAATTCATGTTCGATTACAGTAAGACAAAACTATATTGCTAGTGGCTTTACTTAAACCCCATTAGACTTAATAAACGATATGTAAAATATCTGTTTAAAAAAGTAGCAGAATTGAATTGAATTTTACTGTGATTTAATATTACAAGGGGAGAATAGAAGAATAAATGAAAAAATATAATCCTAAACAATTAAAAAAATAAATTCAACCATTCTACTTGGAAAAATTTAAATTCTTGAGGAATAGGTAAGAAAATTTAGAGGTTTTTCACAATGTCAATCTTCTTACACAGATATACAAACCATATGATTGGTGGAGGCCAAGATTCTGTGTACGTTTAAATGATCACTTGCATGCAAAAGCAATTTTAAAGTGTTTAAAATTGCGATCTGGATCTTACACTGCTCCTAAGAATCTGCAAGAATATTAGGTACAGAAAATTGGAGGGAATATAATCCTGCAAAAACTGTGTCAGCAACCTCCATGCTTTTCATTTCCAAGCAGAACTCGGATCAGTCGATGATATTAACCACACACCACCACATTTAACTAGTAAGACATATAAAAATATGTATCATAGTGCATCATATAAGTTTTGTTTGAAAATGGGTTTCGCAAAGATGTACAACACAACACGGGGAAAAGGGAAACTTAGCTCCTTCAACATTTTATGCAATCCCTTCTTCTACTCACCCACATTCTGGACAGTCTGATGTCCTGTGTTTTTGAGCATCACTGCTATTTTTCACCCTGCTTCTGTCTCCCCTCCCAACGGAGCACAGGGCCAGTGGCCAGCTTTCAGAACCTGTATCGATGCGTTACTTGTCTTCCTGCATGTTGCAAAAGATCCCAAATAAAGTTAACAAGGAAGTAGCTGTGCCATTTTATTTTGGTTATTTTTAACTGCACATATCAGCTTGGAAAAACTGCTTGAGCTGAATTTCAGGAATGCAATAAGAGAACAAGCATGCATTTGCGTTGACAAGCAAAACCCAGCAGTTGCCAGGTGATTGGTCCGTTTAAGGCAATCGGGCAATCTGAATGGTCCATAATGATGTGAATGTGACAGGTTCACCATTTATTCTTTTACATTTTGGTTGTTTTTTAGTCCCAGTATACAGTGTTTGATGCATAGTATAACAGAAACGTCAGTGTTTCTTTCATAGAAGAAACTTATAATGATTCAGACCTCTGAACTAAGTAAAACTTATTTGGATATTTTCTCTATGGTGTGAATTGTTAGATCCTCCTTTTTGTAAAAATGTGTAATGACAACCCTTTGATCAAGCAGCCCCATACATACTTAAGTTCTATTTCTCAGTTTGAAAAAAAATTAAATTGTCAAAATCAACCTTTTGTTTCCTTTTAAGTTTCCTCAAAGGTAAACTCTATGCTGACTTCCTTTATTAATCTACTAGGTGTTTTTATCAAACTTAAGGGATCAAACACAATGCTATCATTTTTGTTGTTAGCAGACAATGACCCCCTTAGACATAAAAAGTCTTCAGCTAATCTTTTTTAACTGGGGGAGTTTGCAGAAACACCTGTACACAGAAGTTTATGTATTTTTACTTGGAAAAAAATACATTGAATTAGCGATTTAGCAGAGGCTCTGATCACTGATGGTTGTTGTAAATGCTTGGGTGGATTAATACACTAAGCAGGTAGAATTTAGATTTATTTCCCTGTTCTTTTACTTTCTTCAATTGGGATTACAAAAATAAGAAAAAAAATGGTGTATTCATTGCATTGTAAACTGGAAGTCCATGACCTTGTTTAGCAGTTCCACAGCAAATACTGTGACGTCATAGATAACAAAAAAAAAATTGATAAGACTGAATGAAATGAAAAACGTAACTCAGGCAGTGTATAGATATATTAAAAACATGACCTGGAGGGGCTAAATAATTTGGATTTTTTGAAACTGCAAGTACACAAAGTAAGTATTTAAAAGGTAAAAAATTGTGTTTTGCATGAAATGTCTCCTTAAGGCAGTGGTTCCCAAAGATTTTCTTCTGGGCCTCCCTTTGGATTACAATAAAATTTCCCCCAAAAAATTATTTATTTATTTATTTTTTTTCCTTCATTCATCCATACCCCCCCTGCAATGGCATTGTGCCCCCCCTAGGGGGCGCGCCCCACACTTTGGGAACCACTGCCTTAAGGTAATAACTCTTAGTAAAACTCTGGAGCCTCAGAAGGTTCCATAATAAGAAACTAAGCAAGCAGTGAAAATAGGAAAATATTTGCCTTTTAAACGTAAGGTTGTAAATGAGCCTCAAAATAAAATTCTTTCTTTTTATTCTTCATTTTTCACAAAAGTAAGTTCCATACTTACTGTATGCTCTGTGGGCTTTGAAGGTACAGAGGTAAAATATCCCTGGTTGATCCTAATAATGATGAAGATGTTGAGCCGTTACACCACACCAAGTGGAAGACACCTCCATATTTAGGAAACTTTTAAATGGTACCCATGTTTTAATTATAACATTTCTTCTTCTAAAATGAAAGCATTAACTCACCCTCCTCTCCTTACTGAAGCTAAGGAGTTACACAAAAATAGCTGCTTTGATCCTTTGCGTATTGTGGTTACAGTTGTGACAAAGATGGAAAGGATCTTGGCACTGGGTCCATTTAAGTGTCGCTGAATCTGTGTGTTTGCTTGTGCTTTCCCCTGGGTCATTGTGCCAAGTCCTTTGCATCTCATACTGTATGCTTCCCATGACTGCTACATGTATGTTGATCTGCACACAAAATTTTTGTTTCCCTCAGAAATGTAAAAACTGCAAACCATCCAATGCAATCCCATAGAAATCCCAAACAAATCAGAATTTGAGACTTTGGTGTGTAAACATAATTAGATAAATGCTATCATGAACACACTTTGTTCAGCCTTTATCGCCATTATTTTATGGTTTTGACTTTTTTTTTTTTTCTACATTGACCAAGATTGGATTCTATGTTTTTTAATGAATGCTTGAAAAGATAGGGCGGGTCAATAAGTTCTTCTAAACAGTTTTAAGAGTCCATTAGTGCCAGACAAGTTAGACACCAAAATGAGTCCAACCGTCACATCTCAGAAGGCACTCACTGCTGCCAGAAGTGTCTCCTTTTATCTGGGTTTATAGGCTAAGCCCCACCCTAGCTTCCCAAGCCGTTCCCTAACCAATATGACATAAAAGAGATAGAGATCTACCCGTCCATCTTATTTTTTAGCCAGCTGTTAACTTGCAAACAAGATGGAAAAAAAATACCAGTATTTAAACATTTTGAAGAGTTAAAACCGATGTTTTGTCAAAAAAAAAAAAAGTTCTTTCTCTTAAATCATGCTCTTATGCTCCATATTAGATTTTTTTTAAGATCATTGAGTTGTGAGATTTTTATACTTATTTGTTCAAAACAGTTTTATGTATTAGTTAAACACAAAGATTATACAAATATTCTTGTCTAAAGACATACAGAGTACATATGTAAAATTGGATTTACTAATTATTATTATTATTATTTTTTTTTTTTCAGGATAGTTACTAATCTTAATTGTATTATTTTCCATATCCCAAGTTGGGAAATGTGTAAAGTAGGGCTGAAACAATTAATCTGATCAATCATGTTGAATCGATTTTTTAAATAATCTTTAACTAATTAAGTAATCGTTAATTGTATCTGTATAGAGTATATAGACTGTAAATGTGCCTTTAGATGATAGAGTAACCCACTTAGAGCAGCAAATATATCAAAATTGTAAAGAAATATACAAACATTTTGCATTCAAGTAAAAACAAAAATGTTGTTTGTCAATATGTTCTATCCAGAAGTCCTTGAATGGAAAAGTTTTAGTTTCAACTGGTTTAATTTAGCAAAAAAATCTTCTTTGAGGAACCTTTTGCTATCTGGTTATTAATCAATTAATCAAAAAAATAATCAACAGATTAATTGATTTGTAAAATAATCATTAGTTGCAGTCCTAGTGTAAGGTTTTGAAAGCAAAAGGATTACTGTCCCACAGATGAGGACTTGTCAAGAAACTGCAAACGAATAATGAAATTAGACTCGAGACACAGTAGATCAACAGAAAGTCATGCTCTGTGGATCCACACAGCACTTCATTATTTATATGTTGTTGTGTGTGTCTATTTTTAGTTGTTATTTCTACATAAGCTTTCCTCATGGGAGATTTTTTTTTTAAGCAGCCTGTGTTTTATTAAATCTTTATGTTTAAAGTATTTCTGGCTCAAAAATATAGTGGTGATTGCCCTCTGTTTATTAAAAATAATCCAACAATCATTTCTTAATGCATTTTGAGGTACCCAGAGCCCAGAGTCCAGCTCTTATAATTTATTTTTCTCTCCTTTTAGTGAATAGCAGAACAAAAACTGATTTTTTTTGTTTACAGTACCTTATTTTACAAATCACTTTTCTTCAAAAGCTATTTAAACATCAATTTATAAGTTTGAAATGAAATTATATTTGCTTCATGGGTTTGCTTAATCCAAACCATTCTTAACATAAACACTCTTTAAAATTAGAAAATTATTAAAAATGCAATTAATTAATATTATAGCTAATAAAAACACTGTATTAGAGGTAACAATATTACTTCAGATGATTTTTTTAATACATGAATGTGTGTTTTTGTACAATTATCTTAAATGCAGCATTATTTGTGTATGACTGCACTTTATGGCTTCGCCATGAGGAAACGTAACTGAAAGTTATGGAAAATCAAGGACTTTTACTGTGTTTCGTTTGATTGGTTTTGAGTAACTCTTGTATGTCTTTGTATGCACAAGAGGACTGTGTAAGTTTTTTGCATCTTAGTGGTTGTGAGAGAGCTAACACCTGAATGAACCTGTCACTGCAGACACATTTCTTTTTCTGCTCCAGTGATTACACTGCACTGAAACACACTCAACAATTTTGGGATAGGTCTCAGTACTTGTGTGCTATCAAACTGTGTGCAAGGCATGGAGAGGAAAGAATTGTGTTGGTTGTGTATGGCCTATGTGCATGTATCTATGAGGGTGAGAAAGACAGAAATGAAGAATGAGAGTGACATGGCATTGTGTCTCAGAGTGAATGTGTTCACGCTTATACAAGCTTGGAGTTTTGTTCCAATGAAATTTTAAAGCTGGCCCAGTGCTAATGTGTCCTTTTAAATTAGGCAACGAAACAGAAAAGCCAAAAGTGACACTGACATATATATATATATATATATATATATATATATATATATATATATATATATATATATATATATATATATATATATAGCGATGTTATGAGATGAGCCAAGGCTTTGAGTTGTGTGTCAAGTACTGGAGGGGGCCTTTCCGCGTGGCACGTATCGAGGCTTACTTCATTTGGGGGAGGAGCCAAAATAGATGACGTCCAAAGCCTCGCCACCCAGCCATACCATGTGACCGCTTGGGGAAGTGGTTCAGCTCACCCGGAACTTCGGCAGGCATTTAAACAGCCTCAGTAGTCAGTCAAGATGTGGGATTTGGTGGGAGAGTTGCCGTCATTCGGATAGATTGGTTGGAAAAACAACCAATCTAGTTGGTTAAAACTAGTTTGGTTATATTAAACAATGTAATGATCAGAATTTGAGCAAGCTAGTGGTTACAAATGTAAGATTGATGTTGAGGAGCACTCTTGAGGTTGTTTGTACGAAACCCATCTCAGACTTTTGAAAGTTGCGGTAAAACATAAGTGTTTTGGATAATGTGACTAATTGGTATTGGTATAGAGTGGGTAAAAACACTGCAAAATGAGATTGGTTAGTTTACCCAAAAGATTGAACAAATAACTTCCAACCCGATTAAAACCAAAAAACTTTGGAAAAAAATGTTCAAATAAAAAATGACCAACACCTTTCAATTTGCTCATCATTACCCAATTTGCACACACACTTTCACCGTCTGCCTGAGCTTATTTTACTAAAAAGGCAAAAAAAGTGTACCTTAAATGATTTATCTCTTCTAAGACATTTTACACACAACAAACTCACAAAAGCTTTTATTACACAGACTAATCATTAACAATTTCAAAGGAACATAAATAGGCAAGAAAAACAAATTGCAAAAAAAAATAAAAATAAAAATCACAGATATTACTAACTGTAGTTATGCACTCCGCCATTAGGTGGCGACATGTTCACATAAAGCTTAATGAACTGTGGGGATTGTTGAAGCAGTTTGGCCAAACGGTTCAAATGGCTCATGAGGCTTCATCTCACCATTAATACTGATATCTGAATTGACATTTAAAAAAACGTCAGGCCAATGGAAAATAACACATTTGAGTAAAACAGTACCAATTTTATCCCAATTTTTTCAAATTCCTTAAACACAGCTGATTTAATTTACCAATACAGTATTTAGAGATTTTTTATTTTTTTTTTATGGACACTGCAGGTGTTTGTTTCCTCCTTTCTTGGTTTCTGACATGTTGGAAGATAATTTCCTGAGCCACATGCAGAATCACTCAGGAGACACTTAAAATTTAGAAGATTTATTTGCAGATTTCAACAGGAAACCACATTCACAGTTCAGTTCCTATGGAAGTAAATCGTCCGAAGTCTGCTTTCAGGCTTGTTTGGCCTTTGTTTGAAAGAACCGGGGAGGAGGTTTGGAGATCCCGTGACGATTGTCCTGGTCAGAGAGATTAAGAGCAAGTTCCTAACAAAGTTGTTTCTTTGGTGATCCACACGCTGGAGAGTGGGCAGGCAGATGAGGGAGTCAGAGGATACCACAAAGCTGCAGCTGGCAGCACACAGGTATTTCTTCCTTTAAAGATTTCAGAGATACACTGGAGATCTTCAAAGCCTGAAACACAGGTGTGGGAAAAAACATGAGACCGAAACGAAAGCCAAAACCACTGGGAAAAAACACAGGAGCTCAAAAACTGGCTGGAGATATCATCATAGATAATCATCCAGCAAAGAGTGATGATCCTGCAGCTCCCTTTTAAACACCAGTCAGTCTGATGAGAAGATTGCCACCAGGTGAGGAGAAACCAGAACTGACAGAACTCTCCAGCAGAGATATTTTCTAAAAACAGTAACTCTCACTCTCACACAAAAAAACAAACACACCTAACTCTTTCTTTCTTTCTTTCTTTCTTTCTTTCTTTCTTTCTTTCTTTCTTTCTTTCTTTCTTTCTTTCTTTCTTTCTTTCTTTCTTTCCACATTGCGCTTGAATGCGGCTGTGGGAAATTACTGAAACTACCTGAGCCGACTTGCATCTTTCTCCTGCCCTCAGTCCATTTTTCTTTCGGTCATAGTGCCCAACACAGGGGTACGAATCACCTGGATAACAGGGGTAAGGGGAAACAGCATTCTTGAGCTCAGGCAGGAGCATCAGACAATCAGTGTGAGAGCAGGGGTTTAGAGAGCTCCAGAAGATGGGCCGGCCTGCTATGCAGCCCTCTGGAGCTACGGAACCACAGTGGTAGCAGCTGACCCAGCAGAGGCTACAGCTGGCCTGGGCTCACTAGAGGCGAACCAGGGAGTTTCAAAACTGAACTCTAGAAGATCAAATTAGTCAAACAGGGGGGAGAGAGGTCCGAAGGCAGGGTAGAGTGGCTGTGGCGTACCATGTCAGGGACAGCAGGAAATCAGGACTTAATTAAAACGGGGGGTGGGGGACATGTCACTGCAGTCTGTCGCTGGAAATTACACATTGTAGCTTCAAGGGTGTGATCAGCAGAAGCAGAGTCATGGTGGTCAGAGCTACAAGAGGAATTGTTAAATTTTTTTTATTTCTTAAAATGTGCTTATCTGGAATACACATTGGTTAACGTTATATTGAAACATTAGTGCTTAAAGACTTGGCTGGTTTTACTTGAAACACTTACTCTATACAAACAGGCCACTGTATGTTATACTGATCAACATCTAATTTCTTTGTATTTGTTAGATACCATTACATCCAAATCTTATAGATACTTTGATACAAAACTATTCCAAGAGAGGGATTCTTTATCAAAAAACTAAGGCCCTCTTTAAAACCTGTAGACTAAAAAAAGAGGTGTCATAAGGAAGCAAAGTTGAAGATTGAGTTTTTTTTTCTATAGAATATATGGAAAGAAATGTATGCGTCTTGGAAAACTACGGATCAGCTCACAACGGCAAAGGATAGTAATGTATTTAAAGAAAAAAACAGCTAGGTTATTTCTTGTATAAAAGAGGTAATGTGGTTTAAAATAAAGGATATGGTTACTTGTTTACATGATCAGTTAAAACAGATGGTATATTGTACATGATCTGAAAACACTGTAACAACCGATATCAAAAATGTATGTTAGACTTTTACAGTGCCCTCTGCAGGAAATAAAACTGCAAAGCATACTGTGCAAAGGAATTGTTGGAAGGACCTCCTCAGGTGAGTGCTGCTGACAGAGTGGTCCAAGACCCAACATCACTCTGGAGTAATTAACGGCTGCTGTGGTACAGATGGCTCCTGGAAAATGCTCCATGATTGGATGCATTACCTGCAGACTTATACAAAGGCTTTTGGGGATACCAGGAAGCTGAACTGTAGGAAGTAGAGCAATAGTGCTTAACTGCACTCCTATGACCACCGCAGTATCATCATTATCTTGTCCTTTCATTCTTATCAAAAAATAAGGGCGGCATCGACGCTCTTAGATAACAGTAGACCAGTATCCTTTATCTGTACAGGCAAAGCTTTTTTTTTCTTCAACACTGCATGTCAACCGACTATCCTTTTCTTTACATAAACATTCATAAAGATCAGTTAATGTGTACCTGACAGATCAGTTATGGATACTTCTTTGTTAATCAGGACCCTATTTGGTATTTTTAAAGTAAGCAATAGTGATTGTGGAATTTATTAGTGGATACATGAAGTAGTTTTCTCTTTACAATGATAAAAAAGCACTTGGAGGGTGCAAACATCTGCCAGGCACCAAACTTACTTACAGTACACCTATAGCTAAAACTCGCACATGATCTGAATATTTACCAATTTTAAAAGAATTGTTCCTTAGCATTAGACACACTTTTTGTAATAAACAATTCCATAAAATCTGTCCTTAAGTCAGTCTTAATATTTTGTCTTCAGAAAAATGCCTCTGAACTTTTTGAGTCTGATGCTGTGGCTCTCAACAGTTACTGCTGCCACTAGTGATGTTAGGAGATGAGCCGAGGCTTCGAGGCGTGTGTCGAGTAACGGAGGGGGCATTTCCCTGAAGCGCGTCTCAAGGGGCGATTCATTTAGGGGAGGGACCAAAATTGATGACGTTTGAAGCCTCTCTACCATGATAACCTGGACTGCTTCAGGAAGTGGTTCAGACCAAACAAGAACTTCAACAGGCATTTAAACAGACTCACTACTCAGTCAAGATGTGGGAGTTTCTAGGGGAGTTTCTGTCAGTTGCAAAAAGTATGGATATATTCTAAGAATAGATTGGTTGGAAAAACCACCAATCTAGTTGGTTAAAACTATTTTGATTAGATTAAACCTTATAATAATATTTACATTTGTAACATTAGTGTTAAGTAGTATTGCTTTCCACTATGCAGTTACTATTGCTAGTGGCAATTTTGTGAAGCACTTTGTGACCTCTATGTCTGCGAAAGGTGCTATATTAATAAACATTACTTACTTATTTGCCTATGTAGTATTTTGGCTTATGTACTTTGTATAGGTTTGCCCTTGTACAAATATAGATTGGCTAAAAACACTGCCAAGTTAGATTGGTTGGTTTAGCCAAAAGTTTGGATGAACACATAACTTCAACCCGATTAAAACCAAAAACTGTGGAAAAACTATGTTTGAATAAAAAATGAACCTTTTGTTTTGCTCATCAATACCCGATTTGCAAAAAAAAAAATTCTTGAGCTTATTTCACTAAAGTGGCAGAAAAACAGTGTGAATTTATCACACCTTGTTACATTTAAACAGTGATCTATGGCACGTTTCGCCCTGCTGGTTATTAGGGAGACCATTGTTATGGTGAAAAAAAATATTTAAATATTTGGCAGATTTCGATTTGAATTTAAGCTGCTTATTAATCTTTTTCTATTCGTGCCATATGTACGCTGGCTCAGCAGTGCCAGCAATCCAATATATTAGATCTACAATTAAAGTTTCATACAGTATGAAAGTAAATCAAATGTCCGAAAGGAATTATGATGCAATCTGCCTTCAGTCCCCCACCACAGTCAGTATCTCCAAAATGCGTGTTCCCCATACGGAGGGGTCAGAGTTGATGGGAAGAACCATGCATTTTATCACCAAGTTTGTACTGTAAGTCAACATACGTAATTTTCAGGCCCCATGTTATGCGTACACAAGCTTTATATACGACCCCTGCAGGTAAATATGCTGGTCATCTCAGCCAGCTGGCCTAAAATTGAATGTACCCACCGTGGAGCATTATGGATAAAATTTAAAGGACCATTGTTGATTTCTTCTAGTCAGGGCAGGACTGGCTGAGAACTGCTGCTCTATATCTGCCATTGGATGAGGGACTCATTGACATCTCTGCATGAGTAACAGCTTTCAGGCTACAAATGGCTCACAGGCTGCTTCTCCAGTTTCAGACTGCCTTGGTTGGACACTACATATGTGCTTCTGAGGAAAGCCGGTCACCTTGGCTATGATAAACACCTTTTCTTGCTTCACTTGCAAGATTTAGATGTGACTGGAATAACATTCCTTTCTGGTCTGCTATGAATGCACAAAAGGTTTTTGAAAAGAAATACAGGTGCTACACCATTAATGTGGCTGTTTAAGAAGCATATAATTAGTTTATTGTCACCTCGAATCCTTTGTTGTGTTGACATGGAACCTAAGCTGAAGGAGGCTGGCTGTGTAAAACATGCCCTCATGAAGACCTCTTATGCGCGGCTCAATGAACTGTTAAACATAGTCTCAAAAAATGTTCCTCAAATTGAATAAGGATATTTGTGCCTCACACCCTGATCTATCTGTGCAATTGCCCGAGTTTGTTTCCTTCCTTGATTTTTTCTCCTAATTATAATTTGTGGCACAGTAAAGGGAAGCTTTATTGTCTCTTTGAACCCCTGTTTCAGGAACAAAAAGAAAATACTTTTTATTATTTAAGCATGGAGGTTTGTTGACGCCAGCGCATCCCTAAGAGGCAATGGCTACGAACTGTTATTTGGCATACTTCAATCCCGGTACTGAGAAGAACTGTGCTTCATGCTTTTAGGAGGAAACACTACAACATCTGTTTATTAAATGTTTTGCTTAACAAATCTTTTAAAATGTTAAGTAAACTTTTCCAGAGGTCTGTAATTCATATTTCCTTTCTATTGTGTTAAACATAGATCAGTACTTTTGTTTTTTTAGGATGTTAAAATCTGCAGTAAGGAAAATAATAAGAAAAAATATAATTCTTGGAAATTATTTGTTGGATAGTTTCTGATAAAAAAAACAAAAAAACAACTAAATATTTAACAATTACATAACCAACAAACATTTACAGATTTTGTAAATATTTGGGCTTTAAAAGATGTTTTTCTGTCAATGCTGAGTCTTTTTATGCTTCTTTTTAAAGGTCTCTACGGGTCTCGAAACCAGCCTTGGTCTGACAAAGATGAGAAAAATTGATTTATTTTCACTGTTTCTAAAACAGTAGCTTTTGCGCAATGTGAACCAACTAATTAAGTTTAGATAATGTGTATCTCTGAGTTCTTGTATTTATTAACTTTGATTTCAGTTCATTATGACAATTATTCGTTTAATAGAAATAAGTAATTTTGATTGATTAAATAACCACTATTCCATTAATTTTAGCATTTTGTGATGTACAAAAATCTGGTCCTGAATTATTGTCAAATCTAAACTTTCAGCCTCAGTCTTGTTCTGGGAAGGTCTGGTCTCGATCTTGGTCTCAGAAGAATCGGTCTTGGGCTTTGAATGTATAATGTTGCTTCAGATATGCCATTAAATATCATTTTGAAATACTTTCATTCAGGAAATACAAGGTATTTCACACAGATAGAGCATTTGTGATAGAGTCTTAACTCTGACTTTCTTCTATGTATTTTTCAGCAGTTTGAGGATAAATAAAATATGTACAAGTAGCATTTTAACATCATTTTCAGGATTCACCATCCCAAGAGCAGCTATGTGAGATAGAATGTAAAAGCAACTAGAAATCCCTTTACAGAGTACTCAAAGAAAAACAGCGACAGCATAATTTTTGGTTTTCTGAAACACAACTGAATAATACAGAGCATGGCAAGTGTCAGTGGGTTGATAAAAAAAAACACACACACAAAAAAAAGCCACTGGAAATCTGTGCTTATGCTTTACTAAATGATATCCTCTCCATTTTGGAATCCTATGCTCACATATTATTTACATCTGTAAATATTTCGGTTGTGTTGCTGACACGGGCTATAAATTTAGTGGATATTTTGCTATATAAAACTTAAAGCAGTTTTAATTAACACAGTTGACAGCTTCAATTTTATTTTATTTACATTATACTGACATAAAAAAGTGACAGATGTCACTGGGTAAACCAAATGCACAGATTGCAAAACTGAGTCTGCAGTTTCATAAAGCGTTTGCATTGATATTTCCACCAGTTTCATTTTTATTAGCCTATGACGCTTGTCATTTTATAAAAAATGTTTAAAACTTTTTTTTATAGGGCTGCACTTTTGTTTTATACTTGTGTAATCAAAATTACAAATAAAATCTGTCTAAGTCTAAGTTGTCGTGCTCCATAGGATAACAATGCCTGGTATTGCTTTGATTCAGGGTAAATACTAAACACAGAAATTTTACAGTTACACTGCACCATTATGACGTACCGCACCTTGCAAAATGTCATCAAAGAGCATTAAACAGGTTTAAAAATATTTCCAGGGTATCACTCATAGCATTATGCAGCTCTCTAGAGCAATGTTTCCCAACCAGGGTACGGATACCCCTAGTGGTCTGCAAGTGCATTGCAAGGGGTTCTTTAAAATATAGTAAGTTTTTCTTATATGTTTGAGTTAATCTTGAGCTTTGACAGAAATCCAAACCAAACAGCCTGGTATCAGCTGTTTTTCACATGGAGCTATCAAAGCAGCTCAGGTGTCTTATTGAAAACACAATAAATCTATTTAAGTCAGTCTGACTTAAATTTTTGTTCTATATTTTTTTACAAATTCCTCAAGTTTAAATATGATTATGAGGTAGTCACTGGTCTTATAAAGGCAGATTTATGAGTCTGAGTTTTTTTGTAATTATTTCTATTCTTTACTGACTTCCAGGCAACATATTAATGTTGTTCTTTATGTGAGATGGAAAGCATAAACTCATAAGAATTAAATGCTCAAATTAAAAGATTAAGTAAAATAGTCTTTATAGTCAGTTATTGCACATTCCACTTTGGGACAATGATCAATACTTTTGGCTGAGGGAATGCAAAAAAATGCCTAAAGGGGTACAGAAGTACAGAAACAGAAACACTGCTCTAGAGGACACACCTCTTCCTTTCTGCTCATTCCTTAAGCAGGTCCCTCATGATGACATTTTGACTTACTGCAAAATTCTTTTTGAGTTCCGAGAATGAGCCACCACCATGCCTAACTTTAGACTGCTGTAGGTTTTCCAAGTTTTTTATGATGCAGTTAGATTTTACTGCTTAGTACCAACCAAAAAGCAAAACCTTTTCCCTGACAAAATTAGTCTACAGAAAAACATGTTGAATAATGGGTATTTTCTCTCTGTCTTTATAGATTGGCAAGTCCTTCATATGAAGTAATGCAGCTGGAATTTGAGGTTGATAACGTGATTAATCTGGTGCCAACCCAGACTCTACACTGGACTGTGGAATACCCCGCTAACACACAGACAGCTTCGAAGCAAACAGAGAAAGTCTCCCACCTGTACATTAGCAATGCTGACATCCAGGGCATTGTTCCTCTGGCAGAGGTAAGTTAACCACCCCACCCCCCCAATGAGAACATATGCAGATCTATGATCACAGCTGCACATTTTTTTTCATGCCTGCATATATTCCATTTATCATCTCTTTCTCACTCTTCCTTCTAACCTTTGTGTTGACAACTCTAGTCTGTAGCATTTCCTCATGGTAACCACAGATTAAAGGTCACTTTGTTTACATCCTCCTCTTTTTGCTCAAAGACTCTCTCATGCAACAGGTTTCAGACCGTGCAGGGTTTTGAAATAAACTGTAGTTATAAAAACACACAAACTTTTACTCTACGGAAGCCGAGAATTGTCATTTCCCTCTGATACTTTTTTTTTTTTTTACGGTGGTTTTCTCAAGAAAACAAGTTAATTTTCTCATTATCTACAGATAATATAAGCCGTTTTCACGTGATAAGAAGATTATTAGTGTGCGTTAAAACTGACTACATCCTTCAATACAACAGCTGGAGAGATTAACAAGTATAAGTCATGACAGTCTGTGTGTAATAATGTAAATAATCCTTTGTTTAACCTTTAGGTAATGAGACGACATTGTTGGTTTGCTTCCACTTCTGATTCATAAGCAATTAGACCTATGCCTTAAGTCCGGTATTCTGTCACCGAGTGTTTTCTAAATGGCTCCGGTTTTATGCCTCTAACAGGTAGAAGATGCATTCACCCCAAAATGAGTCCAGATTAAATTTTCACCACAGGCATGGATGGACTGGGAATCCTTGGCTGTTGGCCAGCCTTATTCATTTCTCATACAGGTTAATCTTCTCGTTATCTCGAGAAAACATTACCAGTTTTCTTATGATAACTAGATAATAATCTTGTTATTTGAGAAAGCAATTAATGGTTTAACCATGATGACGAGATGATTAACATAGTTGACGGAGACCTTTTTTTTTTAAGTTGTCTGCCCATTTAATTAAAAAATGTAATAACAGTCCAAATTTTTAAACTGTGTCGAACGAAATGTCTGGGTGAATGTAGAAGCTAAGATAAGTGTAAGGTTGTGAAAATATGCCTATTGTAACCGTTTGAATCAACTGAAATCTGTTGGATTATAGAGTTTTATCTACAAGCTTGTTTAAACTCCCCAAGCCTTATTTGAAAAATACAATCTTTACTTTTATTGATTTATTTTCATGGGCGATATGTCTTCATTTTTATATAAATTTTTCTGTATGAAAAATTATTCATAAACTCCATTTTATTTGCAGTTCAATGCAATATACTCTGTTAAACATATTATTGCTTGAGACATCTTTATTATGTATTACTTTCTATCAGGTTCAATCAGGTATTCGACAAACTCAAATCAAACTATAAGCAAACTGAAGTCTAAAGGCTAAATTTAGATAGAAGGTTTTTTCAAAATGCTCATAGTTCCATTACCACCAAGGTAGGGCTAATCTTGTCTGATAGCCCTCCCTCAAACAGCAAAGCCCCAGTGACAAAATCCAATTTTGCCTGGGGTTGCCTCTTATTTTTCTCTTTTTGCTCTCTGAAACTAGCAGATAGGAAACCATCATTACAAAATGAAACAGCAGAAATTACTCATAAAATATCTTTACACCAATAATGTAATGACTAATTATACAAACGTAAAAAAATATATATATACATATATATTATGGAAAACTAGCAGCATGATAGCTAAATTCTTATAATTTGATGGTTAATGGATAAGCAATTGGTCTTTTTTTTCAAAAGTAGACTGAAAGGCAAGAAGTATTTGTATAATTGTACCTGAGAGCCATGGGCTGCCATCGTGGGGCGCCCGGGGAGCAGTGTGGGGTTAAGGTTCTTGCTCAGAGAGCCAGAGCGGCAATCAGTGGGAGTGGGGCTCGAACTCAGAACCTCAGGATTCCAAGCTCTATGTCAGGCATCCCCAAACTCGGTCCTCGGGGGCCGCCGTCCTGCAGGTTTTAGAGGTTTCCCTGCTTTAGCACAGCTGATTTTCATTATTGCAGTAGAGCTGAAGCCTGTTAATCAGCTTTCAATTAAAATCAGCTGTGCTGGAGCAAGGAAACCTCTAAAACCTGCAGGACAGCGGCCCTCGAGGACCGAGTTTGGGGATGCCTGCTCTATGTCTTAACCACTAGGCCACCACTCAAACATATTGCATGCTTTAGTTGCAAGATAGTTTAAGATGCTGTAAATAATGAGAAAAAACACAGGGAAAGGTATGTAGGAAGATATACTGATAATAAAATGAAAAGAAGTTGATGCAACAGCATAAACCAATGATTTTTAGATAGCACCTGCAAAGGCCACACTTATTAAATAGTTTTTAATCTGCATTTAAAGTAACTGATGATTTCAACACATATACAGTTTTCTGGGAGTTTTTTCTCCATTAGCAGAGCATAAAAACTAGATTTTTGGTTCTGGTTGGCTTTTTTTTATGAAACAGCTGACTAACACGACTATACAACCAACTTCACATTATTAGATAATGCTTTGTCACTGTTAACAAGGGATCTCTGACAAAACCTCAAATTGCCCCCTGGTTCTGATGGAGGAGAATGATGGCTCGGCTCATTTCTTAAGCTACTTATCGTCCAAACAAACCCATTTACCTGTGATTTTAAATTGCTTAATGAGTGGAAATGCCACAATTGCAAAAGTTATCATGGAAAGACATGAAATGCTGTTTAGACAAACTGTAAGATGCCAGAGTATTTGTTCCATATGCACTTGGATAAAGACAAATATTTTTCATCACCATGAGCAATTTTGTGTGCTTTTTAACACAACTACTAAAGCAACCAAAGGGTGAGAACTACGATTTTCCCAAACAAAGGCTGGTCAGACACCTTTAAGCTTCTGGTAGAAACCAAACATTCATAACAAAATTACAGGATCACCCATGAAAATGGCATTTAGTAGGTCCACCTTAAAAAGACTGTTTAAGATTACGAAAACAAATTTCAAATTTTTTCAAATAACAAATTCCTTCTAAGGCACATTGTATTCAGTTCTTGTATAATAGTTGAAATTATAGTAGTGAAGTACTAATTTGAATTACATATACTACTTTAATTTGATTAATAAAATATAGTCCAACCAACTTTGTTCAGAATTGAATTAATTAGTAAAGAGTCCATCTATGTACAAATCTATCTTATAAATACGCATTTACCTGAATGCCTTCAAGTTATTGTGATAGAACACATTCAATCATGACACCAAAAGAAAGGTCAGGGATAGAGGTGGGAAGAAGATGAAAGCACAGTTAGGTTCTAAAATAATATTCCACGCTTTTAACATCTCATGGAGAATGGTTTGATTGTGAGGCAGTAAACAGATGATGGCACAATTTGAAACATTATGCTGTGGTCAGCTGACAAATGCTGTTTGCCAAAAGCTGTTTACCAAATTGCCCTCATTAGAGAAAAATACAGTAAGTGCTAATTTTCAGTACTTCGAACACAATAAAAGATGGCTTTCCTTGTAAATTTGTAGGCCAGGCAAGGAGAGCATCAATCAGAAAAGCAGCTCAGAGGCCAATGGTAACTCTTGAGATATTGCAGAGATCTACAGCTTAGGTGGGACGATCGATCAAGCAGGAAAACTATTAGTTGTGCACCTCACAAATCTGACCTTTTGGCAAAAAGAACCAATGTATGGGATAGCTTAAAAGTCCTTTTTAAAATTTGCAACGATCCATGTTGGGAGCATGACCTGTAAAAGAGACAATGCTTTGGTAAAACAACAAAGAACTACATAGAAAACGTTACTGGTCATGCAAAGCTACCACTACCACCACCTTTAATTAAGGTGTTGGCAGAATTATGGTGTAGAGAGATTTCTTTTGTGAAGCAATGAAATGTTTTTAATATTCTTAATGATACAAAGCTGTAACTGCTCTGAAAACATCATAATATCTCATTGGAGCTGAATATAAATACACCCCATACCTTTCAGGTTAGTAAGATACTGTGAAAATAGTAGCACTTAGATCTGAACATATCAATATGACCAAAGAAGAACTAGATGTTTCTCATTAATATTTTAGCTAATTTATTTAAAATCCATAATTTGCTATATTCACTGGAAAACATAACACCAATAATGCAAATATGGCTTTAAAATTAGGCTGATAAAAACTTCCATGCAGACCATTACTACAGTCTTAAAAAAACGTAAAGACTGTTTCTCCTTCAACATAAATATAAGAAGAGTCGCACCTATCTTTGTATACAAATATCTACACATCCAATTTTACTTCCTCTCCCTTCATCTATCTCTTGCCTTTCCCCTTCGGTAAAAGCATCAAAATGGCTGTTATTATGAGCCATTTGGGCTTCCTGATTTGTTTACCTGAGCTGCCTGACCAGGTGTTTATTATTGGTTGGTTGTTTAAGGTGTCTGTCACTGAGAGGGGTCATTTGATAGGTCGCCTAGATGAAAGCTTCATTTTTCTCTAGGTCTTTGGGAGGAGGAAGAGTGAAGGAATAGAATTAAGAGCTAGAGGTGTAACTTCAAAGCGAGTTAGATGTGAAAGCTTTCAAACAGTTTTACATCTCTCAGTTTAGCCAATTTCACATCAGAGGATTACAATTTGGGAAACATCTGAAATACAGCTATAGTAAAGTATGAAATATTGCTCACAGCTGTTTAAAGTACCTGAATGCTTTGCGTCACACATAATTGCATCAGAGACTTTGTATTCTGGCTTTGAAAGATTATTTGTTCTTCAGCTGTTTATGTGCTTTAAATACATATCAGTTGTCAACGACCACCTCACATGTCAGAGTCAGCTTATCAAGAGGGCTGATGTATTAGAGGGGCTTTCTCTTTTTTTTTTTAAGCAAATATGAGAATCAGAATTCTGTCTGTCATCACTGATCCATCGGCAACATTTTCCTCCTAATTCCATATATCCATTAAGGCTCTGGTCTCTTGGCGGAGCCCGGACGAAAGAATCCCTCTCCAAGAAACGAGGGATTATTAGGAGTAATTTGTCTCCTGTGGGGCCTAAAAAATTGGTTTCATCTCGAGATGAGGGCTGAGGAGGGAGAGTTGTTGGGGAGGGATGAAAGGGGAGGATGGGAGAGAACCAAGGAGAGAGAAACACAGACATTAATGGACTGGATATAATAAACTGACTGAATTCAACACGGGGAGGATTAGTGAAGTCAATTGGTTCTTCACTCAAAAAGAATTCTGATGCAATTTTAGCAGTAATTTTCTCTTAAAAGCACAATCAAAATAAATGCCTATCATGTTATGTTCATGTCAGTTTAGTGCCATTCATAATATAACATTTTTTTTTAACAATCTACTGCTTTGTCAATCCAAGATGTCTTTGCTATCAGAGTTGAAGCCACTAAATAGCAAGACATGAAGAAATTTTAATTTTTCAGATAAAAAGCAATCCTAAAGGTCCTTAATGTTGTTCCAGTAAACAATATGGAAGTAAAAATACCTTTTTTATCTTTGCATTGTCTTCACTGTGGATGACAGTGATTGCATGACTTTGTGGCATTCCAGTATTTTAGAATCCTCCCAGATTTTTGTTTTCAATATAAAGCACTTTGCAGTTTCCTCCTATGTCTTCCCTAAGGTCATCATGCCCAATCTTTTTTTCTTAAAATCCCTTCTGTCCTGCTGCCACTCGGTGTGCCCTTGTTCCATCTTCACCCTATGTCTTTATCCCCATTTGTTTCTCCACAGAGTTTCACCATTCTCTGCGGGTTAACTATGCAATTAATTCTTAATTAGAACATCAATTGTTTATCTTTTTTTTTTTTGTTAAGATGCCTGTGTGTGTGAGAGCATGTACTGTACAGACAGCTTAGCAGAGCAGTGATGCTGGGTGGCTTCCTAATGCCATCCATGGATTGGTTAAGTGTAAAAAGACGTTAGTCAGTGTGAAAAAGCAAACGAAAAATTAATGTCTGTTAATTAGCCATCATTTTACATTGGTACTTATGGTTCTTCAACTCATTTATAGCTTTAGAAGACATAGCATCTTCCATCTATTGCTTTTCTTTGTCTTATTTCCTTAATTTTTGGTCTTCACATCTTTATTTAGGTGTGTTTGTCTTTTAGAAATGCTAGTTTACTTAAAGAGCAGGAAGAAGCTGCATATAAATGTATTATATACAAGGAATCGCAACAAATCGATGATTAACAAATTTAATAAATCCAGTTTTATTCCGCATTGAAAAATACTTTGTCAGAAATATCAACAATAATGTCAAAGTTGGCAGCTTTACTCACAAGTTCTTGCTTTTCTTCAAATTATTGTTGGAATAATAAAAAAAAAATGTTATATCGTCACTGTCCCATATATTCTTAAATCCCTGATGTTGTGATATTATACATAATCTAACGTTAAATATTTCTAGTTTCTCCTGACAGAAACATGCAAATAAACATATCATTTTTGATTTGTAAGATCTCTGATTCTTGGATAAATGAATGAACTGAAACTAATATCCGTTAAAGCCTACTGGAATACTTGAACTTCATCAAACGGTACTCAAATTTACTTTGGTTTAAAGTAATAGAAGCCTAAATTCGGAAATCCCCAAAAAAGTGAGATAATTAGGGTTTTATAAAAAAAAGAAAAAAGACACACAAACAATATGTCATGACGGGTCTAACTGATTTAATCCACATGCAGAACACCACGGAGACTGAGTAAAAGTTTTCAACTATTTATTGAGTAAGCACACAAAGGTTATTTTGTACTGATGCTGGAACAGGTCTGGGACTGGTATCACAGGGTTCTCTGTAGAGAGGGACAGTTTGGTTAGCCAGGAAGCAGGAGAGTCTTGATAGAGCTTGGGACTGATCTGTACCTGGTGGTTCAGACTGAGCGTTGGAGAAGGGGAACCAGAAGGGTCCAGAGACAGAGGGTTCAGCAGAGGGTTCAGCAGCGGCAGGGCTTGGCTTCAGACTAGTGAGGTTCAGACTTTGAGTTGAACTCCAAGTTCTCTCCTGAGAATTGGCTTGTAGTTTCAGACAGTGGATCTTCAGGTTTGGCTTCACAGAGCAGGCAGGCAGGTTTCTGACTATGAGCTCCTCCAGAGCTTCCAGGTTTCGATCAGGTCTTCCTAAGAAGCAGAGAAGACAAAGACTGGTTAGGATCAAGTTTACTCCTCTGAGTAATCAGAGATTATGGTATGCAGGTTCGGCTCAAGCTTGCTAACCATAACTGGTCTAACACTCTGGCACTGAAGGGAAGTTCAGCCGCTGCTTATAAGGCTGGTCTCCTGATGAGATGATCAGCCGCAGGTGTGCTGGTGGCTTCAGCTCAGGAGACCCAGGGGCGCCCTCTGCTGGAGAAGGGTGGCAGATCTCCAGATCCCAACACAATATAATTAGCGGAACATGTTTACATCTTGATAAGAAAATATAAGAAACTAAAAAAGTTGAGCAACTCATCTCCTAATTAAAGTTTTATTTTCTAAAGGCCGTTCCAATGAATGTTAAGAAAACAAAGAAGCATTTTAGCATTTTTTTTTTCAATTGCAATGCTGCTATCCTTAATTAATGCATTCAGGCTTTTTAGTCAGACTAGTAAGCAGTCAAACATACAGAACCAACAAAAACAAGGGTCATTCATGTTCAGGTTTAAGGTTTTTTGTATTGCTTAATCAGAACTGCTTCTTTGAGAGGCAGGCGTGAAAACAATTGAATTTCCTGCTGTAAAATACAGTAATGTGGAAAATCTTAGATTTATGTAAGGAAAACCATACATTCCTGCAGGTCCAAAGAAAATGAGAAACAAAGGGTGTAAAAGCTGTCAATTTTACCATGACTGAATGAATCTATTTTTTTTTTTTTTCATCTTGAACCAAATCTAAAGCTGAAACAAAAACCTTCATACTTCATACTCCATACCTCCTTCCTACTTAGTTACATAATCCCATTTGGGAAATGCTCAGTCTGACAACAGGTTCTTTATGGACCACTAAAGCAGCAGTATCAGAGCAGTTAGAGGTGCAGTGCAATGTAAAAGAGGAGAGGAGCATATTGCCTGACTCCCAACTCTGAATTATGGCTAAAGCTATTTCAGACCCGCTATTAAACCACCAGATACCAAATAAATAAATAAATTGGCAATAGTAATAAAGTTGAAAAAGGAAGAGGGATAAAAAGAGTGGGGAAAAAAATGAAAAAAGTATGGAAAGAAGAAGTAGGATTTATTAAACTCACAGAAAACAAAAGCAAACTAATCATTATATACAGAAATCAATATTTGAAAGGCGGTAAAGGGATTACAAAATGATCTAAGTTAAATCACAAGAGGGCAATGAACAGCACCATCCAATAGCAAAACACAAACATTCCTTGTAATACGTTATATTTATACAGGTGAAAATGTATTCACTATTTTGTATGTTTTTTTTTTTAAATCAGAGTACCTTCTTGAAGAGACAAAAAATGTTCCTACGATGTTATTTTTAAAGATTCAGCAACATAGGAAAAGCTATTTGCACTCTTCACAGGTGTTCCATGGTTTTGCTTTTTTTAACACTAAAATGTTAACAATATCTTACATTTTCAAACAAAAAGCATCTTTTTTTTTAATGATACAATGAGCCAATCAGTCAAGGCGGATGATTATACCGAGCCAAATAACATTTTACTCTGCACATAAATGTTAGTATAGAAATGTATGCAATCCTGGTGTACAGTACGATCCCACAAATCTTCTGAACTCTTGTGGGTATGTGTGTGTGTGTGTTTTTCTTTAATTCCTTCAACTTTCACTTCTTCAAAACTACAGTCTTATTTTGTGTCATATTTAGAGAAGAACGACTCTGAATCAGGACAACCACGGAGACAGTCAGTTAGGTTAAGGAAGAGCTTTATTTAATAGTGAACAGGAAACAGTGTCTGGCAGGATCTTCCTGGGTTCTGCTTAGGGAAAAGATTAGGGTGATGGTGAATAACTGGTCAGAGGAGGTGGGAAGGTGGAGAACGCTGAACTCACGGGGTTTGAGGTTGTCTTAGGCTTGGAAGGATGGTGTCCTGGGTCCAGGTGCAAATTGAGACTCTCTTTCTGGTGATATTGTGTAGGAGGGTGGACAGGTAGGCGGGCTTCTGGAGGAGGGCTGTGGCAGACTGTCCTGAGAGATCCAACAGACAAGGAAGGTCCAGACTTGGAGGTTCAGTTGGCTTAGATGGTGAACTAGGAGGGAAAAGACAGGGACACGGCATTAGTGCTGGCTAAGAAATATCTAGAAGCAAGTTGGTAGGTCATATACCACGCTGGTAGCGAGAAAGAACTGATGCCCTCCTCCTGGTCCCAGCTCCTTATGTAGGCTCCCAATTAACAGAGATGAACCGTACCTGCCCGTCAAGCCCTGCAGAGAAGAGAGAAAGAGAAACACCAGGCCTGCGTTATGACATTTTGTGCCTTATCCCCATTTGATTTTCTACTACTTTGCCTCTTTTTTACACGCTTTGACTCTTCATTTCTTCCCCTCCAGCTTTCTCCATCTATTTATGTCTCACGATCTCCTTTATCTCTCTGTGCTTTCTTATTTTATTAATTTACAAAAGTTCTTCTAAGTTAGCATTAATGCGCATTTTGGTGAAATTCTTTTTTATGAGGCAACTCATGATAGATAACCCGGTTTTGTACTAGTCCTCTTTCAGGTACAATGATTTTTGTTTGTTTTAGCATGCTGATCTGAATAAGGTTATATGCTTTCTTAAATGTTTGTACCCCAAAATTTGTCAAGGTGTAGCAGCCAGCGAGTAGCAGAAGAGCATTGATCATCTTTAGGTTGAAAACAGAGAACTGTAACACGCATCTTTTTCAGTCCGTTTTATTACTAACACCCATAAATAAAAATGCAGTGCTACTAGGTATATATTCCAAAAAGGAAAATTAAAATCAACCCACTGGACTTAGTTTTCAAGATTGAAGAAAACATGCCGTTCAATTGCAGCTTTCCTTGACTGCTTATGTTCCATCACATCCACAAAGTGTGCGGCAGACAGGGAATGAGTCTTAACTACTTTTCGTCATAAATTCACACTCTTTTGTCCATTTAGAGTTAAATGTGGTCTTGCGTCTTTTTTTTAAATGTTCTTTGACGGCACTCTAATCTTTGTATACTTTTTTAACCAATAACAAGCAGTTATTTATATGACATAATCAATAGATTTTCTTTACAATCTATGATTTGATATTGTGCTGTAGCCCAGCAAAAATGGAAGAAAGACCTACTCTTCAAGCCTTGTGCCTCATAAAGGAGGACAAATACTAGTCCCAAAACTGGATGCCTTTTCACCCTAGTCAGGAAACATTAGCCAACAAATGGGATCATCTTTGCTTCATTATGTCACGTTGGGTGGTGGACCCAAAATGCAGAGACCAGGAGGCAGAGGTGAGTCTTTCAAATTTACTGTGGCAACTGAGGTAACATCAAAAATACAAAGAACCAAAAACCAAAATGTCAAGGAAAACCAGAGATGAGGAAGCAACCACACAACAAACCTGCACTGAGTGATTGCAGAGGTGGTTTATATGTTGGGATACTGAACCAGAAGATTAGAAGCAGGTGTGGGCAAGACCAACTAGGAGGAAGCCAATGGGAAAGAAAACAAGCACAAGAGGGCAACAGAGGGTAACTACAGAACTCAGCACTGGTAGAAATATACTACAAAGACACAGCACACAAAGAAACTAAAAATAAACCCAAGCAGAGGGCAGAACCCTGACACATTAGGTTGTTTCTATGTAAAAGTTCCCCTAAAAATCTCAGAGGCCTTTACAGACCTGATTTATGAGGTTATAAAGTTGCTTAGGGTGAATTACAAAGGCCAGAATCTTAAAGAATCTGCTTCATAATCTTTTCTTCTTTGTTTTCTTCTTTGTTTTCACATGATTTCCAAAAACAGCATTCATTTTAGTTGTTTAAGAATATTGAATTAAAAAAAATATATATATTAAGGGAACTTATTACTCTGGCTAGAGGCTGTTCATTACAGTTAATTAAGCTTCACAAAAGGATAAATTTTTCTACACCTCAGAATGGACATGACAAATAGAGGCTCCTAAACAAGACTGAACAGCAATAATATACAAATTCCGAAAAATGTATGCACTCTATACACTCTATAGTGTACATTTTATGCGGTAATGCATATACAGCACATAGTGCAATGTTTTAAGCAGCATTTTATTCTTGAACGTGCTGCATAAAAGTTGTACTACTAATTACTTGCATTCTGTATTAAAAAATGCTAATCTTAACTTGCCCGGCTTGTATTAGTAATGGAAGGACAAACAGTAGGTTAGTTGTGTACTGATTGACCTAGCAATGGGGTGATTGAGTGCTGGATACCCCATGGACGTATTAGTACTTCATTAGGAGCTCCAATTAGACTCATGTCCGACAGGCAGCTAGATCAAGCAGAGATGGTCTGAAATTGGTCGCGCAGGCAAAGAGGCTAAAAAAAGCACTGTTGTCTCTAGAAATACAGCGGACAAATTGGATAATAAGGAACTGACATCATCTTTATATTCTTTTCTACTATGCAAAACAGTCAAAAGAACATAATTTAGCCCAGCTTCATTTAGATTAACTGTATAACAGTCTTCTAAAAATTTTTTAAAATATAAGAAAAGTCAATAGAGTTTTAAAAAATCTTCATCCAGGAACCCCTATCACTTTGAACTAATTTACATTGTAGTGTCTTTATAACCTCCTGATTATATTTGAATTAACTTTATTTACAAAATAAGTAGATTAAAAAAAGATAACTTTAATCAGAATGAATACGATTACTCTTGATTAATTAATCATAATTAATGTTATCAAAATAATTGTCAGCTAATTTAGTAATCAAATCAGACACTTTCATGTTGCCATTTGCTGAAAACTAGTGGTGGGATGTAACAAAAAAAGTTTAATTGAGTTAATCACAGGGTGGGTAATTAATTGATTCCAATTTATGTGTTATAAAACAGGGCAGATGGACCCAGTAATCAAGGCGAATCAGACAGTAGGAATTTTTTAGAACATTTAATGACAAAAATAATAAAACAAAACAGATCAGAAATGTTGGTGGATGTGGATTAGCGGACCTGCAGCGGCTGCATACAGGCAGAGCATCGCTCATCACTGGCACTCTGGATGTGGGACAAACACAGGTAAGTGACCTTGATAATCTGACACAAGATGATAAACCATGTGAGTCACATATTGTACCTGGTTTGACAGTTCAGTCTATCCTTTCATAAAAGGCAGTATCAGCCGATGCCCTGCCAAAGAGAAGCGGCGCTGAGCCGTCCAGAGTGTACCAATGCAGCAACTCCAGTGAGCAGTCAGGAGACCAATCCAGTTCTGGGAAAACAGATCAGACATGATAGTTCTAGTGTTCCAGGAATCCTCAGAGCTTTCAGACAGGTTCAGAGTTCCATGAATCCAGCAGCAAGCTCAGACAAACACACTCAGATGGAGACAGGCAGACTCAGTGGTTGTAAGGAAAACAGACAAGACTTGGTACTAGGATAAATGCCAAGATTTAAACTGTACTCCACTTTAGAGTCAGGATTACGGGAATTAAAGCTGGTCTCCCTGACGTTCCGAGCCAAAACCCTGAGGGCTCAGCATAGCATACGCATCACACAATCAGTAGACAGGAGACAAACACCAAACCCTCTTAATTCACTGGCCTCCAAGAGTCAAGAAATGAACCACAAACTTAACTAAAACTCGAAATCCAACATGAACAACTGACACAAATACATAACACAAAGAAAAAAACGATTATACACCAGAGGGCGCAGGTAAATAAGATGAATGTTAATTAGAGAGTGAGGAGGGAACGGCAGGTGAATGAAGTAAGTAATCAGATCACCTACCGGGGCTGCGATTATGACATAAATACATTTCAATCTAAATCTATATCGATAAAAGAAAAAGACATTTTGATTGAAAACCTTTTTTTGCTCCTCAGTTATTGAATAAATAATAATATGAGCACAGCAATACATATATTTCTCGTATTTAATTCATAATTTGGTTTATTACATAGTTTGGTTTAAAGCACTATGTGTACTTTTTAGCGACATCTAGCGGTCAGAACTCAGACCACAGAGACATGAACCACCCCCCACACTAGAAACACTGTTTCGTGTCCTACCTCCAGCACAGACACAGACCAGCTGCTGCTTCTCTTATCCTGCTCCCCCTCTCACTCATCCACATGCTCCTCTGATCCTCAGCGGCCCCCTGTCCATCTTCAGCAGTTAACCTCCAAAGCTTACCATTGGCCTGCCATCATGTCTTCCTGCTCTGTCTCCCTTGTGGGCTCCTCTGATGTCACGCAGTCCTCCTCGCAGTAAGCTTCAGCCACTCTGCCCTGCCTTTGGACCTCTCTCCACCCGTTTGTCTCCTCCACAGTTAGTCTCTAGCTAGCCTGGGCCACCTGTGGCCTCTTCCGGGCCATTAGTGCGGTTTGCCTACAGGCCTCTCCGAGCTACTGCTGTGCTCCTCAACTCTCTCCCTGAGCTACAGTAGCAGCATCAAGCTGCCGCCTTTTACTGCAGTAGTTCCTTAGTTCCATAGGGTGGCATAGCTGGCCGACTCGTCCTTGTTTATGGAGCTGTTCTCACTCTGATTCCCTTCTACTCCTGCCTGAGCTCTGGAATGCAATCTCCCCTTACCTCTGTTGTTCATGTGATTCATCCCCCTTTTTGGGGAATCTGACCACTCAAACATGGAGCGTGGGCAGGAGAAAGATGCAAGTCCACTCAACAACCAACACTTGAAATCGACTGTCTTAATAATGACCAGGCCATTGAGGCGTTCAGTTCATAGGTGATATTAAAAATATACATACGATTATATAGAACATCTATGTCAGTAAATGCCTATAATTATTACACACTGTTAGCCTGGGTTCCATTCCGAACTTAGTCCCGCCCACAACGTCTGAGGTCGGGAAGTTCGGTCTGGCATTGCTCAATAGTAGCGCGAGTATGCTCGCACAACATCTAGTGGGCCAATCAAATTGTCAGGGCGGGCTTTATACGATGATGGACGGATGATCAACAGTAACATAATCAACCACCTGACCAAAGCGCACATGGGTGACAACAGCAATGGCTGCCGCTGGAGAGTTGGGGTGAGTAGATTCTGCTATTAGGTCTGTTCTAGAAGATATCGACAGCTAATTAATTTTAAAAGAGGAACAGAGAAACGCGATCAAGTCTCATCTTCTTATTCTAGGCGTGCAACTGCACGCTTTGATTTTTGTTGACAACAACTATGCCTCGCTTAACAT
>NW_015150574.1:1377050-1379732 GCF_000732505.1 Cyprinodon variegatus
GTGTACTATTCCTTTAAGTTTACCAATTGCTAAATGTAACTATAATGTGTAAAAACTTAAAACGTTACTGTGAGGTTCAGCACTTCAGTAAAAAACATTCAGTCTCAAACATTTTCAAAGTTTATCTTCCAAAGTTAATCATGAAAATAATTCCTTTTGATTTTATTTAAAGTTTGTGAGATTACTTAAACTCATTCAAATTCTCTTACTAAAGAAAAACAAATTAATTAAAAAGCTTTCTAGTTACAGTAAAAATAGTCTTAACAAAGCTTCAAGCATGTACAATATTTACAGTTTAAGTACCTTATACAATCACAGAATCACACTTTTGTCCACCCACCTGCAGGCAGCTTTGATCAACTTCAAATTCAAACTGGTCACAGGTCATCCTCCTACATGTGAATACACTGTTCACATGACCAAAACACTGGATTTCAAATTCATTCCTGTTTCACTCACATATTATTGCTTCTTTTAAATTTTTTTAATGATATGCCCTTGGTTTGATTAAACAACAATGGAAAGACATGGCATTGCGCTGCGATGGACTGGCGACCTGTCCAGGGTGTACCCCTCCTCTCGCCCACAGACAGCTGGAGATAGGCACCAGCCCCCCTCGTGACCCCACTTTGGATAAGCGTGACACAAAATGTATGGATGGATGAAAATATATGGCATCAATTCCCATTGTAACATTTGTTTTAAAATGGAAAGAAAATTATATTGTCAGGTGATACCTTACACAAAAACATGAAAGGACAATTCACTCCAATCATACCGACACATTAGATATCAAACATAGCTTAAAGTCAATTTAGTCAACGTTTTGGACTGATGAATGATAGGTCCCGATGCAGTGCAAAAAAAGTACTCAAAAATTTGAAAAAAATACTAAAGCAAAGTTTTACTAAAATGAGTTATGTTTGTAGGCAGAAAAAACATTCTTCCAGTGTTTTTCATAAAGCAAAAGAGGAAATATTGCCCTTAAACTATTAATAAATTGTTAAAGAAGCACTCTTAAAAAAAAACATGTAACACAACAATAAATCTCCACAACCAGTTCATTCATATAGCGCCTATTCAGAACACCTGTTCTCTTAAGGTATTGTAGGTGTGTCATTATACATTTTTGGGAAGTATTATATGTATTTGCTGTCTTTATGGTTCTTTAGATTAGCATTCTTCTGTATCATATGTAACCCGCTTCATCCTTCCCTATATCTATGAAGCTTCTCTGTGGTTTTCCTCCTCCTCAGAATACTGTGATTCTAATCTTCACCCCATCCTTTGGCCAACATATCCACAATCTCTTATGTCAAACAGTTATATAGCATACTTGAAAGTAAAAACTGAGACCGCTGTTTTCACATTCAGTCAATAAATAATTAAAATCACAAGCAGCAGGTAAGACTTATTACTAATTAATATTTACATTTGTTGAAAAAATATTATTTAATATGTCATAGTCTTAAATGTAACTAGTTACCTTTCAAACCTGGTGTTATGTAACTAAAGGGCTGCAATCAATCAACCTAAGTAGAGGAAGAATTTTCAATGCATTTGTAAATAAAAGAGAAGGAGTATCATCCATCAAAAACTAAAGAAAGAATGGCAGAAAAGGTGAGATCAAGGAGGAAAAGAGATGATTTTATAGGACTAAAAAGAGAGCAGGGAAGATGATAATGGGGAGAAAGAGCAGAAAGGAAGAAAGATTTATAACAAGACGTGAGTCAGACATGAAGATTTAGATACTGAGGGACTTTTCTATTTCAAATACAAAAGCATGATACAAGGAATTGTCAGTACTGTGGGGAGAATGAAACAATAGAAATTTTCATATACTCTGGTAAAATGTTAAATGGCCTGTACTTTTTAACATTTTATTTTGCTTCTGTTTTTAAAATATTCAATCACCCACTCATAAACCCATTTACTAGTATATGCTAGAATGTTTAGATTTATTTATTAATTTTGTTTTTAAATTTGACATAAATGGCAAAGTATACAAATAGAGCTCCACAGTGGAGCAGTGATTAGCACTGCTGCCTTGCAACAAGAAGGTGCTGGGATCGATTCCTGGGGTCTTTGTGCGTGGAGTTTTCATGTTCTCCCTGTGCATGCGTGGGTTTTCTTCGGGTACTCTGGCTTCCTCCCACAGTCCAAAAATATGACTGTTAGGTTAATTGGCTCCTCTAGATTCTCCTTAGGTGTGAGTGTGTGTGTGAGAATGGTTTGTCCTGTTCGTCTTTGTGTTGCCCTGCAATAGACTGGTGACCTGTCCAGGGTGTACCCTGTAAACCAAGCATTGAACATGGTACAGTGTCAGCTGAATGGCACCCCAATTTCCTGCAACTCCCAGCAATATCCCCGTCAAGTTCCAGCCACCTGAGGAACCCCCCTCTAGCATATTTTTTTACTCTGGCTCCACCCTTTCACTAAATCACAGGATCTGACCAGGAGATGATGCTCCTCTTTAGATCCTAATGTCCAGAAAATCCTGACAGAAAGAATATGTTAGTACAAAGGTTGATGGTTAAAAAGTAATCGTAGGAGACCAGCCAAGGGCCTATCAAGAAAAATGGGGAAATTTTAAATCGCTACTACTGTACAAGCATGACATAAAATGGATGGATGGATGGATGGATGGATGGATGGATGGATGGATGGATGGATGGATGGATG
>NW_015150574.1:1379770-1390677 GCF_000732505.1 Cyprinodon variegatus
GGATGGATGGATGGATGGATGGATGGATGGATGGATGGATGGATGGATGGATGGATGGATGGATGGATGGATGGATGGATGGATGGAAATTATACAAACAAATCTTTTTCCCTTTGTGCCAAACATGTAAGCCAACTTGAATTTTGTATTGTCTCTTGATTTAAAGGTATTGTGGAGGATTTCTCGAATTTTTTAAAAGACCCGCTCTCTCCACTTAAAAAAAATGCACAAGCACAACCCTGTACCCGCTCCCTAGAGGGAACGCCTATCAAACGCGTGTGAGAGCTTGCACGAGCCCATTTCTCCTCGTGCAAGCTCTGCTATAAATTTGCTGTTCTCATTGCTCATACAAGCTTACTGTGCTCAAATGTCCCTAAACCCTTAAATTCCTCAATCACTATATAGAGAGGGGACTATATTCTAGACTTTATACTGAACTCAGATAACTTACCTTTTGAACAGATGATAACTGCTTTTTGCTCACCGTTGGTCACGTAACTCCTCCTCCACTGTGTGTTGCCTAAGCCATCTTTGTTATTAGTCCAACAGCAACAGCCTATGGCAACAGCGGGCCGCTGTGACAGCAAATCCCATAATGCTTTGTGAGGAGAGCCCTTTGTGATGAATGATTGACAATTAGGAGGACCACTTACTGTATTTGATGATCCCCCTGGAAATAAAAATATATATGCCTCTATACCTTTAAGGATGGGAAAACATTTCCGTCTAGTAAAAATCCCTGACTTTGAAAGCATGGTTTATAAAATCCCTCCTTCTAAGTTGCAGAGCTCAAATATTTCCTGCACAGTTGGAAGTCATATAAATCACAAGGAATATTTCACCACCACTTTACCTAGAGTAATTACTCTGTCTAACATAGATTAGATATTTTTTATCACACACACACACACGCTCCATTTCACATGGATACTTAACAAATGAGGATTGGCATAGAAATAAACTCAGAAATCCACACATCTGCACTACAACCAAATAAATGAGGCGGCACTCCTAGAGCCTAATAGTCTGGCTGTAATTAACATTGTCATAGTGATAATGACCATTTATCCCAGACAAATCACACACACACGGACACACCAGCCCACGTGCACAACTTCTTTCTAGTCTAGGCAGCTCGCCCAAGTGTCAGCAGCGTCATTTGTTTCTGTCACTTCCTAACCTTTTCTTCTGTTTTCACTTCCTCTGTTTCTCTCATTTAACCTTCTTCATTCCAATCTTAAATATTTGTACTTGGCTCTTTTGTTTACCTTTCTCTTTACCTATCCGATCAGCTATAGCTTCTTCTTCAATATCCAAAACCTATTATACTTCTTGTTTACATCTTTCTTTCACTTTGTACACATTGCTGCAATCTGTCTCATTTTATGATCCCTTTTATGGTTTGGTGCTGCTGATCGCCCTTAGGTGTTGGTAACACAAACACAATAAATGCAAATTCAGCAGCCTTCGTCTGAGGTGAAATAGGAGAACCCTGGAGCGCAGATACTGTAGACTTCAAATTATACAGGTTGCCTCAAGTACAGGTGAATTTAAATAAGAGAAATGCATAAAAGAATCTGAACGTCTGCAGTAGGTAATCCACAAGCAAAGGGATCTAATAGTTGAATAGGTAAGCAGTGTTGGCAGGGAAAAGTAAACAATAGGGGCTGAAATAAGCTTAGTTTTGCTTAGTTGGTTTGAACTACAACAGATATACATTATCATGCATCATGGTTTATAGGATAAAATAGCCATTCTATAAAATAGGTAGTTTGTCTTTTGAAGAAAGAAGTAAAAGGACTTGAAAGAGGAAGATTTTTGATTTTGCTGTTTGATAAATAAGATGAATATCTAAATGTATTTTTTTCAAGAAACCACAAAATTAAGTTTTTCTATCAAGCTATTGTGAAATCCTGCTCCTGTTCTTCCTTGAAGTAAACACACTGCATAAACATTTTTTACTTTTTCCAGTTAAGTCATTTAAACCAGCCTCTTGCAATAAAACTACTTCCATTGACTTTATTTAAAATAACGGATATGGGGAATTAAACGGCTATTGATGACAGAAGTCTTAACCCTAGAAAGTCAGTCACAGCTTATTTTAGTAAGAGTTATTGACTTTTGTTTCACTGGCCTGTCACTCCAGTAAATTACAATATCAGCTAGAGTCACAGCTCATTGACTTCAACTGGACCTTATTGAAAGCTCAACAGTTTCTTTGACTTCTCACTGAAACTGCTGGAATATAAGCATCAATGCTTTAATTCCTCAAAATATGCCGTAAGGGTCATGTTTTTATGTCTTTCCTAAAAAATTCAATCCTAATGTCCTCTCATCTATATATAGTATATCAATCTCATATTTTGATATGCAATAAAAATTGTATTTCATGTATTTACATTTACCAGTATTACTGTATCAGATTTTTGGCAGTAAGCAAAATGCTAGATATCTGACATTTATCCTAGCATTGTCGAATTTATGCAATGTAATATTCTCTACCATGAAAATTAAAACTAGGTCCAACAAAATATATCTGAATGGCACAAAATAAAAGAGATACACTAACCACACAGTTGTTTTCTTTGGTAAAATCATTCACTGCAGTTTATCTTTGCTTTCATCAAAAATGTCTAATTTTAATATTTTGAAAGTAATTATGTTTTCTGCCTTTCTGCGTTAAGCAGAAAGGCAGAAAAGAAGATGTTTTTGATAGTCTTTAAAATCTAATGTATTTCTTCTTGTTTCATTCTTGAGAAACACAAACATACCAGCAAGTTTTGAATGAAATTATAAGAAAAAATAAACAAAAAAATAGTTGTCATGGCATAACATATTTCCTTAATTAATGGCCAATGGAGCTACAAAAACAATTTCTTCACAAACTAAACATACAAGTGTCTCTTTATTGCTTTTTTATCTATGCTTTTGGGAGTTTAATCTATGAAGGCCAGGAAAAGAAGGATGTTATTACATCTGATAGGCTACATTTGTTTTCAAACGAATGTGCTGAAAGACATCTATAAAACTCTGTAACCTTATAAAATATATTATTTCTACATACAAAAATAAATGAAAGTGAATTTAGCATTTATAAATGTTTATCTGGTTTCTGCTATTCATTAAGGCAAACATAGACACAGGAGGAATGCCAACAATTATTACATAATGAATCAAAGGTTGTGTCTGGATCAGATCATTTGTCTCTTCCTGCAGGGTAATTGCTAATTTCCTGTAAAAAGTGGTTAAAGAGTCAATTCCTCCATTATCACTTTGCCTAATTAGATTATTGTTAGTTCTGTCAATAGATGTAGCAGCTTTAATGCATTTTTGACCTTTGTGGTTAAGTTTTCTCAAGGTTTATATAGCACCTGTATTATGTGTCTAAGCATTATCTCAGTTCTCTCAGGTCTACAGTACAAATTACAATGTGGATAAAAAGCTAATGCTTATTAATCCGAAATAGTGTCCTATTACAGAGGGAAAACACATCTATATCCTATGTAATAGTATGTTACTGCATTTAGTGCTTTATATTATGTCAAATGCAGGACCTTAAGCTATTTCCAATTCTGTCCAGACTGTTGAAGAAAGGCATACTGACCACATAATGATTATTGGGATGTTGCGTCCCGCTGATAAAAAGTGTTTTTTTTATTTTTTTGTTTGTTCTGTCCAACTATAACGTCGCACATATAACCTAAACGGAAACATTTTGGTTTCATCTGACCAGAACAACATCTAAATATATACAGTTTCCCTTTTGAGAGAGTTCCCTTTGTGGCAATGCACAAACAGGACTTCATTTATTTGAGCAGTGCCTTTTAAAACTCATTCTACCATTGATGGCAGTTTTTGAAGTGCATGACAAATACGTAGGCGCAGTCCCATTTTTTTGGCTTGGTTCTGAGAACACTCCAGTGAGTTCCCTCATCAGTGAAGTACACTCAATGAGAGAAGGGAAGATTTTCTCCCTAAGAAATGGGGCACCACTTGCTGTAAAATTGCATCCCAGCCCAGGAGATGGTGGTAATAAATAGCCTGTACTCTTCAGTGATGTGTTCACTTATGTCATGTGTAAACACAACCTGAGTCACCTTCTGCATGAAAACTCTGCCATACTCATAACTTTCCACCAAACACATGCATAATATTAAACAAGAAATATATAAAAAAATGTAAAAAGTAAATTTATGAGCCAGCATGGATAAATCAATGTATCACAACCATCTCTAAATTAATAGAAAATCATGGCAATATAATTATCTATGACAACTTTTTGATGAAATATCAGTTTCCAATAAGATACAAGGAATACATGCCAAACTCAGAATGAGAGCCTCATCTTTGACCTTCTGCACCAGTGTGATGCTAAGATTTATATTAGAGTTTATACACCTGGTATTTATATACTGGTTAAAAATAACCAGGATATCATTGTGATCATTTATAGCGACATTTACAAAAAGTTATGTTTAAGGTGAACCGGCCTGCTGAAGCAGATGAGACACCGACCAGTTCGTCTGGCTGACCAACACAACAGCAGGGCCCACTTCCAAGGAGCCGCTAGAAGCCATGCCACACTGGTTCTACCGCTGCTGAAGAACTGTGAAACCACCGGACTGTGACCCATTGGTTCGACTACTGTTTGGAGCTGTTCTGCCGCTGCCTGAGCTGCAGCTTCAAAGCAATCCACTGACCTAAGGGGACCCCCCCTTCTAAGGCTCTTGAGTGACAAAATTAAGCTTCGGAAAGTTTAATTCTGTTGTTCGCATTAAAATAACTCAAATCTCTTCGAGAGCTACAGTATCTTTTAGATGAGCAGACTGTGGTTCCAGAGTTCAGAATGGAACCAACCCCCATCCACTCCATTCCACTGAGGCAACAGGGAAACATCATTTCCCCTCTGTTATCTGATGTTCAATAGATTGATTGATAATTTACATGTTTTGTTTGTGTTTGATCTGAACGAAGCTTTCTGATTCAACTACTGATGGTTTTAAGAGTTCTGAACTAAATGCTAACGCTCAGTGCATCTGACTGAAAGATCCAAGCTGTGTGTTCCTGTCTGCCTAACTTCTCTTTTCTATTTGCTTTAAAGGTTAGGCTAATATGATTGGAATGGCTAGGATCATTAGATCCAACTTACCTTATTGCTGGCCCTACGTCGCAGTCATTTTTTATGACTCTAATCCCTCTGTTCTAGCTTGCCACCCTGGATGTCCTGTGCAGCTGAACTAAAGTCTAATTTCCAGTGTCATTATCTCATTGCATTCCTGAGCTGTGTTATTGTTAATTTTCACTGTAAATCAGGTGAAATTTCACTGTTTTGACTGCATTGTTGAACAGGTTAAACTCTAAACTGGACCTTGCAACACGCATGCACAGAACTGAACTTTATGGCCACTTTTTTTGCACCATAATTTTTTTTGCACTACCAACATTCATTGTTCCACACATTTTTGTTTAAAAAAATATATATATTTCTCCTTGCACTTATTCATCTTAACACTACTGCACTTTATATTCTAATGTTGTTTATTTCCTCTACAATTTAATTCCTGTTGTAAGCCGTATGCAACGGAAATTTGATCTGTATATACTGTGCATACAAAATGACAATAAAGTTTGTCTAAGTCTAATAACTCTGCATCAGGGATTTTCACAATCATCAGCTACTATCTTAAAGGACACTTTTTTATGCATTAAGCATTGGGGTTATTCTATGCAGTGTGATGTATCACTCAGGTCAGATACAGTACATCCTCGTTTTGAGTAACATCTGAATGAACACAGACAAATTTCTTTGGTTGGTGATGAATAACTCTGCTGATTGCCATAGACTAAATTACTAAATCGGTGAAGGCAAGTGGATTTTAACAGTCAAGCCATTAATCCAACCTGAATGTAAAAGATTAAGAACCCTGGTGAATAAGTCAGTTTCTGTTATAATCATCAAACTAATAATCATTAATTGGTTTACCCATGATTTGAATGACCTAATAGTTAGCTATAACTTCCAGTTCTAATTATTTAATATATTTATAATCTGGTAAAATTTCAAAACAGTATGAATACTTATGCAAAATGTAGGCTATATCCTAATGGAAAACGCTATCGTACTACAGCTGCCCTATTCTCTACTAGAAGAAAACGGAAATCAAGGGTATTTGCTAATTTTCTGACAAACAAAAAACAAATAATCTGTAGGAATAAAAAATGTGTTCTTGTTTTTTTTTTCTGTTTTTGAATTACTTCATTTTCATTTACACTGTGCAGCAGCAGAGGGAGCAGTAGACTTTTTGTGTCCAGTGTCCCACTGTTTGCCTTATTAGACATTGGTGAAAAGGTCACACTGTGAACAAAGGAAGCTTCTGAGTTGTATATGTTCCAAGCAATTTCCCCCAAATGAGAAACCTGACAGTTTAAGGAATGAAAAGGAAAGTAGATAAAGCAGATACGCATCCAAGTGTGTGTAAAAGAGAAAAGGGAAAAGAAAAGAAGACACAGAGAGAGCAAGCGAGAAAAAAAAAGAATGTCTTAATGTCTTTGTGCCTTTACAAGAAACAAAATCACTGAAGTGATGTCACTGCCTTCATTTTGACTGGCAAATCGTGCAATGCAGGTGTGTGCAGACGAGTGTTTGGAAGACCGAAACAAGAGAGAAATCTGCTGATAGCTGATGGAAAAATGAAGAGAAAATTGCTTACATTCTCCTATATCTAATTTGTGAAGAAAAGCATACAGTAAGACCCCATTCCCCTACTGTGTCAACATTTTTTTTGTGTGGGGGTGGGCATAGTCACAGTTAAAGATACACGGGTGGTCTTGCCATTGTTGCTTCACTTCATGTTACACACACCTAACAAATAAGAAAGATGCATCAGTAAACTTTACAGAGTTGAGACTATGTTATTCAGGCTTCTCCTGTATTACGCACATCTGTGTCCGTGCATTGCTGATGAAAAGAACACACATATATAGGCACACGTGTTTCCCTTAGCGATAAAGAATAAACTCAAACAAAGAATATTATTACATTACTCAACTTAGGTATATTTTTTAGCGGCTCTTCTTTAAGTGTTTTGTGGTTATCAAAAGAAGAACAGACCTAGTCATTGAGTAGATACTTAATCAAAATGCATCGAAAGACATGACATTTTTTCCTCATCCAATTTCCTGTCTGGTTTTCTTGGTTTTAGTTTATATTTTTTCCTCTTTTTAATTTTGTTCCATCACTTTCACACTTCATACTATGAGATCGCTCTTTGACTGAGGGTCAATAAGGCTCTTCGAAAAGCTTATAATGTAGGTTTTTTTTCAACCCCATGTTCAAAGAGGTTTGAATGAGGCAGCTGTCATAGGTTAATGTCAGGGTGTCACAATTAGCCACAGAGATTGTTTGAACAGCAAACCTACATGCTGTAATTTTCATAATTACCAACTAAAGTCAAATGTTAATGTGAGTTCTGTCTGCTATTTACAGGTGGACAAAAACTGTGTCTTTTTGTTATACACCTTAGAGCTTAAAAACATGGGTTACCTGTTTCATTGCAAAGGAAAATAGTCATTATTTTTTAATATTCTATATATTATTTTATTATATTTATTGTTTTTTTAATAATTTAACAATTTTTCACTTCTTCACAAAATATCCTTTTTTAAATAAGGATATTGATATTTACTTAGTATTGGTTATACTTAGCATTTTTGTTTTAGTTTTTTTAATGTATTATATTATATATTATATATATCCTTTGCTTGAACCTTGAGGAAAAAGTTTTTTTTTTATTTTTTATCCAGGCTTCACATTAAGGTATATGTGCCATAAGAAAATATTAAAATTACTTTTTAAGCATTTTTTTTTCTTCTAATGTTGTTCATCTCCTGAACCCTACAGAGCCCTAAAATTTTTTACATAGCATTGGTTAAGATAAAAGTAAAATTAAAAATAAATTTCCTATTCATGCAATAAAACTTTAGATATTAGTATTCTCGTGTTTTAACCTGTGTCTCATGTTTTTGTGCTCTGACTTAAATGATCTTGTTTTTACAAGCACACAATGCATAGCAGACTCTGTTGTGGTTGTCTTTTCAAATATTTACCCCCCGCTTTCATCAACTTGAACTATAAGAAAATCTTGACAATAAATGAATGATTTCCTCTCTGTATCTAGATTTGCTGAGTCTTTGTTTCTCTGCTCTATCTTTAAACCTTATACACCTATTAAACCCCCTCTGTCCTCCCTTCCACTCCACCTCTTTTTCACCTCTTTATCAATGGCAACCTATATAACTGTATCTATGTTTGGACAGCACTTTAATTTTGATTTCAAGCAAGACTGAGCAAAGTGTATGAAGCGGAGAGGAAACTAGGAATTACTGATTAAGAAAGTGTGTGTGCATGTCTGTTTGAGAAAGAACAAGCGTGAGATCTCATTACGAAAAGGTCACAGAGCTGCGTGTGGCAGAGAGGGATTGGACATTAGGCAGGTTGTCACTGGTCACTTGTGCTGAAACTTTGAGGATCTGTGAGATAGAAACATGTGCATGTGAAACTGACTTTGTCATGTTAGCATCCTTTAATTTTTTTCCTGTGCCCTGAAATGTCATTCCTGGTTCTGCTCTTATAATTATGCTATTTGCAGAATGTGAGATACAGGGCTTCTGCAGGCTACAAAATGTTGACTACAGTTCATGACACAACTGTGGCTTTATGGATAGAGTAGTAATTGACATTCGAAAAGGTATGGATCAGTTTCAGCTGCCTATGAGGAGTGCCGGCTTTTTTGGAATCTTGAAGTTCTGAGTTCAAGCACAATGCCCACTGGTCCCTAAGGGGATGGGTTAAATGCAGAGAGTTTATTTCATTGCCATGTACTTGTGAAAATGTACTGACAATAAAAACTGAGGAAAAAATATAAAATAAAAATATATATATCCCTCAGCAATGCATTTGACCAAAAGTTACAGACTATAAATCTGTGTGCATCAGTGTAACTGTCATGGTAGTGTTTTGTTTTTGTTTTTTTATCTAAAAGAACTGAACCTGTTGACATCAAATTCAACAGAACCTTCTCAACTGTATAGATGCCATACTACTTAATGAAGACTAAATGACATTTCAAAGTAATTACGTCCAATTCAGCTAAGGCACACAAATAGGTCTCATATCTGAAGGCATGTGCAAAGCTCCACATTAAAGTGACAGTATCATGCTGAGTTCATTGTGCTGTAACCCCCCCCCCAGTTGACATGGCACACATACTGTAGAGATAGACAACATCATGAGGCTCTGAAATGTATTATCTATTATACTGGAGCTATCAATAACGATGACATGTAGTATTGATTTTAATAAGTCAGCTTGTCCGCCTGTTCTAAGTATTAACAAAGAACCAATCATGACATAAAAGTCTCTTCTTTTTCTTGATCTGGTCAGATATGGTTAGGATGGACGGACAGACTTAATACACACACATACGCATATATATATATATATATATATATATATATATATATATATATATATATATATATATATAAATTGGAAGCCTGATTACAGGCTTGAAATGTTGGCAGTGATGAATGCCCCCTTTGAAAATGAAATGCCAAATAAACAGGGTTGACATTGGCACACAGTGTTCTGAGTTCCATGTATGTGGCAGTTTGTTTGTGCTATTTTTGTTGGAAGGATCTAATCAAATGTAATCATGCTGATTACAATAATTGTGAGGTTTATAATAACTCCCCCCCGCCTTCAGATTCTTTCTTTAAAACTCTCCTTTTCCCTCTCACTTGTTCCTTCATGTGTGCTCATCTGAGTTGTCATTCACAGTCATGTCTTCCTGCCCACCTACTTGATGCTCTGTTTCAACTGGAATTAGATTACAATTTTTTAAAACAGTTTAAGGATATGCTGTTTTAGATATCTTTTATATTAACTGATTTTAGTGATTGATCATTATTATAACTACTGTACATGTACAGTATAATATAAGACGATGCAGAAACAACTCAATGACTAAATAGTGAACTAAATGTTTTTTTTTTTCCTCTTCTCTCCATCTGTAGGACACAGAGGTGTTGAATACGGCCATTCTTACAGGTAGACGGGTAGCAATGCCCATTAAATTGGTTACAGTGGAAACAGATGGACAGGTGAGGGAAGTAGACGACTCTGTCACCTGCAGCTCAACAGATGTGGATGTGGTGAAGGTATGTATTCAAATTTTACTCAGACATATGTAATATCAGTTAGCTAATATCCTTCCTGTCTGTGCACATTTACTTCAAAGTTACAAATATTGTAAACGTTGCAAAAAGGAGTTCGACCACAGCAGTGTTGACTGCTGCTTTCACCAAAGCAGCTATTTTACATATCCACTAACCAAATCCTTAATCATGGGATTTTTTGTTTTGTGAAATGAATTACCTCAGTAATCAGGTTTTGCCTGAAGTTCAATGTCATGACTTTCCAAACACATTTCTGTTTTATACTGGAAAGAAGAAAGTAAAAGACTGTAAATCCATGGAAAACATTAAAGAAGAGGGTGATCCTTTCAGTCGATAAAAACTCACTCATGCTAGACCTTTAATTAAGCATTTCATTCAAGCAACTTTGGAAAATATGAATTGCATTACTTAACATGTTGTGGCTTTAATAGTGCAACTTTTTAAAATGATTCCAGCGCTCTCTGGGCTTCTGCACCCCTATGCTCCCACTCAGTGCCTCAGGTCGGCTGACCTTCTTCTCCTGCAGGTACCAAGGTTCAAACGGAAGCTGAGGGGCTGAGTGTTTGCAGTTGCAGCTCCAAAAATGTCAAATGAGCCTCCCCTTTTCCTTGTTGCCACTCACTTACTGTCTAACTATAAAACTCATCTTAAAATCGAATTTGCCATATATA
>NW_015150574.1:1390825-1441345 GCF_000732505.1 Cyprinodon variegatus
TATATATATATATATATATATATATATATATATATATATATATATATATATTTTTTTTTTTTTTTTTTTTTTGCACCTCTTGTAAATATCCCTAATGTAAGTACAACATTGATACCTGCACCAGTTTTCAAACTACTTTGCTAATTGATGAAGTAGAACTATATTTTACACCATCACAGCAATCAGCGAATACCTGCAGCTGCAAACTGATTCTTCCATATGTCCTCAGGGCCTAAAATGAAATGCACCCTAGCTGTGACAGTTTCAATATGATGCCAATTTCCTGGTACAAGCCAACAGTAGTAGTAGCATTTAAGAAATAATCAATAACAGCTTGGGGAAAATGGAAGGTAGTCTTATGTTGGAAATGTAATATCTGCTTTCTGGTTGTAAGTGGATTGTCTGGATGTTATACATCAGTAAGCTGTTATTTTCTTCAAGTGCAGATGAAACGAAACAAAGTTACAATTAAATACTGCATGATAAAAACATGAATAGCAGTATTTAATCTGTCAATAACATATTATGCAGAATATGATTCTGCCTATTAGTTATATCTACATAGCGCCTATTTCTATAGTGAAAATGGTTTGAAAATTGTCTCTTTCGTATCTGCCATTGTGTCTCTTGTTTTTTCCACACAAAACACTCACAAACACATGCACACAGTGACACAAATCAATGTTTGACTGAAGGAAGAGTACTTCAGTTCAGTTTATTTATTTAGCACCAATTCACAAAACGTGCCATCTCAAGGCACTTTACAGAGACAATTCAACCAGATCATATTCAGATCTGTTCAAAGTTTTCTAAGGAAATTAGCTGATTGCATCGACTAATTGACTTGAAGGCAATGCCTCACATCAAGCATGCTTGCAGTAGTAAAGTATTAAAAGTAGTGATGAAACAAAATTCTAAAAATGCTCTTAAAAATGCAAACTTGCAAATCTTTACCTTTATCTACCCTTTGAATTATGAAACACTGCAAAGACTTAAATATAGGACAGCAACTCATGAAAAAGTTTAAATTTGTTTTCCTCCTCAACTTTTATAAATTTTTACCTGCAATTCCACAGGAAATGCTCATGTAATTCATTTTTATTCTGTCTATAGGGACCATGATCTCCAACACCATTACAGGATTTCTGTGACTTTACTTTAGCTCCACCTGTGACTGCACTTGAGCGGGAAGCTTGTCTAACTCATTCAGACTACCTGGAACCTGATTTCTTAGTCTGCACATGTTGTCAGCAGTTTCTTTTTTTTCATGTGTAGCAAAAGGCACTCTGGCTGCTGACAGCAGGTTTACTTTTACTGAGCTGGTATTTCCAGACATCCCTGGCGAGGTTAATGCAAGTAAAGGGTATTGTGTAAATCAATGAGGAATATCCCATTTCATATTTGTCGTAACTAAGGGGATCTTATGTGTTCGGAATGGTTTCTTCGAATATTTTGGCATGTTGTGTTCTTGACCAATGCTTTTCTATTTTTTTATATTTTTAAAATCTCAGATTTTTTCCCCCCATTCCTTCAATGCCAGTTTCATCAAAATAAAAAGTAAAAACGTAGAAAAAAAATTGTTTAGAAATGTTAAAACCACAACATTTGTCCTGGTCAATTCTTGTTTCACCTTAAAATGACATTTTTCTGCATGTGGCAACAAAAACATGTATTATCGATAAAATTATTTAAAAAATATGTAATATTTAGTTACTAACACATTATTTTGCATAGATTTTAAATTGGAGACAAAGTCGCTATCTAGTTGAAAACACCCAGAGGAAAGGAAAAACTGAAATGAGATGTCCAAAATGTTTAATGTACTTCTCCTATACAACTATGGGATATGTGTGACACAAAAGCAGACTGAGCTTTATTTCTCCTGTGCCTCTTTTTTTTTTCTTCCTGGAGCAAAAGGATGAACATTCTCAGAGTTTCTCAAAACTTGTGTCCATTTGTGATCCCAAGCAGAGAAATCAGAGATTTCTCTCTGTGAACTCGGTTTACTCTCATCACAGCCTCCATATCCTTTTTTTGAAAGCATTAAACACAAGATTCATAGAATTGATTTCACAATCAAAACGCTATGCAACACTAAAATACAGTTAGATGAATTAGATGTTTCGGTAAAATAACTGTCAGGTAAATCTCCTGGTCAAGATCTGGGAATACATAATATAATTATTACCAAAGCATTAAAATAATGTATTGAAAAAGATTATTTTATGCCAACTATGAAACAAGGACTCATTGCATTATTACCAAAAACCTGGAAAAGACAAAAGATATGTCGATTATCTGAGCCCAATAACTTTATTGAATGTGGATTATAAATTATTCACCTTTATCTTTTCCAATCGACTAAAAAAACTGATTTGAGACAGTTCAGGAAAATATAGTAGAATTCATTAAGGATAATTCTATACACAACAATAACCAGTTGGTTCTTGACTTAATAGACTATAATTCATTTATTGAAGATAAAGGCTTTGTTTTATTTTAAGTTTCTACAAAGCTTTTGACTCTATACAGCATCCCTTTATAATTTAATCCTTAGAGCATTTTCGCTTTGGTAAAACGTTAATGAAAGTGATGTATTTAATGTAACAGGATATTAATAGTTTAGTCCCTCTTTCTTTAAAGGAACAAGCAGATTAGAAGAGCCATGGGGAATCTGACTGGGTTGCCTCTGCTCTCCATTATTTTTTATGACTGCTTTTCTTTTTAATAGCCAAAATATTGAGCCTTGAATGTATTTTGCTATCATCTGATACAGTAATAACTCAGCTCGCTGATGTTACTCCTATTTTTCTGAAAGATAGAAAAAAAAAAAACAGAACACTTTAGTTATAAAAAAAAGATGCCTCTGGGTTTTACTTAAATTTATTAAAATGTGAGTTAATGTCAATACATGATTATCAATAGGGCACTTTATATGGGATTCAAGTGAGAAGAATAAATAAAATATTTAGGCATGCCCATAAAAGATTATATGATTTGAATATTTTTCCTCTCATAAAAAAAAGTAAATACATCCTTTATTCCTGGCTACAAAGATATATGTCCATCTTTTGGATGAATTTTGATCACCAAAGTGGAGACACTCTTGATTTACATATGCCATTTATTTTTTCACTATTGCTCGGTTGGGCGACAGTGGTGTTGGATGCTGGAGTTTGCCCTGGTTCTGGGTTGAAGCCCCAGCTCTGGCTTTCCATGTCCTTGTGCTCTTGGGCAAGTGACTTAAACTGCATGTGAAGAGAACTGATGGTGATCAGAGGGCCTGTATACGACAGCTTTGCTTCTGTCAGTGAGCTCTATGGCAGCTGTGGTTGCAATGTGGCTTGCCATGATGGTGTGTGAGTGAGTGTGTAGCTGAATGGTAGTGAATGTGGAAATTCAAGTTTGACAAGGGATGTCATTTAAATCTCAACTATGACTCCTGTAATTTTAACGTCTCACTTGATTTTTGTTAGTTTTCTAAAATAGTAACTAAATGAAGCTGAGATGAGAAACTCAGATACGTCTCATGAGGTTTAGAAGAGCAGGCGTAGAGGAGTAACACTTTCTTATGATAATAAATATGGTGGAGAAGCTCAGAGAGCTATGGTATGATTTTACCTCTGATATTTTTTCTCATATTAAAGACTTGATGAAAAGATTATTTGAACTTCCACTTTAAAAATTTGCAGCTGAGCAATTTGGAAAAGTAGCAACAGGGCAGCCAAAGTTATATAGAAATATAAATCTTGGGGGACTTCTAAAAGAGGAAATGCTAACTGGTACCCTGATAGCAGATTTATTTCCTCCCTTTTTTAAGGGAAATAAATAAGGAATTTTATTTAAGTACTTCCATTAGAGGGATAAGAAAACTGGTGTAATTTTCTTTTTCTTTTTTGCAAACTCAAGTTGGTGGCAGATCAAAAATAGTAAATTCAAAAAGTAAAATACATTTGTGTAATTGTTTACAAGCTGCCTTAAGAATGTAACCCAGTTATTAGACTTTAAAGTTGCTTTAAGGTGCATTATTATAACAGCAAGAGTGAAGAGAAGAAAACTATTTTTAAAAAAATAGGGCAAGGGCAAGAGACAGGTGGAAGCTGAATAGATCTGAGCACAATGTGAGATAGTAAGTATCAGATAGAAATCCAGTAAGTTACAAATTAATGGAAGTTGTGACCAGTGCAGTCAAAATCAGGTGAGTTGAAAAACCTGGTTAAAGCAGCTTAACCAGAATAGATTTATATGTCATGTATATATATGTCATATAGTATGTATATCAGAAACACTGTAACTCGTAAAGACTGTAACTTAATCCTTGTTTTCATTGTTTCACTCCTACAAATAAAACAAGAGCCTAAATTTTCACTCATCTGATTTTATGTTTTCATAAAAACAAATGAATGCTGCTAATGTTTGAGAGAACAATGCCTCTGAATGTAACAATTAAATTGCAGTGAAATCGCTGGTAGCAGCTGAAATGGGACACAGCACATTGGTCTTTTGACTTAAAAATAAACACAGAACCACAATACTACAGAATACACTACCCCAACAAAATGATCTCCAACTCTATTGAAACCTATTAAACTGTTTTATTAATTTTTTACTTATGTGAAAAGCAAAAAAATCATGATTCCAATACAAATCAATTAAAACTGTTACAGCTGCATTTTTATTCACAAGACTTTATTTTTTATCTTGTTAGAAGAAAATATCTCCTTGAGGGTAAAAAGCGGTCCCTGCTTTTGGATTCACAAGTTGTAATCAATATCAAGGAGATGAGATTTTCATTTAGTTTCACATCGCTTTCCATCAACTAACCTTTTATTTCATTACTCACGGTAGATAAATGTTGGTGGGGTGAGAAGTCCAGCCTCCCTCCCTCACTAATGAACATATGAAAACGTCTGGCTAAACCTTTCCCTGCTCTGTAGTATATTGGCACTGATTTCACTCCTGAACCTCTACTTGCTCAGTTAGCACATTTATCCCTGACAGCAACATAAGCTACTGCAAAGTACAACATGGATATCAACTTCCCTCTTGTCAAATTCTCTGTAAGTGTAAACTGTCTTGTTAAGGCCCCTTGAGGTTTTGTCATCTCTGATTTGCGTATGAGCAGTTGTTGTTGACACAGCAGTATGTGCAGGTCAGCAGTGTCGCTGCAAGTAGGGGACAGATAGGGGACGAGCGCACACATCCACACAAATTAGTACCATTATCCTGACCTCACGGAAAGCCGGAGAGGTGAAAGGAGGGAAGATGGGATGAGGTGGTGAGAAGATGACAAATTGATCAATGAGGAGAGGAGAAGGGAGGACAGGTAGATAGATATGAGTACAAGAGAAAATAAAAACGGACAGGTGAATTTAGATGGATAACCATGCATCATGAATAGGTTTCAGTTTAAGGAAACATTTCCTTGTCATGGTTATGAATCCACACAATTTCTACAGCATTTTATTAAACCAAAATGGTTTATGTAGAATTTAATTAGCAGCACTTACTTGAGGGCTGCCAATTGAAACAATTCACACTCAATACTCACACAGAGGGATTCTAAACAGTTAGGTACTTTAGAAATTAATATTTCATTACAGAAACTACCTCATTAATAAAATTAGCATATTAATAATTATTACTCTCAAAACCTCTTTTATATAATAATGTGCTTAACATGAATCCATCTTTGACTGCTTCTCCATCAGTGTCAAGGGCTTTGTTGCCTATTTCCACCAGTTTTTAGATAAAGATAGGGCACACCCAGACAGACATTCTAAGGGCAATTTAGCAACAAATACCAATACTGGTTGAATAGAAAATGAGTAAATGAAAATAATTTCTTAAATTATTCACAATAGCAGGAATACAACAATGGCTAGAAAAGATGATATGGTATTTACCAAACCCTGATTCGTGAGCAGCAGTGGTTCTCCATCCTAGTCCACAAGTACCACTACCCTGCATGTTTTTTATTTCTCCTCACTGCCACATACCCGACTTATATGAAGGAACAATTAAAAGGGTTCTTCAGCATTTGAAGGCTGTTGATGAGGTAATGCAATCATTTCAATCAGTTGTGCTGAATCTAAATAATCTAAGCATCTAAAACATGCAGGGTTTAGTAATTGTGGAGCAGGTTTAAGAATTACTAAATTACGTCAATATAGCCCTATAGCCTGCAATCCAAAAATTATATATTTAGCTTTTTTTATTTTACATGTACATTGTTTTACTAAATCCTTAACGGAAAAATTCAAAATTGCAGTTAAAGACATTTACATATATTTTAGATAGAGATGCATAGAAAAATAGATATTACTGCAATAAAACAAAGCTGAAATGAAGAACACCAATCTACTTCAGGCTCTTTTGTATTCAGGTGCAGTAACAGAAAATCGCCTCACCTCTCTAAAAATTGTCCTTCCTCATGTTTTAACACTGATATGCACTTCCACCTCTGTTGACGGGAATATGTGTATAACCTTCAGAAACCAGCATCAAATTGATTGATGTCTGCTTTGTTTCTTTAAACTCTGACATTGCATTTTCTTAAACTGCAGTTTTACTGCATGTAAGAACTGTCACACTAAGTTAATTTCCACACCATGACCTGCTCAAAACTGCAAAAATAATAAACTTTAACGACAAACAGAACTGAGCCTGCAGGTGGACGGTCACAACGTGAAGATGAAATTTATATGAAAGCATGAAAGTCAAAGGGACATCGTAACAGAAAAATGGAGAATTGAAAAGTTGAGAATGTTGTCTAAAACTTGATTATAAATGTGAAAATAGAATAAATACCGAAAATCCTATTTTCTTTATAGTTAGTATAATTTTAACCCGATAATTTTTGTTAATGAGAAAGGGTGTACATATGTGCAATCACACCGTGTGGGATTATATAGATATGTTTTACACTCTACAGCTGCCTTATTAAATAAAATGTATATTGATTCTTAATAAGTTCATTTTTTTGTCCTAATCAGGAAGCAACTCTCTGATATTCACATACACCCCCCCCCCACCAACACACAATCTTTTGTTTGCTATTTGTAGGGAGAACGATGTGTTGACTATCATTAATTTCTATGATTTCCTATTCCTATTGATTTCAGTCATTTTCCAATCTTTCTATGCCTTATCCCTGAAAACAACTCTAAACCTAAGCATTAACACTGCAAACATAACCCTAACCTTAAAGGTATTGTGGAAGATTTTCTCCATTTTTTTTTAAAGACACACAGTCTCAATAAAAAAAAAACAATTAATATGCACAAGCCTGTACCCGCTCCCGAGAGGGAATGCCTATTAAACGCCTATGAGATCATGCACCAGCCTATTTCTCCTCATTCACGCTCTATTTAATATTTGCTATTCTCATAGCTAATTCAAGCGAACTCAGTTAACTTCCCGTTTCGACTGATGATCACTGCTTTTTGCTCCCCACTGGTCACGTAACTCCTCCTCCACTGCGCCTGTGCTATCTTTATTATTAGTTATTAGTCCCCGCTGTCGATTAGCGACAGCCTATGGTGACAGTGGAACACTGTGACAGCAAATCCCACGATACTTTGCAAGGAGAGCTCTCTGTGCAAAGCATTCCGGGATTCCCTGGATTCCTTTCTTTTCTTCTCATACACTTCAAAGACAGTTTTTCTCTTACGACCCTCGGCCATTTTCCAAAAACCATGGTGAAAAAGGTGAGCTTCAATGACTGTCTGCATCCTTAGCTCACCACACATATACGCCTGAAAGTGAGCATGCGCAGGAAAAGATAGCTTACATGATGAGCATGTAGGACGACCTTAATGAAACATATCACCTAAATGATTGACTTGTAGGAGGACCACTTATTTAGATGATCCACCTGGAAATAAAAGATTGTCCTCTATACCTTTAAGATAAACACAATTCACACCTTACTCCTAAACCTAACTCTGTCCTTACTCTGATGCCCAAACAGGAGCACACACACACACACATTCAGAATGCAGTTTCACACCTTCCCATTTCCATTCCTTTTTTCTCTCTCTTAGTCTAATTTATTTATTAATGACATTATTAAAGGAGTCTCCACATGAGTCAGTTACCGATCATACCCCATGGGTGTGCCTGCTGGGTGATCTTTAAATGTGTGTGTGATCAAAGTTAGTGTGCTTGTGAATGATGTGAAAAAGAGTGCGATCATATCCACAGATAACGAAAACACTTTTTTTTTTCTTTTTACACGTTAAAGTGGCTAAACTAACTTGTTTTGCCTAAAACTTTAGGTTACTTGTTGCAATGACATTGGAGATTTCTAAGTACCAGTCGAAATAAGTCAAATACATTTCACTTAGGCGCAATATAATTGTATAATCCTTTTTATTAATGAATTAAAATTCTTTATTAACTTGGTTTACTGAATTCTCTATATGCCATTGGCTCAATTGTAGTATCAACTGATCAAATTATTTCCTTAAGACAAATTATTTTATGGTTGAAAACAAAGCACTACAAATATCATACTGTAGCTGATTTAGCTTAACAAATGTTGTAGGGAGTTTAATGTTTGAAAAAAATCTACTGCCATACCTTTTAGAATAGCTGTGTGTCAGAAGGAAATGCTCTGATGTTAAATACTGTGAATGGACATGATATAGTTGGAAGATTTGGCAAGAAAAATGTCTAAGTCTTATTCAATGTGCATATTTATCAAACACATATCTACACTGTACATGTTAAACATGAGGGGCCTTTATAATAATTTGCTAAAAGTTTCTCCATATTTGTGTTTTTGTATTATTATTTTCATTTTAAAAACCTTCAAATAAGAAAATCCAACCTTAACATTGGTTGTACATCTCCAGCCTATTTCAGTGCTCTTATACGTGACAACAATGTGTTTTGGGGTTGGTGCCAAAGTATATATTAGGTGTCTACTGACATTAAGAAAGGGAAGTGAAAGCTGAGTTTGCACTTGTATGTCCTTTTTAATATAACATGCCTCATTGAAATATACTTAAGCAGTGTAAAATAATTTCCATTGGTGCTGATAAAGCTTTTCCCCTTCTATAAACTAATGTATGTGCATATACAGAAATTAAATTTTTGCTTTATTCAAAATAAAAAGATAATCTAGAAGAAATATATTGCAGACATTTTCACATGTAGCAAATCTTTGCAGTCCACTGCTTTAGTTTGTTTTACATTATTTAATTTATTTGCTGCGTATCTCTTTTGAGGGCCAGAAGGGGGAATACATATTTGTACTCAATTACAATCATTTTTGTTTGCTGGGATTCTTAATTTTATGTTATGCATTCAATCACCAGCCCATTATCATAGATCAAAAATAACACTGAGGTTTTTTACTTTATTATCTTAAATAACACTAAAACTAATTTAATAGTGTTAAATATAACACTAGCCACAGTCAAAAACCCCATTTATCTGTTTGTTGGGACACAGTGATGTTATTTGTCATGGGAATTAATGCATCACAGTTGTTTAAAGTAGCAATTATTAATTTAATTTAATCTGAAGACATTAATAGACTATTTTTTGGAAAAAATCCAAAGCAGTGAAACTCTATTTCACCATACAAATGGCAAAATAAAGGTTCAAGTTGCCTTAATGGTCTGGCTGTTGACTCAGTACCAAGCTGTCTGTGCTAGCCTTGGCATGAACTGTTTTTCCTTTTCCATTTTTTTTTATGTATTTCTGTGAGCAATTAAATCTATCCTCTTAACCTCTACTGTAAACTTCCATGAAGTTCATCCATGTTTTATGTATAGGTATTATAGGTATAGGTAACCTGTGTAGTAAAAATACTCATTATATTAATTCCATCTTCTGCCAAACAATAAATCACAAATTCAATTGAAACATTGTGATAAAACTGTTATAAAGAAAAAAAAAACTGTTGTCCTCTAAAATTCACTTCCCTTATGTTTTTTTTTTTTTTTTTTTTCATTTAAATGTTAAATGCTATTACATAGATTTCTCTTTTCTCCTTTGGGTTAAGTAAAAAAAAATCATTGACCTCTTAAATAGTTTAGTTTAAGGCTGATATCAATAAGCTAACACATGTTTATATATATATATATATATATATATATATATATATATATATATATATATATATACCGGTATATATTAACTCCCAGGCAGATATATCCTTAATAGATGCACAGGGAAGAGAATAGTCAAATTCTATTTTATTCTGTATTTCATCTATTCATTAAGCTTCACTTAAAATTTGTTATATTTTTTTCCTTATATTTAAACCTTAAATTTGATTTTGAAAATATAGAAAAAAGAAGCAAAGAGTAGAAAGAAAAACTGCATTGCCTTAATCAGCTGCACCATATATGCGTATCACACTTTATTCTTGTTAGCAGCCAGTGTTTGGCATCTGCTGCAGGGTTATTACCACGGGAAAGGCCAAGCAGTGGAACTGCCTTTACAGAGGTCAGACATCTGTTCGTTTTCATACTACGCCCCTAATGTTTACATCCACTTAAGCTTCCCTCACTAAATGTTATGAAACCATGTAGTGTAAAATTGAGAGGGCAAAAGCTGACATGGTACAAGCAGGTAATCAAAAACCTGATTAGTGTTCTGTTGAACAAATAGGCTGGACAGAGCCCACTTACAGGTTCACACTAATTTGTCCTTGGTTGAACTGAGCCCCCGAGATGCATATTATTACTCTAACAATGAGGTTACCTTTGAAGCAGTTTTAGTGATATTATCGGCAGGTTTTAAAGTTTTAAAGATTTACCCTGTAGATAATTTATAGGTTTACTTTTATATTTCAACATGCAATTGTTTTAACAGATGCTCAAATATTGTTTCACTTTTTTTTTTTCAAGCAGTCATATTGCAGTTAGTTCAGTAGGTTTTAATCAGTCTTTTGCACCTTTTCAGTTTTTAAGCCGTCCCTCAGTAAGTTAAAAGCATTACAAAATTCATTTTCTAATCAAGTTCTTAGATTGTTTTCCTTAGTTTAAAAAAATACTCCTTTATTATTATGAGAGTTTTAATTGCGTAGCTCTTTTGATCATCTTTAAGGTTGGGCCAAGTTCCAAAAATGAAGATTGTATTGTTGTCTTCATCTCTGGAAAATTTTAGTGTAATACCATCTCAACATTTTTACATTTTTTAAGTCTTTGCGTCCCATTTATAACTGTAGGATTCTGCATTAAGGTTTGACTAAGGTTAAGTTTAAATTCCAAGAAAATATCTAATACTACACAATGATACTTTCCTCAAAACCTGTAAAACAAGCCTCTTCAGTTCCAAGCCTCAAGGGCTGATGTCCTGCTTCTGTCATATAAGCCAAATGGCTGAATTACGTCCTTGGGATGGAGTAAAGTTCTTCAGATTCCTGCTAATGAACTGATTATATAACCCAGGTGTTGCTGAAGCAAAGGATATTACCCCTCAGGGACTAGAATTGAAGAACTCTGCCATAGAGGAAATATACGTAAATGCAAAAAATATTTGCAATCACTTTCAGATTTCAGAAATCTTTATTTTTTTGTGTGTGAGGAATGGAATAATATTTGCATATCATCCCCCGAGTAATTTGCTAATTTGGGGCATCAGCATATGTTCTGCATACTCATGAAGGTAACAGGCTAAGTTGATTGTTCTTACTGTGCGTATTTTAGAAAAGCAATTTGATTTGCACCTTTTTACTAGATGAGCTTTATGCCTGAACATTTTCTAAGAAATTTAATTGAATGTAATACATGTAAACCAGGTGAAGATCAGGTCTTTAATTTGTTTTCAGCAAGTATTTCATACAGAGAAATAAAAAGGATATTTGATTTAAATAAACAATAGCTCTGCTCAGATAATATAATCACACATTGTTGCAAATTTCCTAAAACAGAGAGAGATGCTGTTTGAAAAACCATGGGAATCAGTTTTAGTATTAGCCATATAAAATGGCTTCAATCTCTGAGAATAAATAATATGAATTTTCAAAAAATGAGGACAATTCTTGGCAGACTTGGCAGCTTCAAGCACAGCTTTAACTTCCAAATTCTAACATATTTTCAGAAATTTTTGAATTATTGCTTCAGTCTCTATATTATGTAAGTCATAGTCTTTTCTTTTTTTAAACATATAAACCCATCAAATTTAAGTATAATATTCATGATCAGATTTTCCCTGCTGTTCCGATTATCTCAACTGTAGGACAATTTAGGTACGTTTTTTCTATATTCTGTTGTAATGCCTAACTGTATGCACATAATATATCACAACTGCTGAATAAGATAATTGGACATAAAGTTATCTAACTGTAGAAAGAAGTTAGTTCTACTTCAACATTACAGCTTAGAACATGCAATAAAAAAAATCAACTATTACATCCAGATACTTAAGTATCTCTCACACTAACATAAGCATATATGCACACATACACACCCACACACTCAAGCCTAGGCCACAATAGGACCCTTCAAACGGACATATTTGGGGCAGTTTTGACTTATATCCTTATGCAAATAACCATTCTAATTTGCATTGGGCCTTGGAACATTTCGGGAAAAAAAAACTTCAATCCAGTCCACACTTTCCTTTTATTTTAAACTCTTAAGACCTTTCTCACAAAGACAGAGAAAACAAAGTCAGAAAGGTACAAAGTAAAAGATGATATCATACAGTAACTTCTTACTGCCATTTGGATGACTTACTTAAGGCTACATCAAGCACAGGCAATAACAGCACAATCCTTTGCAGTAGAGTAATTTAAATAAATATCTCTCAAAGTGACCCCAAAACAGATTACAGTTTCATTGTTAAATTCATATTATTTAAATTCTTTTTTTCTCCAAAAGTTTTGTTAAAACCTCAGTCGCCATAATATCTGTTACTTAATCTCTTTCTGTATGTTTAGAACTGCATATTTCCTCCATAACCCTCTTCATTGTTTGAGTTTTGGTGTTTCGCTATTAAGCTTACTTCTCAGCTGTCACTACCCATCTCTTAATTACACACTTTCGTTGTGAAGAAAAGCAGAGTGTAAATGGCTATTAGAGAATGTTTGACTCCGCACTTTTACAAATTCAAAATGACAGGCCCAGAGATAAGATGCTAACTTCAGAGCGTTTGCGTGTCCAGGCACCTGCCAACCACTCTCTCCATCAACTCGCTATTATCTCAGCTGCCAGCGAATAATATATGTGGCTTCAGACGGCTAATGACAGTACTTTAGTGCTTGATTGTGCCTGTGTGAACGTGTGGGTCAGAAAATAAAATGTGCCTAAATTACAGCCATATGAAACTATGTGAAGAGGCGATTGGCCTATGTGGGTTTCTTAAACGACCAACACTTGGGGCTTAATACCATCAGATAGATGGTTAGTTTGTCCCTCTGGGCCTTCCTTTATCCACTGTGTGGGCCCCAATTGGATGATAGCATTCCTAAAGTTAGATGGATTGGATTGCTTGAGGCACTGATATGAGTGGCAAAAGACTGGGGGAGAAGAGATGGAAGGAGCGCACAAAGAAAAGTTTGCAAATGTAACATGAGAGTGAAGGAGATGGATGAATGGCTTTATGCTTAGAAAATGTATATCTGATGCAGACTAACAGAGAAAATTTCACACAAAGATTGGCAGAAGGAGGTGAACAGTAACTCTAAATTCAGACAAATCATTTGGCTTAAAGGGAAATGAATACAGATGTAAACAAATGACTTGGCCTAGGGAAATTGCAGGCAATGGGGTTGAGTGGGTGGTTGAGTTTTGGGACTTCTGGGCAGATTCTAGGGATGGGAAGAAAAGTTAAGTGAAGGATGGGTGCAGTTAATTCATTTTGTGGTCTGGAGATTAGGTGCTAAATGTACCAAAATTAATGAGAAAATCCAACATATTGAAATATTTTATAGACATTTTTTTTTTTCATTTAATGTTTAAGTTAGTTTCTATGTTGCTCAGATAGTTGCAAAGATTTCTAGAATGACTGAGACAAGTCTAAGGACTTTGCATTGCATCAACTTTTGCTTGTGACAAGAGGAAAGGGATTGATGGGTCGTAAAATCATACTGTACATATCTGCTTATTTACTATTCTAGTATTATTCCTGTGTTAATCATCCAAAGAAAAGCTTAGATGAGTGCCTTTTCCATCTAATAATTCCTTTAGTCCAATAAATAATTGAAATGGATACTTTTAAGTGTTGCTATAAAGGTTGCCGTTTTCTTCAGCACAGGTCATAACGTCTTTCTTCTGGCTACTCTACTCTGGCTAACTCTACTCTTCATTACTCTACTAGTTAAATTTTCTGCTTTAGATTTCGAAAAGAATACACAAAAAGAACAGACATGAATCTCAAAATGATGAAAACGTCTTATTTCATTAGTGTTCTTATTTCCTTATTAATTCTGTAATAAAGAGCATGTACTTTTCTTTCCACACTCTTGCTTTTGAACTTACTAAACTTAAGTTAAAGACCTCCTGCCTCTTCAAGAAAAAAAATTTTGAGCTATTTTTCAAACTTTTCTGGTTCGTCTGAAACGAATTTTACTAAGAAGATTTGCCAAACCAATGCTCTAAATTACACACATAGCGACCAGTCACAGCATGGTCCTCGACAATGACTTCTGTCCTCCTTAAACTTCACTGGAAACCAAACACTACTACTATAACCTTGCATTTCTCACACTTAATTATACCTGAAAAAAAAAAAATGATTTGAAGAATTCGTTTGGGGCACCAGCAGTCAAACATCCCTTTGATGTTAACAAGCGGTAAATCAGGTTTCAGAAGGAGAGGAAGATGAAGAAGGAGACTGTGCAAAGATGGGGGGAGGGTAAAACAGAGACAAATGTAAAAGAAATGGTCCAGCAGAAGAAAATAAAGGATGTTAAGATAGATATAAATAATGTCAGAATAAGAGAAGAATAGGAGAAATTGAATAGACAAAGCCAGCGGGAGCAGGTTGGGCACATTTCCTTTTATGCCGGGTCGATTGTTCGACCACAAAGGAAAAGTTGAAATTGAAAACTATTCCACATATAAAAAAAATACATTTGGCTTTGATGAATAAAATGGTAACCTCTATTCGGATAACGCATGAAACTGACATTTTTGGCGATGTGTAGAATCAGTATTGGTTCATAATTACAAAAATAAATAAATAGAAAAACATATATATAAAAAAAACATTTCTAGGACTATCTAAAATAATGGACAGTAAGCAAAACAAAAAATTACATTTTTTATTTAAAGAAAATATATATACAGTTATGGAAAATAATATAATTTTTTTGTTTACTGTAAATTTAGGGGTTTTCTTACCGCAAAATATTAATTTCCAACTAACCATAGAGATCATTTTGTGTACTTGCTTGTTAGACTTTTACAACACCACTCACTGCTTGTTTGAGTGATTGTGTCATTTTAGATTAAACAAGCAAGCAAGTCTTCTCTTTTTTTTCTTTTATGTTATGCATTATTCTTACATAACAATGTGTTCAATTACAGAAAATTAGCCGTGTTTTAAAGAAAAAAAGAGTGTGAGATTAACCTCCAAAATGCTGGTTCCTGTTCACTTTGGGGAAATATGAATTAAACACGACGTTAAGTAGTGAATGCTATTCTTGCTGTCAGAACAAAGATGGATTTGAAGATACGTTAAGGCATTAAGTGAATGTCTTGCCACTATTTCTACAGCTGGATTCACTAAATTAAATCAGTTAGATATTGTAAGACCTCAAACACATTCTGCTTCACACATCAGGCAAACTCATTTCTCCTGTTCTGCTCTCTGCTTAAGGTTTCTTCAAGGTGTGACCAGGTTTTGGTGAACGGCAAGGAAATGCGAGGTAGACAGTCCTTGGCAGTCAACTTTACCTACCTCCACCTGTCTGCTCAGCTGCTGCTCACTGTGTGGGTTCCAAAGCTACCTCTGCAGATAGATGTGTCAGATACCGAGCTGAGCCAGGTCAAAGGCTGGAGGGTGCCGATCACCACCAACAAGAGGTAATTTACCTGTCTGACCTCAGGGAGTGAGTGATGGGAGGGGGTGGAGATCCCACTGTGGAGGATGAAAGCATTTTGATCTGTGCTTTTCAAAAAATAAAAACTCTGATTCAGGCTCCAAAAGCGATTTCTCTGCTTGCATTCCCTCTGCATCTTTCATATACATTGCCATTCATTGTACCGTACGACAGATAAGGAAGACATTTCATCAATAGCATATATTTGAAAAAGTAGTTTAACATTTTAGCCGTTTTTTTTTTTTTTTTGTCCTTCTTCTAAACACTTGCTACTTAAAGCCTGACGTACACTGTACGATTTTTTTCAATCGTTGCACGCAGCTACAGCTCACACTGTACGACGTAACCGCAGGGTTTAAAGTTCACAGCTCAGGTAGACGCGATCTACCTGCTCACACTGTATGTGTAAAAACCACGTCAGACTCAGCTCCGCAATGAGATAGAGCTACTCTGACTCGTCTATCCAGAAGCCAAACGAGTAGAACGGGGATATGAAGCTCACCAGAGAGAAATGCACTGCCTTGGCAATTTGTGCAATTTTGTGTGCTGAAAGCCCCAAGAAGAAAAGGCGACAACCTATTTGGACAAAGACATGGCTGAGCAAACATGGCAACTAGGGTCTGTCAATTTTACAGAAAGAACTCGACTTCACCCGCACCCCGCCACGCTTCTGTGTTTTAGTCTGAGAGGAAGAAGAAGAATCCTTGTTTGCGTATGCGCACTGAGCGATTTCCCAACGACGGCTGACTGAATTTCAAACACGTTTGATTTTCTCCCGACCTCATTCCTAATCGGGAGGCAGTCGTGAAAGGTTGATCACCCTTCGTTACCCCCTGTACACTACACTATGCATGACGCACAATCAGACCGAAATTCGGCCCGATCGGAAAATTCATGCACTACTGGAAAATCAGCCCGAAAAGGGCAAAAAAATTGTACAGCGTATGCCCGGCTTAAGCAGGTCATTACTTTTTTATTTATTTACACACCATTAACTCACTTTTTTTGTATACAGTGTTTTTCTGAAGGATTTAAAACTCCTACTGGTGTAATATATGATATTTATGTGTTTTATGCTTTGCTTTTGCTCAATTTGTTATTACTGTAAATAAAGCCTTTTGTGTATGTTTTTTTAACAATGATGCTGCATGACCAGAAATGTGATTATTGTGGATGTGCACAGGGGGTAAACAAGGAATTAAGTCAGCAACTTCCAGGCAAATTGTGAAAATAATGAAGTAAAGTCTAAGATCCAGTTTGAAAAGGGGCAACAAAAATATTAGATTCCAATAGTGATAAGATTGTTAAGTGATTGAAAGACAGGATGAATGTGGGTGTTTTTTTTAAGTGTAAGTTAAAGCATTTAGATATTGCTGAGAAGTTGATTGATTAATGAGTTAACAGCCTTACTTATACTGATATTAATGCATTTCTTAGTCTCAACAGTGGGTCTAAGCGCAAACAACATAATAACAATAAATTTATAGATATAAACAGAGCAATCAGATGTGCAGCTTTCTTCTACAGCTGCTAAAATCCAAAATATCACTCAAGATTAGGCTTCAGTTCAGGGCTGATCAGCAAGGCAATTATTGGGGAAATAGTATTTTACATATACGTATCACATTACTTGGCAAAGACTGCTTATTATGATGTTGAAATTGATACAAAATGAAATATTTTATTAAATGTTAAAGATATAGTGGGTAATGTACTTTTATAATAAACTATTGGTTGTCCAGCATAACAATCTTTGTCACATGCTCACCTAACACATTGTACGTTCTTGATCCTTACGTGTTTCTTGTTTCTGCACTTCGGCACTTCCAGTGTTTATGTATCAAATGATTTTAGATTTAACCATTTACTGTAGCTCCGCAGCTTTTACCTTAAAGTAGAAAAGCAGGTAGGTTTGTCTATCAATTCAAAAAGTGACCTGGTTTCTAACCTACATTCCGGGAAAATTGTCTAATACATCTGGAACGTCTTTAATTATTTATTTATTTTTTTGTCTTTATATTTGATAAGCTAAACATTAGTATTTTCTAACTCTCCATTATTCTATCAAAACTAAAACTGCCAGAGAGAGAGAGAGAGAGAGAGCTGTATTAAAAAAAAAAATTAAAGAATTGGTAAGGATCCCACACAGATGTGTACAAAAATTGCTATTATTAAGCACTGTGGGTGCTTGGATATTAAAATGCTTTTAACCACAATGTGAGGTAAAAAAAAAAACATTTCAAAATGTATCGTCATTAAAGATGACTTTTTACCAAAATCAGTCAGACAGTGGTAAATAAAGACCAGACAGACATTGGTAAATAATGTATCTGTATGTAACTATCCAAACTATGTAAACTATCCAATCAAAGTCCAAATTATGTCATATTTCTTAAAAGGTTATATGGAGTTTGACCCATGGATGAAAATGACATGTTTATCTTTTCAATCAATTATACACATACAGTAATACAGATGTTTAAAAAAGAAGTTAGACACAGAAAGAGCAAAGAAGTTCCAGAAGATTTTTCAAAATAAGAGGGCGGCAGTCTGGATGCTTGAACAGATCCTAAATATATTAAGTTTTGCTTGCCCCGTTGCATCATTTGCAATGAAAAATGCAGAAGACAATGATTGTAATTGACATACATGAGGGGTAAGCATCCTGCTAGGTAAGTTATAAAATTAGTTAGTCAAGAAAGTAATTTTTTTAAACTAAGTTATAAAATTAGTTAGTCAAGAAAGTCATTTTTTTAACTAAGTTATAAAATTAGTTAGTCAAGAACGTCATTTTTTTGGGAGTGCCCAGCATAAAAAAATGGTCTCTACCTTTAAAAGATTGTATGGGCTTTGTCCCATCATCTTACTGTATCCTTTAATTTGCATCTTTTTATCATTTATTTATTTCATAATTTGAGTGGGTGTGTGGGCATGCATGTGCGTGTCACTTTTTCCTCTCTTGTGTCACTATTTAGATCCACACTTCTTCATGGTTATTCTTTTTTCTATGTGCAGTTTATGTTTTCTTTTACACTTGTATATACACATTTGTATCTACGTATGTGCTCCATAACTGATATGTTTTGTTTTATTCCCATCTTGCCATCATTCCACTCTGCTCTGCTGGGCCTATTTTTCAATTTTGCCAATTTCTGCTCAGGTGGCCACCAGCCAATATGTACAAGCTGTTTCACCCCCCCACAACCCAGCCAGTCCCCCCACAATACACCCAAACATCTCTATATCCCCTAACCACCATCTAAGAACCACCATCTACCTGAGTAAAAAACAAGAACTATTAGGGACACACTTGCAAACACGTGACATGGGCCCTGGGAAATGGAATAAGAATTTATGAAATATTACCAGAGCAACAGTGGAGCAGGGACAGTCATGAGAATCAGAAGTAGCTCTATGTGCTGACTAGATATTTCACATAGGGAGGCAGAGACAAAAGATTGTGTACTTATTTGTCGCTATTTGAGAAAGGAAAATCTATATGGGAACCTTGAGGGAGGGCTACAAATTTCCAACCACTGATAGAATATCCTGAGCACTCTTAGAGGAGGATTTGCTACCGATTTTGCTTTGGTTACTGTAAACTGTGATAGGTTTTCAAAATATGCTTTTTTGGGTGATACACAAAGAATTATTCATATATATAAATGTTATTCAAATAACTATAATCGTACAGGTGTTATGATTGACTCTGTTTCTGTTTTTGTGTGTGCACATAGTTTGACAAAAGAACTCAGCTTTTAACTTACGTTACTTTAAAAAATGTAGCCAGTTTTTAATTTCATTCACCAGGAGAAGAGCAAATAAAAAGTATCCCATTTTCAATAACATTATGTAAGAACACATCAAATATATCTGTAATAATATCAAATATATACTTTACTTGAAGAGTACAATCTGTAAATGTAAATATGGATTCGAAACTGAGTTAGTCTTTGTTTACAAATTTACTTACAAGACAAGTTCATGCTATGGATTAGTTGGGGCTGAGTCTTTTCAATTTTCAATCTTATTTTTGTTTTTTCTCTTCTCACAGACCCACCAGAGACAGTGAGGATGATGAAGATGATGACAAAAAGGGTAAAGGCTGCACCCTACAGGTATCAATTGATTGAAGTTTTATTGTTCTGTTCTTTTTTTGGACGGAATATGATTTGAATTTGAGGTTTTAAATTTAGTTAATAGGTTGTTGTTTTTTTTTTTTTTTGGTTATTTGCCTTTAATCAATTCCATTAACTCATTTATGCAGAGATTTAGGTGAAACGTAAAATATGATATGCCTTATAGTGGTTGTTTATGCCCTATGATAGATGTATCATACTGTAGTTTTCATAACAGATTACAGCTCCTTAAAATATCAGTTCATTGAATAGGTTATTATTTGCACTTAAAAAGATGCTCCCACCCTATGCTCACACACCCTCCTCCTTTATCCCTTCAGTACCAGTACGCTGTGGTGCGAGTCCTCACTCATTTTGTTGCTGAAGTCTCTGAACCTGGAGGGGAGATGGTCTACATGTTGGGTACCGACTGGCAAGCTGATATCACTCCTTTGGTATTGGACCAGTTGAAGGTAACTGTAGAAAACCCACATATCTTCCATATATACATCTTCCACATATATATATATATATATATATATATATATATATATATATATATATATATATATATGTAGGTTTGAATGTGTGTGTTGTGAATGTTAATACCTTTCTCGATAATCAGTGGAAATAGGTAGTTTTAAAACATTTTTGAGAATACCTGACAACGTTTTTGCAAGCTTACACTTTGACAAATCATGTTTTTGAATATGTTCCAAGAATTTAAGGTTAAAAGGCTTTTTTTCACCATTACCCTCATCAGAGTTAAGGCTGGGTCTCGGCTTCTCCAGCTTTTTTAAATTACTACTAATCGGAGAAAATAACAACATATGGCTTAGCTTGAATATGAATCTTGCAGGGATATGAATACATTTCTGGCTCAAGTCAATTAAATTACATTTCAATCAATTTATTTATAGAATGTAGTTTTACAGGCACTTTACATTGAGAAAATACATTTAGTGCAATCGTACAGATTCTTGGTCAAATACATTCATTCCAAAATGTCTAATTAAAGAGTCTAATTAAACAGTCCACCCAAATTCTTTAAGTGATCAACTAAAAGAAGTCAAACCATTTGCTTCAAAAAGTCCAACAGTTTGTTTCGGATTACTGCCTTCGGCCGATGTAGTTCTTGTGATTGAGTATAAAGCGACCGTGAACAGACCATTGGGGTGAGTTATTGACTTTGTGGCAATCTCTGATGTCGAGCATGCATGTAGCAACAGTGGAAAAGAAAAATACCTTTTTCCAGGAAGCAACTTCCTGCTGAACCTGACTGAGTTTCAGAGACATTCTATTACGCCCGACAGGGAGTTTAAAAAGACAGCGTTTAACAAAATTACACAGAAGTGCTGATCTATGGGTGTTTTACGTGCTAAAGAAATTTGAAAAGTAAATGGCTTTTATAGCTCCTTCAGCCCTTTCATTTGAGAGAAAAAAACAACAACTGAGCATAGACACCCTGAGACTCTTTTTTTAAGGCCATGGGACTAAAGAAAGCACATACTGTATAGTAATTACGGTAAAAGCTCAGTCTGCTGTATGCTGTAACTTTTCTAAGATAGAGAGAGGGTTACCAACTGAAACCACTCTAGAGGGAGAACAATAAGTTGTTGGAACCTGTAACTCAGGTGATGAACCCTTCAGGACAATGTCAAAGCTAAACAGAATTCTAAGCCAGGTGTACTGCAGCTTCCATGAAAAGAGAAATAGAGGGCATTTAAAAGCCTGAATAACAGCTAATAAGGACAGGTTTGACAGTAGTAGAAAGTTGTAGCAGAATGAAGAAAATGGTCATTTTGTCCTGATGCAGCGGCCAAATAATACAGCAGCATAACTACAGAAACATCTTGGAACAACCCTATAAAGTCTTCACCTCTATAGCTTTAGTGTATAGTGAGCTTAATCAAAAAGGAAGGTTAAAAGCCTATACTTTGAAGGAAAGGTTACTTCTAGGCTGCGTTCTTTTATGTCCCTTGTACCATAGTGTTCCTAGTTTTCATTCTTTCTTGCTCAAACAGGTAGAAGATCCTCGCATTGCCAGGCTTGTAGATGGGCATATTTTAATGGGACGGGATCTAGGTATCACCACTATACAAGTGAGTAAGATTACACTAATTTTTCTAAACGCAATACGTTGTTTTCTCTCTTGCTCTCCTTTTTTTTCGTTGACAATCTGCTTTAATTAATGCTTTTTGTAATGCTGTATTTGTACATTGTACACTGAGTAAATCCATTAACGAAAAAAAAAAGTAAATTTTCACCAAGTCCAAAAAGAATTAGGGTACGTTCACATAGCAGCCTGAATCTGGGACTTTCCCCAACAGTGCAAAGTGATATCATTTTAACACACTATACTATTTCTTTCTTATACAACCCTTTCTCCTTGTTGCCTGCTTTACAATTAGCCCCAATCAAATATTGCTCATGTTGCTTTAACATCCTGATGGGATATCTTGCAGTTATCCACATACAGAGATGGGCCATTTAGGCTCTGCTGCATTTAAACATACTTGAGATTATACAGTAAGGACCACAAATCCACGAGTCCATTGTAATGTTTGATGGTCCATCAAGTCACAGTGAGTGAATGAATGCACAATTTAGTATTCCACATAAGATTTTTCAGAGCCTATGAACTTTTTTTTCACATTTTGTGATGTTATAATTTCAAATTATTATAGATTGAGGTTGTATCTGGAAAAAAAAAAAAAAAGTAGTTTTTGCATAGAAGAAGAAAAAAAAACCCATGTTAGTTAAAAAGAAAAAAAAACACTTTGTAGTGTTTAGAGCTAGGTCTTTTCAGTTATGTCCCTACCAGCTTTGCACATTTTGTGAGGAAAATCGTACACAACTCTTCTTCGCAAAACAGCTCAACACTAACCAGAATAGACTAGTGAAGATTCTCAGTCATCCAGGTCATAGTCATTCCAAAACAAAAATCTATGGCTTTGTTTCCAAGTTTGAAGATGTTTCACTTCCCATCCAGGAAGCTTTTTCAATTTAAAATGTCAGAAGTAGTGTTGAGTTTGAGGCTTTATAGAGTGTACCAAAAAGAAAGCCTTGTTTTGGCTTAGAAAACATGCAAATTTAACTGGACGAACGGGTCCAGGTTCTTCAATTCCATCTATATACACTTATTTGTCTTGGTCAAATGTACAATATAAAAATGAGAAAAGGTTTAAAAATTCTTCTCCTAGGCAGTGTATATTATAAATCTTCATCCATCCATCTTCTGCAGCTTCTCTGTCCCGTTCTCTGGGGGCCGGCGCTTGTCTTGGGTCAAAAAGTGGGGTACATCCTGAACAGATCCCAATTTGTTCGTAGGGCAGGATATTATAAAGCTACTCTAAAAAATGTGTATTTAAATGCATAAACAAGTATGACAGATCTTACAGAAAATAAGTGGTCAGTGTGTGTGTTTGTCAACTAATTTGGCACTGAGTATAGGGCAAACACAAGAGACCGTCAATATAACAGCTGAGTGTATGTTTTGCATCAGACCAACTTGGGACACGTAGATACAACTGCAGCTGAGCAATCATAGACAGCTGTGTGCCGTTTTGGGGCCAAGAAAAGGGAATTTACCCCACACTCCCTCTTTCTACATGCTGGAGTTGACAGCCACCATTTGATAGTTTGACATTTCAATTTTACCTCTCCAGCTTAGACTCCCTGAGCCCTAATTCTTCCTCTATTGCCCATCTTTCTTTCTTTAGTCTGTCTCCCACAGCTTCTCCCTCTTAGATGCTCATTCTCAGTCTTGAAGAGCAATCCCATACATGTCAATCATAAAAAAAAAATCTTACCTCTCAGAGGGTGAGATTGAATTTGACACTCCAGCACGTTCACTGAGAGATTTTCTTTGTACACCAATCAGATCTGCCTGTCCATGTCGCCAGGCAGAGGAGTTCACTCTACCGCGAGGCTGCTAATCTGTGTCACTGTCATTCCTCTGCATTGCCTCTCCTCCTGTATCCCAATCTCTTTCATGCTCCGTCCCTTTGCCCTATCTTATATTCTGTCCACCCCTATTTGTCATTGTCTCTCCTGCTCTGACACCTGCTCTGTGTTACCCTCTCTTGCTCACCACTTGCTTTTACTCTCCTTTCATCAACTCACTTTGCCTTTAACATTTTTTATGCTTTGCTTTTGGCCCAGTTGACTTGAATACTAACCCACAGCAGCACAGCTGAGGGGTCTATGTGTTTCAGGTAGTGTTTGCAAGATTTAATTACTCACCATATGCTCTTTTTGCTATATATACTGAAAGCAATTGCTCTTAACACAAATTTGAATCCATATGCAGAAAATTAATCAGCGATAAGATAATCCTGTTAATCTAAGACTAGGTTATTGCGGACAAAAAAACCTTGGGAAGCTTATCTTAGGATCTATTTTTATGTCACTATCGCAGTATTAAGCAGGTTTTACAACCAGCTACCCTACAGAGTTTAGAAAAATATTAAATTTAACTATTCTGTTGTCTAAATAATTATAGAATAAAAACCATGGGACTTTCTTTTATATGCTGTATACACACCTTGTTTTCAAAATTTGACCTTCCTTATAGTTTTTTTGACTACATTTAAACACCTATCCTGGAGTCCGGTTGTATTCCAATTAAACCTGTTTTGTGATTAACATAATGTTCTTAAAATTCTAGGATTCTGAGTCTGGAAAAGCAATACATTTTTACATAAAAATGCATTATGTTCTAAAATTTAAACCATAATTTAAACCCATCATGCTGTGTAATGGATTTCAATTAACATCTATATTAAATTTATTCTATTACTTTCAAATTGTTTGTTTTTTGTTTGCAAAAAAAATAAATAGTGCTTATCTTACAATTTATTACAGGTATTGTCCCCTCTGTCCGATTCCATCCTGGCAGAGAAGACTGTGACAGTACTAGATGACAAGGTACAGCACCATTTAGACTAGTTTAGTAATTTGATTTGGTTAAACCTTTTTTTCATGACTTTGATGCTGGATCTGAGACAGACTGGTCCAAGGTTTTACCCAGGAACCACTGTACGGTATATAGGCACCAACCATATGTTCACAAATTTATTGGTTTGTGTATTTTTACAACAATTGCTATAAAACACTGTTTATGATATAATGAGCAAATTATTTTAACTAACATAACTTTTTTAGCTTAGTATCTTTTTTTTCTGCCCACAGAGTTGAATATTAAATAATTATCCTTCCAAAGATGCTTAAATGTACTAAGAAATTGAAATTAATAAAATTTTTTGTTTATGTTATCTGACTACATAACACCAATGGTCCAAGGTATAATCTGCAGAAGTTTTATTTTGTTTTGTTTTTGTTTATTCAATGTTAAAAAAAAGTGGTAATCCAACATTTTTATAAGCATTTTTTTTAATTATGGTAAAATATGTATTGAATTAGATATGTGTTTCTGTAGGTAACAATAACAGACCTAGGAGTCCAGCTAGTTGCATCGTTGTCTCTCAGCATGACTGCAAGTCCTGGAAATTACCAAGCTATACAGCTAACAACTACAGCTACAGACCTGCTTCACACACCTAAACAGGTAAGGATTGCTTTACTTATATAGATAGATATAAAGGGCATTCACAAATGTACCAACACTCACCTGGAGACACTATGTTTGAAATTATAATTTCACTTTTAATTGGCATCTTTTTGTTGCATTTCGCTAACAATAAACAGACGTTTCCATATAGATGATGAGGCACACTGTATTCATAAATTCATCTTATTTTTGCTGTGACATATTACCACATTATTTAAGATTGGGTTACAGGAAGAGGTGGGTGGTGTACCCCAACATTTTACTAAAGTAACAGTAGCACTTCTGCACCTTTTTTTTTTTTTATCCAAGTAAAACTAGTAATACAAGTACTTAGTAATAACGCTACTTAAGTACTGAGCAATTGTTGGCTTATAACATCTAATTTAGTGTTTGAAATAATGTAATCGGACAACAATGTGTGCAAAGTCTGGTATGTTAAGGTATTGAAATGAAATAAAAATATTACAAATAAAAAACATGATTCCAAAATTACAAATTTGGGCAGAATAAACAACATAATTTTATAAAAACAATTTTTACAGTTTAGAGAATCTATACATGTCAGGAAAGAATTAGGTACTTGCAGCTACACAGTAATATCTACTGTTTACTGACTAGCTCAAGTTATTAATTGGATTAGAGAAGATAATTGATTTAAGTGAATAGATGATTATTTAGGTAAATATCATGTTAGTTTGCAGTTTTTTGACCAACATGCAGAAGCATACGAATCTGGACACAGAAAACTGCATTCTGGTTGAGGGGGTAGACCAATTGAGTATGGCTTGAACCTTCTCTGCATCTGGCTTCACCTGTCTGCTCTTGACAATGCGTATCAAGAAGATGATTAATATGGCATGAAGATCACAATTCTCAGCTTCGACAAAGAGTTTGTTCTCTAGAAGACATTGAAGAACTTGATGCACATGGATATTTCTGTTCAGAATGTCTGCAAGGTCTACGAATTCAAACTGATTTTAAAAAATATCTAACATTTCAAAGGGACTGAAAAACTGTTCGAGAGACTGAAAGGCATTAACAGATATTCAAACGGAGCTAGGGGGTCTTGAATGTAAAATTAATTGAGTAAAGTTAGCATTTACCACAAACTCCTAAAAGATCAATAAGCACTGTTTAATTTGTTATTCTTCATATAGTTAGGCAATAGTTCATTAAACACAGTGTTTTAGAGTAATCAGCTAATTCTGTCTTTAAATTAACTGCTTAATCACTTATGAAAGTAGGAAATTAATTAAAAAAAAGGAATAAAGCAAAATACCATGAAGTTCAGACTTTCAAATTACAGGGTAGCCTAAAATTCAGGATGATGGATAAACTTTAACTGAAACCTAAAAAAGGAAGATCGATCATTCTGTTTTGAGGTTGTGGTTAAGCAACACCTTGCTGTGATTGTCACCATGTTTACCAAATTGCATTATTTCAGACACAGGCAACTCTAGGTTAAAATTTGAACGTGTTTTGTTGGAATTAGTTTCCAATTTACATTTTAAAATAATTACAATACAACACAAAATGCATGACTATAGGCTTTTTTAAACTAAGTTTTAAAGCCTTCACTATGCAAACCTTTCTTTTATTGAGAACTATTTCTTAGTATGCCCTCTAAACTCATCTGTGCATTTTATTTTCCTAAAGTCTCTTCTGATGGTAAAGTAACCACAGTATTTCAGGTCGAATTATCTAATTCAATATATGATGACTTTAATATGCTCATAACAGGTTTTCTTAAAAACAGATACTACCAACTGCACAATATGTGGATGTGTAAAATATAGAAATAAAACAGAAATTACTCTTTCTCATACAAATTAGCAGTGCTTATTTAAAGGGGTCATAGAATGATTCTATAGGTTATTTGGTGAGGGTCCTTAAGGTCTCTAAATAGGGTGTCTAACATTGGTTGTGCTGAAAATGGCATATTTGTTGTTTGATGAGCGCCAAATGCAAGCCTGGTTAAAAGCCCTAGAATGAAACGACAGGTTTTCTTCCTTTTGTGGTATGCTCATGAATATTTAGATGAGCTGTGCGCTGATTGGTTGGCAAAGCTGCTGAGTAAAGACACATCATAGCAACAAGCACTCACTCACTTTAATAAAACACAAAATATAGCTACAACTGGTATTTTAGGTTAAAGCACTGCAGGGTTAATTGTATATATTAAGATGCCTTGATCAAACTTTTTTATTTTTTGTTTTCCTCACGTCCAGGAAGCTGTAGTAAGTGCATGGATTCATTACAGTGATGGTTCAGTGACACCCCTGGATATCTATGATCCCAAAGACTTCCTCCTCTCAGCTATCTCACTGGATGAGAACGTCATATCTGTGACCAATCAGGTAAAATAAGGTCCTTTCAAAAATAAAAAAAACACCTTCATTGCATTTTCACCAAACATAACAAGAACATCTCTTCTCATCTTCCTGTTACTGGACTGTCAAATAGGAGCAGCACTGGCCAATTATAGTAGCTGAGGGTGATGGACAAGGCCCACTGTTTCGTGTGGAGATGGTCATTTCTGAGACTTGCCAGAAGTCTAAGAGGAAGAGTGTGCTGGCATCTGGAGTTGGTAATGTGGTAGTCAAATTTGGAGCTAACAGCGATGAGAGAGGTGGACCAGAGGATGGTGGAGGTTTGGAAAACAGCACCAGTGAGCAAAGAACCAATAATGGAGGGGAATGGAATTCCAAGAGTGTGGCTGGGGACCGAGAGGAAGGAGCTATGAGGAAGGTGGGTGAATTATTTTGGATTTTTCTCTGAAATCATTCTTCTTATTCTGTTTTTTTCAATTCTGTCAAAAAGTCTTCTAAAGGTTGCAATTATAAATTTCCACCAATAGTTGAAACTTACACTGGAATTATGCATTTCCCCATTTCGATTGGATTTTACATTTCATAACAGCTTTTTTTCTTTTTATTTCATCAGGTTAGCACAACGACAAAGAGCACAGTTACACAACGTGCTTTAGGTGGCAGAGCTGCCAGTGGTGGCAACAGCGGCCAGGGAGGTTCAAGTCAAGCAAATGGCTATAGCAAGAACCCTGTACAGGTCGAGGTTCCAGGAACTGGGAACGGGGAGCTGACACAGACTACGAGAGGCCTGTCAGACCTCGAGATTGGGATGTATGCTCTTCTGGGAGTATTCTGTCTGGCAATATTGGTCTTCCTCATCAACTGTGTCAGCTTCGCATTCAGGTAATACATTGTAAAAGTTTAAGCTAAACTTAAAATGAAAAGTAATTCAAGTTTCCCCAAAAAATTGAACATGCCAAGGTTTTATGCTGGTTATTTTAAAGGGTTTACATTAACACAAGATGTTTGGGTACTCAATTTAGATTTTTTGCTGAAATTTGATTCCTTTGACATGGTTTTGTGCCATCGTTATTTTAGGAAACAAGTCAGGATAGTGGAGAAAAAATGGAAAATCAATCAAATTCTAAGAGAAGAGTGACTTTTAAACAGTAGATTGTGTGTTTAAACTCTGACTGTTTTAAGTATTAACTCCAGCACATCTGGTGTTTGTTTGTAGTGAACCGTGCCAAACACAGCAGAATTGCGCTAAATCTAGTACTAGTTCAACAGTAGGGCTCGGCATGGTTCACCTGTGGCTCTGTTCACTGATAACAAAGAGCGCATGAGCAGACCACACATCTCCAGTTTACAGTCAGCTGACTCATTTCGGGGGTTTCCGGCATGTCCAGCTTTGCAATTAACAAATCTTTTCCCCTGTTCACAACACAAACTTCTTCTCAGCCTATTGGCAATAAATGGCATCAAGAGTGTGGTGTGACCTGGGAAGATGCAGAGACCAAGATTCTCATTGAAATTTGTACAGAGAACGCGATCCAGGCACATAAGATCCTGAATATTATGGGCGCTGCCCTTTTTGTTAGCGTAATTTCCGCCTTGAGAGCTGTAGTATCGTGGACTGCTAATGCAGAGGTGTCAAGTAACGAAGTACAAATACTTTGTTACTGTACTGAAGTAGACTTTTTAGGTATCTATACTTTACTCCATTACTTATTTTTCTTCCTACTTCTTACTTCTACTGATTACATTTTCACACAAGTATCTGTACTTTCTATTCCTTACATTTTTAAAACAAATGTTACTCGTTACTATTGGCTTTGGTTTAATGTTTATAAATATGTATTTCACGTCATGTGCGCCATCTAATGCAGATCATTGGCGCCATCCACATCTAGTGAAAACTAGTATAATTGGGTGAGTTATATACGCAAACACTCATTGGTTAGCTATTCGTCAGATTTGTGCTGACGCCAAAGGAAATCATCAGAGGCAAGCATGTTTTCTTCTAACTGCAAACGGGAATTGTCTATGCAATGCTGCAATGTCGAATTTAGAAAAAGATGTTGAAATGTCTGAAAGGTCTGACACAGACGAGAGTGTATCGGGAGACAGAGACCAACAGCACCTCCATCATCCTTGGCCCTATCTCAAACAATAGTTGGAAAATTGAGCTTTCAATTCATATAGTGGCATCTGTTTTTTTTTTTTTTTTTTAAAGGTTACTTTATACTTTTATACTTAAAGTAATTTTTGGAGCACATACTTTTTCACATTTATTTGAGTAAAGAGTTCAAGTTGATACTTCAACTTTTACCAGAGTGTTTTTAAACTACAGTATCTATACTTCTACTTAAGTAACAAATGTCAACACACTCTAGTAAACAGATAAATGGAGGCAGAACATGTCTTTCAGTCATCAATGCACACACTGAGAGACACACAGGAGCTCTTTCAAGCTGGGCACCATTTCATCTACGACACCTGTCCCATCTACGAGGAATCAGAATCCAGGGCTCATTGGAAAATGTTGAAGACCCCTGTTGTCAGCGATTTCTTCTGTTGACATACATTGTTATTGGAGGTGTTGCAGGAAGCTATAAAACATGTAAAATTATAACCTTTGCTACAGCCCTGTTGGCTCCAGGCTAAATCTAAAGACTTTGAAGGATGTTTGCTCCTCAAATTAGTATGCAGAGGTCCAGTATTAAAGTCATCTTATTTATTTATTTATTTCTTTTTTAAATGTCCACCACTTTCTACATCATTGAAAATCATAAACTCCACTTATTTAGAATCTTTACATAATTCAAGCCACATGGTAACAAATGCGTTAGAAAAGATCTCCTTCTGCACCTTCAAGTTTGACTACATTGTTTCCAAAAACAGAGGGTGAGGAAGTTCACAGATCACCATTCGTCATCACAAGTCACCATGAGAGAATCCAATTTCACAGGCCCTCTTGCATAGACAGAGGGCCCAGTTAACATTTCATACATTTGTCTGTAACATGTCAGTGTTTCTAATGTGTTTTGACACAACTCTTTTCAAAAACCTGAAAGAACAAAGTCCTATCACAGAATAATTCCCAGATTGATTATGAAATATCATTAGAATATTTAGGAATTATGTTTTTGTTTCGTTATTCGCCGTAATTGATGCTCATCTGTCATCTGTCTTTTGTTCTTTAGGTATCGTCACAAGCAGGTGCCCGTACTAGAAGCAGGTGGTAACATGAACCATGCCCATGACTGGGTGTGGCTTGGTACCGAGGCTGACCTGTTAGCTGACCATACAGACCAATGCCAAGGGTTACCTGATGAATGTACAACCATCATTGACAGAAATGAAGGAGGATATGAGGAGAGCAAGTACCTTCTGAATGGTGCTGGAAACACTTTGGTGATGAGTTTAGGCACTGGCATGGGCACAAAAAGTGCGGGTGGTGGCACAGGGGGACTTCGGGGGATGACCCATGGACAGACCCTGCCACGGTCCGTTGCAGAGCCCCATCAGTGCCTTTCTGCAATTACTACTGGTGGCAAAGATGCCACTGGGCAAACAGAGCATCTCAATAATTCTCCCCGAGCTGCGGCTGCAGCCGCAGTTGCTGTTGCCAAGCGCAAAAGAGTTAAATTCACATCCTTTGCCACTGTTTTGCCCAACGATAATTCTGGTGGTGGTGGCCCGTATGTTAATTCCTCAGTTCTTGTCACAAATGGGAATGAGGATGACATAAAGTGGGTGTGCCAGGATATGGACCTGGGTCAGTCTGAAATCAGAACCTACATGGAGAGGCTACAAGACAATCTGTGACTGTTTAGGAAAGATACTGAGCAATATACAGGCAACGGATATGTGTTGGATAAAAGATGGACAATGAGTAAAATTCACCTGTGATGCCTTTGCAGTGGATTAATAGAGGGTCAGGTGAAGCAAAAATTGTGGGATGACTAAACACAAAAGGTGTAATGAACTAAAGGTTTTGGACACAGCTTGTGGGTAGCTTGTCAATAGCTTCCCTTAAGAAAGGCAAAGTATAAAGTCATTACATTACATAAAAGTAAAAGTAGCAAACAATAAGTAACATTCAGAGTTTGTTTTGTGTTACTTATTGTGGAAATCATTCTGTAAAAATCAATAATGATCATTATTGGGTTATGTGTGTTTACTTTCAGAAAACAAGTAAAGCACTGTAATCATACATTATCAATTCAGGGTATGTTAAAGGACAAACTTTTGTATGCCACTTTACATCTTAACAAAGATGTTAAACAACTTTGAGCTTGTAATGACGTCAAACCCTTTTTTTTTTTTTTTTTTTTTTTTACATATTATTTATTACCATTAATGACAATGGCTGTTAAAAAATATTTAGTTTTAAAATATACAGAATTTATCTGCCAGGACTCCTGACGGGGAAAGTAAACCAATAATTTAGGGACACTCAAAATAACTGATTTATACAATGCGAGTTGTATAAAATATAAATGTGTTTCAAAAATTAAACAACAGATGTGATAATTCTATGTTTTTCTTCAGGCAATCACACTTTTCCATAAAATGCTTTTGAGAGTTTAAGAAGAAGTCATGAGAAAGACTGTTTCATCCTTGGATCCAACATATAGGTTTTATTCTTGCACAATAGAAAATAAGAAAGGACACAGGTAATTTTTTCAGCGGGCCATATTTGGTGAACCCTACAGCCAATGACTGAGCTTTCTTCATCAAAAAAATGGCAACATCCCCTTGTCTCTCCTCTTCTATGATTAAACAGCTGCGAGAACCAGAGCAAACAATGGAATATGGTCAGAATGCATCCTGCAAACCAAAGGGGATGAGCAGCAAATAGTAAATGGCTTGGACTTTGCAAAACCTGGCAAAAATATTTAAGACTTACAATAAGGACATTAAGCCAGGTAGAAAGTACGGAATGACATTACAGTATCCCTGAAAATGACTGACAGTGGCTTAGAAATGGCTTGAAATATATATGTAGGAAATAATCCTTTCCATATTACCATAGAAATATTTTTCCTTCTGTTTATACTTTTTGATAGATATGTTTTTATGTTTTTCTTTTTTTGATTCATTGTTAAAAACATTTTAAATTGTAGCTTTGAATTTGAGGGATCCACTGATATTTTAAGTATATATGATTCTTTTGTTTTAGACACTGTTTCTATTTATTCAAATTTGACATTTGAGAGGGTGAGGAAGGAAAGAAACACCAAGGACAATGGCCTGAAGTAATGGACAGTCTGCTGGTGAATGATAGCACATAAAAGGATAAGTGAGGGAGATGGGAAGACGGAGCAGGCAGAGGTTGCCTCACCTTCGTAAAGCTCAGGTGATCAGTTGTGAAGAATCTGACAAAAAAAGGAGAATTGTAAGATTGTTCAGATTGCAATATTTATTTATAAACGTTTTATTGTTTCAGAGTACAGTGTATGTTGTAAATAAATAAACATGCTTCAAAGTGCTTGTGAATAAGTTAAGAGGTCACTAGCCAACATGTTGATATTTTGTACATTTTATGGTGCACATAGCAGTACAGAATACTATCTCAAGTTTCACTCCAATGTGAAAGTGATCCTGATGGTTTTTATTCTAAAGTTGTACCTGTCTTTGTTTGAAGTATTGAGTTAATCCTTGCCTTTGTACAGGATAGGAATCAGTTTTCTTCTGTACCGAGATGTAAAAATGGAGGCAATTCATGAAAAGTTATACTTAATAACTGTTAAACTAATGAGCCTGTGAGGTCCAATTCATGAAGAAAAACAAACCAAATGTTTTTATGATGTTCAGTGGGCACTTAAGTTTTATTTTTTTTAATTTGATTGTGAATAAACATTATATATTCACATCAATCATAATCTGAACCACTGAATTTTAAATCAGCAAGAACTGTGAAAAATAAATAACTTGATGAAAAATCAACTAAAATGGGCTTGGGAGCCTCCACCAAAGCAATAAATATTTTGACTGGTGACCCTCTTGTATACTCTGGACTCATTACTGTATCCATCATACTCTGTAATAAAGACAAGTCTGTTGTGCTAAAAAAAAAAGTCCCAAAAGTGTAAAATCAGCATTGCTGGGGGTTTAGTAGTGAGTTATTATTTCTTTAATGTGGAAAAACCTTTATATGCTTCAAGAACAGAGATAGTTATTTACTAATTACTTTGACTAGTTACTCGAGTACTTTGTACTCTTAAAAAAGTACTGTTAGTAGTATTGTTACCGCATTGTACTTTTTACTTTTACTATTCCAACATACCATTACTATTAATCTTGATTAGCCTGCTTGCTTTTAGTTAAAGGAATAGTACACCCAAAACATGATTAGCCTTCATTTTCTACTCACCCCCATGCTGAACAACACTCTGGAGTACTTTTTTGATATCTCAAATGCATCTGGAGATCTGGGAGGCTTCTTGCTGTCTGCTGACATTCAAATCATGGAGGTCTATGGCGCCCGAGGCAGAAAAGTCCACAAAAAACGTGTCAATATTCCTCCATACTGCTCGTCCAATGTATTCCAAGTGTCCTGAGTGGGTAGCATCCATAATTTACTCGAAACGAAGTCATTTAGAATGTTTTTAGAGCATAAACAGTAGTGTATAGGCTTTCCTAAAAGCGCGTTCACGAGTCTACGGAAACCGCGGCAGACCAAACCAGATGAAAGTGCGCATTCAGCGTCTGCTCTGCCGATAATGCAAGCGTAGAAGAAGAAATGTGCTGTTTACCTGTGCAAAGAAAGAAACAACGAAAGAAAAATGTCTGAGGACTTCAGTGTTGAGGAAGAGGATGAGTTCTTTGCCGAGCTGAATGCGCACTTTCATCTGGTTTTTGTCTGATGAAATGTACTCCAGAGTGTTGTTCAGCATGGGGGTGAGTAGAAAATGAAGGCTAATCATGTTTTGGGTATACTATTCCTTTAACTAATTTCTTTAAAAGGATACTTTTTTATTTTTACTTGAGTAATAATATGATTAAATAGTGCTACTCTTACCTAAGTACCATTGTTGGCTACTCTACCCACCTCTGTTGAAAAATAATCACATTTTAATGTAATTCAAATGACTTATTTGACAACAATACACAACACATAAAGCCACTTCACAGAGACGATTCAATCAAGCTATATAGGGAAATTGAAAGTCTTCTATCCAAAGAAATCCTAGAATTCACTCCTCCTGGGTGAGTATAAAGTAGATTTTTTTGCTCGTATTTTATTGTTGATTGTCAACTCTCACAACGAGCATGCATGCAGCGGCAGTGGGTGAAACACCCTTTTCACTGGAAGAAACCTCCAGCAGAACTAGGTTCTGTGTGAGCATCCTTCTGCTGAGGCCAACTCTGTTTTTAAAAGGACAGAAGCAGGCATTCAAAAGGAACAAGGAAGCAATGACCCATAAATACTTCCAATGTTAGAAAAGGCAGCAGTAAACTAGATCCATAGGTTGCTCTGTCTAGGAAAGAAACAGTTAAGTTAAAAAAAAAAGGATGTAAGACAGAGCATAGAATTAATCCCAGTAAAAGCTGAGCCCATAGCTATGGCTAAGAGGCTAACAGAGATAGACACTGGAGAACAGGCCCAATTTCATAATCTATATTTGAAGGGGAACCTCCATGACCTCCAGTGAGAAGGCACTAAGGACGCAACTGCACTATTTTGTGCTTCCAAAAGATTTTTTCCCCTTACTCCTTTTCTCTCTTTTTTTCAGATACATTACTTTTTGTAAAAAATTATTTTTTTGGAGTTTTTAATTTAAGGTTTAAATGCAGCACCTTTTCTAAGACTCAAATGTCAGTGTGTTAGTCTTGGACTAAGCCCTTCTTCATTAGCACAACACAATATCCTTATGAATTGATCATATGCTTAACAAAAAAAAAAAAAAACTTTCTAGTATCAAATGTCACCAGTGTCTTATTTCTTGATAATTTCTTTCTATTTTAGATTTTTTTTTTTTTATTCATTCTTAACAAATCTCAAATGATTTCTTAAAGGTATAGAGGGCATTATTTTATTTCTGGTTGGATCATCTAAATAAGTGGTCCTCCTGATTGTCAATCATTCTGGTGATATCTTTATGTAAGGCTGTCGTAAGTGCATGTGCACTTTCAGTCGCATATCTGTGGTGAACTACGGTTTCAGACAGTCATTGAAACTCACCTTTCTCACCGCGGTTCATTGAAAGTGTCCAAGGGTCGTGGGAGAAAAAGTGTCTACAAAGTGTATGAGAAGAAAAGAAAGGCCTCAGAAGAGGCAGATATATCCCGAGATGCTTTGCACAAAGAGCTCTCCTCGAAAGCATTATGGGATTTGCTGTCACAGCGGGACGCTTTGGCCATAGGTTAACGCTACCCGACATAGGCGACTAATAACATAGATGGCACAAGCACCGGGCAGTGGAGGAGGAGTTAGTATACCTAAGGGAACAATAAGCAGTGATCATCTGTCCGAACGGTAAGTTAACTGAGTTTGCTATAAAGTCCACTCAATAGCCCCCGCTCTATACAGTGATTGAGGGATTTAGGGCGGATGTTCGGGCACAGTAAGCTTGTATGAGCAATGGAAACAGCAACTGTTAAACAGAGTGCACGAGGAGAATTGGGCTAATGCATGGTCTCACACGTGCATTTTTTTTTTTAGTGGACAGTGCGGGTCTTTTAAAAAGTTTTTGAAATTCCTCCACAATACCTTTAAAGTACTCTTAGAGCACAGCAGTATAATAAAATCTAATGAATTAAAAAGATTTAACCACAGTTTTAATCTTTCAAAGCGAAGAATAAAAAAATAAACTTTTGCCTCATAACAGTTTAATTTTGTTGCATTGTAAATTTTCCTCTTTACATATGTTACTGTTTGTTTTTTTCCAAATTGAAATAATGCAGGCCAAAGAACTTGTGAGTAACAGATGGTGTACTGATTTCCTTTTTATATTAAATGTGGGGACTTCAGAGATTCCTTAAATGATTACATGGTATTAGTATAGAAAAACTTTAAGATTAAACATACATAATGATGTTTGGCACCCTAACTCTACAGTCTAATTTAATCCTGACCTCAGGGATGCAGCTTTCAGTGGTGCAAGAGAGTAAGTTTCACCATCTGAATTTAGAAAAATCAAACATTGTTAATCAATACTGTGGTGAACCTTATATTCTTTAATAGCATTTTAAAAGGTTACCAGTGTTGAATTGATACTTATGGTAAGATTCTTAAATTGAACCAACATACAGCTGGGGCAAAATAGTCAAAGATGGAGTATTTATTAGCTGCCCCTGGGTATCAAGAGGCAGTTTTGATGATTAAAAATAAACCCTCTTATATAAAGTCAATAAAGATAATTATTTGTATCTAGAGGGTTTTAACAAACATATATGAAATTAGAAATAAATGATAAATCATCCATTAAAAGCCAGACTTCCAAGTTATAATTTGTGAAAAATGTTTTTTGTTGTACTTTTATTTATGTTAAACTTTTAGTAAAAATGCTTGCACTTTTACAACTGGCTCCAAGTCAGATAGTAATGCTCTCCAACATTGGCGTTATTTCTTTTAGGGTTTGTAATCATGTCAAAAAATATTAAAGCTACTTCTTAAAACATATTTTTACCACACACAGGAAACTTTTATATTTAGATATGGCAATGTGTATGACTCTTACTGCTTTTAAAATTCATTTAAATATTGTGTAACTATGTGTTGCTGTATTTCCCAATCATGATAATGATTGAGAAATAACCAACAGACTGATGTTACGGCAGCAGTTAGCCGAAGATCCAAATTCACATCCAGGCTGAGGAGGTAGCCCACGTCACTCTCCCTTGAAAATCTAGGGCTTATTCTGTGACAAACTAAATAAAACAGAATTTGTACACTCATCATAATAGGATACTGCTGCAGGTGGTACTGTAGCTGTACACAAATCCAGCCTTCAAAAGCTGCGGGAAAGTTTGAAAGGTCTGGGTTTGTTGTAGGGCAAAGGTAGCTCTGCTCTCAAATTCTGGAATTTACTTCCGCCTGATATTTCCAATATTGATACATCGCCTCTGTTTAAATCGAGGCTAAAAACTATTGTGTTCAAGATTTCATGCCTCGGATTGTTGACACTACAGTAGAAGATAATCTACAACGGCAGAAAGAGCAACCTACTATAAAAGAGAGGAAGTACGCACTCATGCTTCTGATATATTGGGGCCTTTATGACTCTGCAAGTATTACACTTTCAAAATGTGAAAGGAGAGTATATGTGAGTGTTTTAAATAAACTGCTCGTCACAGAATTTATTATGCATGTCTACTTTCTGCTTCTGTCTGTGAGCCCAGTGTTGCGGCACTGAGGCAAAATGCTATTGATGTTTATTAAGGTAAGTGTAGTAAGTCTTCAGTTTTTTAAACATAACTCTTGGATCTGGTTGAAAAACAACATTTCAAGACATTTCTGATGTTCCAGATAGAGCTAGTTTTGTTGGATTCATAATTACTGTATCGTTGTATGAGCTGCCCCTGGGGGATCAAGAAGCAGTTTTGATGATAAGAGGCTCACATATAAAGTTAATTAAGATAAAGCTTGGTAATAATATATATAAGATTATAGATATACAGTAGCAGCCATCCGAAATGGTCCCTCCCAGTCAAATGCCAGCCGAATGCCAGCTCACTTCCCTCCAACTTGCAGCCACTGGAGTGGCCCCCTCTTGCATATTTTTTTACTCCGACTCCACCCTTTCACTGAATTACGGGGTCTGATCGGGAGATCATGCTTCTCTTTAGATCTTACTGTCCACAAATCAGGACAGAAAGATTATTTAAGTATAAAGATTGATGTTTAATTATAGGGGACCAGCCAATGGCCCATCAAGGAAAGTGGGGAAATGTTGAATGGCTACTACTGTATGATAAAGTATACATTAAAAACAGAGTTCTAAGGCTGTGATGGGCGAAGATTTTATAAATTAAATAGGGTCAATTGAAAGATGTAGTGAGTAGGGCTAAGAGTCAGTCTCTCAGCCATCAGTTCTTGTGCATCTGAAAAGAATAACATGTTTAGTCAACACCAGCAAAATAGCTGACAGTCTAAATCTGGCAAAAGACTTAATGATGTTAACTGAGTCTAAACACAATGTTTAACTTAGAATGGTAAGACAAACAGCAAGCAGTAATTGTATAAAGAGAAGATCGAGAATGCATTTTTGATTAAAAACACCTAACCAAAGTTTATAAGAAGCTGTTATTTGTATTTATATCCCCCACACTTCACCCAAGGAAGCTCCATGTGCTATAGCATTTCTAAATCAATAAGAAGTTTCCCTATTGGTTTTTGTTTAAAATGAAAATGAAAATGGGGACAGTTACCAATGTGTTTTTCATCCCATTTCAGTAATCAGATGGTCCACTACACTACTAATTATATAGAACCATGTAATCTCAAGACAATCATAAAGACAGATTGGTTAAAACCTTCATATCTAAGGAAACCAAGCAAACTGCATCAAGTTATTGAATAAAAGGAAAGCACATGCAGTTATTCACAGTAAATGGGGAGCCCTTAGACTAGAATACACAGCTAACAACCACAGGGTAATCTGTCAATCTATCCTGAAAGCTCATCAGGAACTGACCAAGAAACTTAAATATTAATTTTTCCCCAAAGTGAAATTTGGGGAATTATCCAACAGCATAACCAGAATTTAGCATTAGGACAACACAGCTGATATGGGTTTTTTCTTTTAAGAAAAACATGTAATAAAGACCAAATTTTTGTCAGTGGGGAAATTACAGACACAATACTCAAATTATTTAGAGAATGGAACTAAGTTCTATACCGGTATTTACAAAACAAAAACGGAGTATTGAGAAATGTAAAATCCTGTTGCTTACTGCAGACACAGCTCAACCTAACGTAAATGGGATCTACCATTGTTCTTTACGAAGGTTACAAACAGTTCTTCCAATTTCTGGGTCTTGTTTAGCTTGGAAAAAGCTTGTGTGGCTTAATTACAAAAACATGGTAATCTGTGTTGAAGACAATGTGTTGGCTTGGGCTTTAAATATTAATACACAACCTGATGTGATAAATCTTGTATAATTTGAATGCCCCTGTTGTTCATGTTCTGTATTCACTAATATATTTACTGTATTAACTTTTGTTACCCTAAAAGGTATCAAACATAACTTCACTTGCAGCCAACATGACTGTATCCAGTATTATTCCTCCTCTGTCTATGTAAGGCAAAGGCTTCAATATTGATTTGTCTGTTGCTGACTTGCCATAACCTTACTATCTTGATATGGGGAAAAAAGCCCATTATCTTTGCTATAATGCTTGCTGATCAGGTGAGGTCACATTAAATGCTTCAGATAACATTTCTTTTTTTAAATTTTTTTATGGTGAATTCAACTTAATTCAACAAAATTTGGTGTATTTATATGAGTCCAATTAGTTTGCAACACATTATCTGAAGATATTTGCCTGAAGTACAAAAACTTGTCTGCACACAGAATAAAAGTGATAGCTAGTTCCACAAGAAAGGGAACTAATAATGACAGATCTTCTTTCCATTCTATTTTAAGGGACAAGAAACTCCTAGTAAACCTGCAGTCTGATAATGAACTTCTCTGTTAGGAATACACAGTATGGAACAATCAAATTGGATGTATTGTAGGGTTTTATGATTAAAAAACATACTATATGTGTGCCATGAAGAATTTAAAATTCTATTCTAGATTAAATAGGCAACCAAAGATGGGAAGTTAAAATAGGAAAAAAAATACAATGTCTTTTTAATTTAAATGAAAAAACTTTGCTGCAAAATGTTAGAGAAACTGACAATAATTACCTGCCTTTTTGGTGACTACCTTGTATTAAAGAATAATAAAAAGTATTACAGTAGTGCAGCCTTGAAGTTCTAAATAGATAGAATGTTTTTAAGTGTCACTCTTGGAAAGGACATTTTGAGTCCTTCTACTTTATTAACTTCAGAAATTACCAGAACTTGTTGTCTGAAAATAATTTTACTACTTGGACGTCTTCCTAATGTGAGTATATTCCAAAAGGCTTAAGACCATCGTTCTCTAGGAAAAACAGATGACCTCATTCTGACCCTAAATGTCTTAAAAGGATCCGAACAGACCCCCCTCAAATAGACCTCTTCGCAAAGAAGTCTGAGATGAATAGAAATAAAAAACACTGTCGAGCTAAATATATAAAAAAGTATAAACTCATATCTTTAGATCAGTACTAAATCAAAAACCTTCCATTTTCTTAAGCACTTTGTAGCGACAAACAATATAAAGAGCAGTTTTCTAAAATTGGTTTATTATAGGACTCAGCAAGACAGCACAGCATAACTGACTTGACTTGATAACAAAATCATATCTCATAACATACACTCTAAGAGCTGTATTACTGTTCTATTTCTCCCTAACTTTATCCTCACTTTATATTTACACACACAGGCACTTACAGTAACACTATCTTCTGTTTTTAAAAACTTATATAAAATTTCATATTTACAAATCAATAAGGTTTTTTTTTTTTATAATAACTGCTATTTTATGTACATATGTGATTTTATAAGGTAGTTTAGTGTGACAGTTTTTTTAATGTTGTTTTGCATTGCAAAATCTGTTTACTTTTTATAATTAAAGTTATTGGCCTTTCATGGAGCACTGATGCATTAGACATGTGAGAATAACATTCAAACCAAAAGAACCTTGGTTAAAATCAAATTTGAAGATTTTAAGTGCTCAAGGTATGTTTTAAAAACGACACTTTTTTACCCTCCAATGAGAAAAGACATACGGGTGTGTGATTAAACAAGAGCATTAGCGCCAGTCTAGGGTGCTTATTACTTTTTACCAGAAATAAGTATCACACACTGTAGAGCCTCTCAGTATGTTTCTCCAAATATCAGCCTATTTTTCTCTACCAACATGATAATGTCAAATGTATTTTCAAGAGTGTTGGTACATGTTTTTTTTTTCTGTTCATACAAGTTATGTTCATTCTTCACATCAATTTTACCTTCATGATTCAAGGTTCATTAAGGTAAACCTGGACAGTCCGGTCAATCGTTAAATGTAAATGTGCCTCGTGAAGCATTATCTCAAACGTGTATTGGTTATTTGTACTTTTGGGATATTAGAGTTATTTTTGCACAGAGCACAGTAATGATAGCATTACCTTCACCTTGTCAAAATAGACCCCTAGTGCTCTTGCCATTTGGGTAAACACACCTTCTACATGCTCCTGCTATGCCTGCAAAGCACCCATACAAACAGAAAATGAAGCCAGTCAGATTGATAAACACTTTCATTTTACTGTGAAGTCGTAAACCATCAAAGCAGATGTAGCCTTATTTTGGTCAGTGAAATTAAACATACAGTAGAGTCTTACCTCCTCACACAATACCTATTGCTACATCCAATGCATTTATACAAAATAAAAGTACAATTTGATGCTGTAAGTAAGTGTGCAGGATAATGAAACAATTTTCTTTTAATTAATATTTTGATTGGTTGACAAATTGTCTGTATTCTCTAGATGTATGATTACACTGTACTGCTTTTATTTTTTTTATTTCTGTATTCATGAAAAGATAATATCAGAGCTCCATTGATTTTGGATTTTTTTTTTTTTTTGTCATTCTATCCTTCAGATGACATAAATGTAAAACAAATAATTTAGGAAAACAAGGTGGGTGTAAATTCACAACAGTGAGCCTGTATGGTATGGCCCACTGTAGATGGGTCAAGTAAAGGCAGAAACTGATGTGGTCTTTAGAAGATTTATTGAGTACTTGCAGTTATGATTTCCCATTTGCATTTATGGATAAACGGTTATGTACACAATATAAATACATTGATTTAGGTACATAAAACATTATCAGGGTATAGGAACATGTTTCGAAGAGTTCAGTCTAATCTAACAACAATAGTTACAATACTCTGAATTATAGTATAGAATAAAAGGTTACGTAGGAGAAACTTTAAAAGGTAAAAAAAACTCTACCAGCGCTGTCAACCAAGTGCATTATAAACCAGTTTTCAACCAACTACAATATTAACCAATCATCAACCAAGATGTCATGTGAAGAGGCAGCTACTGTAAAAAGACTTAATCAAAATGAGGCTCCAGCAGCTATGTGGGATTGTATAGCACCTCTTCAACCTAAACCCGATCCAGGAAATAGATCCAGTAATGTGGAAGCCCTCCTGCCTTGTTCCTGCACCAAAGATCAGTCCTCTAAAATTATAGGCCAGTTGCTTTAACATCCCACATCATGAAGGTCCTAGAGACACTTATGTTGGTTTACCTCAAGCAGGTATCAGTCTGCCTATCGACATAGAGTTGGGATGGAAATAAATTATCATGTTTTAATTGAGACATAAGGTTTTGCATGGACTGGAGTTCTAATACACAGCAGTAGATTGTATCTATTGTGCAAATATATTAGGAGACATCTACCTGCCCAGAGAAGCAGCTATGTGTGAAGTTAATGCGAAAACTGTGAAAATTTTTCACCACTTCTTGTTTGTATAATAGAATGCAATTAAAGTACTCATATATTCAAGTTAATCTGTATGCAGAATAAAAGAAAGTTAAACCTAGTTGGTATACCCATTTAACTGAATTTTATTCAAAAGGCATGTAAGGCTTTTAAAGAGTGGATAATGGCAGGAAGGCCAACATGTGGGCCAGCTTATCTGCACAACAGGGTTAGAAATGCACAGTATAAGAATGTACCTTATTTAATAATCAGAAATGAGCATGCAATTAAATCTGAATGAGTGGTTAAAATACAATTCAGATGAATTTTGACCGTATGAGTTTTAGAAAGAAGTTGGGACCATGACAACTAGAGCTTTTTGACCACCTGTTGTTGAAGGTATCTCTGTTAAAAAGAATATTTTAGAGCTGTGGCTGCAACATTACAGAAGATTATGTAATTATGTACTGAGTGATTCTTGTATGCTTGATGCTGATAATTTTTTGAAGCAGGACAGAAGGACCCAGTTTTCAAGGTGAGTGGGAAAACTAAAAGTGTATCAAAATACAGATCAGGCTGTGGATCCGCAGTGTCAGCGGTTAAGGCGGTGCACCGGCCATCACTCAAACCCTGGTTGGAGAAAAACACAGATTAATGATCAAAATAATCGGAAGTAGGATGATTATATGAGTCACTTACCTTGTTTAACAGTTCAGTCCATCTCCATAGAACAAGGTACGGTCCAGCCGCTGGGCTATCAAGGAGTTGCAGCGGGTGCCGCCTAGTTTGTCCCAGATGCTGCAGCCCCGGTGAACATGCAGGAGTCTGAGACAGATCAGTGAAACAGATCAGAACAGGAAGGCTCAGAGGTTTAGGAGTCTGTACCCTGATCAGGGATACCGATGACAACAGGAACAGGCTGGTTTAGGGTTCCAGGAGTTCTAAAATAGTTTAGAATGTTCAGTTGGGAATAGGCATGCCCAGTGGTTGAGAGGCAGAACAGGTCAGGATATCATGAGCACCACGGAATGCTAAAAAAACGTCTCTCTCCACTGAGCCAAGACAGGAATAGGGCATGCTCAGTGGATAAGAGGCAGATCAGGATGAGGAAATCGGAAACATTACAGAATGCTAAAAAAAAAACCCTCTCTCCATTGGTCCCCCAGAACAAGCACTACAACAAGAGACTCAATAATCTGGACACGATGGATGGCTGGGAATGAGCCATATAAAAAGAAGCAGCAGCAGGTGATTAGATAAGCAGTTATGAAGAACCGGGCAGAGTTACAATGGTGAATGGGGTGAGCAATTAGGCCAGCACGCATCACTACGATCACGACAGGCAGGTCAGATACAATTTTGTGTCATGAGGTCCATAAAGCAATCACAAAACTGCCAAAAAAATGCTCTGGGATAGATGACATCTCATTCAAGCATTTAAAAATTAGCAAGTACAGCATGAGGTTAACATTTAAAGTTAGTAACTGCAAAGTTAGCTCCTCTAATTTCCATTTTCTATGCAGCTTCTTTTACATGTTTTTTTTTTTTTTTGTTTGTTATCTGATTCTTTGCTCTCTTTTTTGTTAGTCCATATTATCCAAGATAATGTCAGGACTCGGAATGTAGGACACAGATTTCAGGCAGACAGACCAGAGTGATTTCAAGCAAAGCAGGATGACTAGAATCTCTGATTTTTAAGTTCAGTCAGAGCCCAGAGGAAGGAGTGGAATCCAGCCAGAGGATTTCTCCACAGCATGTGATTGGAGCTGCCCACAGAGTTCCAGGAGTGAAACACAGCTGACTGACAAGCAGAAGCCAGCAAAGGAAGAGCAGAAGTATCCAGAGGGAAAATCCAAAGTCAGTGTTGATGCAGGAGCAGATTTTCAGGCCAGAAGATTAGAGATCAGAAGAGGTACCAAAGGGAAATCCAAGCAGGGATGCAGGGATGAGGAGACAGATCCAAGGTTGTTAGCAGGCAGAATCCAAATATCAGTCCAAAGACAGGTCAGGCAAAACAGATCAGAACAGGGACAAGCAAAAGTCAGAAGTCCAGTGGCAGAAAATGGTCAGGATCAAAAAATCAGAAACACACTGGGTATGCTAGAGTACTCTCACACGTGGCTCGAATAATCTGGCCCTGATGGCTGGGACCAAGCAGCTTAAACAGAGGCAGGAGCAGGTGGATCAGATGAGTAGTAATGAGAAACTGGGCAGAGTTAGACATGTGAATAAATTTACAATTAATCCAGCCATCAGCACCAAGACCATGACAGATAAAGCTGTAAAAAGTGACAAATATTAGATCAAAAGCATTGCCTTGTAATGTGTCTGAAAGTGTTGATATATGTTTGCTGGATAAGATAACAAATTTAGTTGTATCTTCCGATAGCCAGTGGCTGAGCTTTAAAGCTAAGCTGGTACAGATATGTGTAAATACACTCTTAAAGAAATTATTGCTAATCATAAAACAAAAAATACCTTAATTTTGACATTTGCTTTTTAAATTCTTCCAAAGTCTTGAATCAAGAAATAATGGAAAAGTGTTTATGAAATTGATTCAAATGGGTACACTCAGCAAGAAATGCTAGTCACATGGAGAAACAGTGTGTTTGCACTGTTTAAGGTTGGAAATGGAGTGAGACTTGAGGATATTATCCCCTTTTATTTTTATTTTGTATTGGAGGGGTTTAGTGTTTTCAGTCTGATAAACCGATTTATTTGCTATTGGTAAATGTTTTTGCTTTTAATCTGCTGTTATTGTTCTTCTATTTTATTATCTAATTCATGTGAAGCACTTTGAAATGTATATGTACTGAAATTGGCTATAGAAACAAAATGGCCTTGCCTTGCCTTGCCTTGAGTACTTTAGGGCTTCAACTGCTGCTTAATATTTGTTAAGGCACATAGTTTTAAGGCTAACAAAGAAAAACAAAATACCTCAATAAAATATCTACAGAGGGTTTGTAAGAGGATGAAGACCTAAATAGACAATGTAAAACATTAAATGCTCAGGCAAATACACTAGCACACAAGTTTTAATCTTGTACAGATAAGGTGAAAGAAATGCAATTTGAATCATCTAGGGCACCTCTATATAGTCATTCTGTGCACCTCTTTACACAGCCCATCTTTGGTACAATTATGATAAAAGGAAGCTTAGAAAGGCTGCAGGTGACCTACATTGATACAAAGGTGTGCTTATTAAGTAACCTAGATGGACTATTGTAAGTGAGATGTTTTCCCTTGAAGGACTAAACCAACTAACTGTAGAAACATTCATGAATATTTAGAATTATGTTTTTGATTTATCTACCTGATGCCTGTTAAATAAAATATTTTATTATTTTAAGAATTTGTATTAATTTAAATAACAGTGTTAGATGAACAGCTGACACAACATCATATTGAACTCAAACTTGTAATCTAAATCATTAAATTTGTTATGCAGTTATGATATATTTAATGACCCCCCCATTTGTAATATTATCTATTATCAAATTACATGTAGAAACATGTATTCATGTGTAATTAGAATTATGTTTTTGATTTATCTGCCTGATGCCTGTTGATGTTATTTAATCAAATAATATTCTAACTGTCATAGATTGTTTTGTGAGCAAACACCCAACTGGCTGTATTTTAGAACAACAAATGAAAGTATGGATCAAGCTCAAATCATGATCAAACAGTTCACTCAGTACATGTATGGGATAGATTAACCACAACTTCCATTCAAAATATGAGTTTATTAATAAAAAACCAGTCAGCTCAAAGTCAAACATATTTCAGTTAAAAACTATTGACCAGTGAAACTCACTAAGCTGCTATCTTCAACATAAACAACCTTTGCCTCAGCTTAGGCATCACATTTTCAAGTTGTAACCCTCATGCCACAGGACATGTATGGTATCCAAAAGAGTAATTGCCACCTGACTCCACTAGACATCAAATTAAACATACCAGAGTATCAGATGAGTAGAAAAGCAACGCTTAAATGTTAGTTACTCAAAACTTGTTCTTACTTTGAAATGCAAGGCTTATAAATGTGAATCCTAACATTTGGGGTCAAAGTGCATTTGTACTTGGTAGAGTCAAGAATTGATTGATTGACTTTATTGAACTCACAGTGGAGAAATGTACTCGTTAAATCAGCTCAAATAGTCAAAAAGATAAGAAGAAGGTGCCAAGGGTAGAAAAGGTGCATGGGATATACGTACAGTGCATTCACAAGAAGCAGATGCTCTTTCTTTTTTTTTTCTTTCTTTTTTTCCATCTCTGTCACGGTCTAATGTAAAATTTGCTATTGTTCATAAATTTAAAGTCAATCTCCTATGTATAATTAAGACGTTATTTCTGCAATTTTATGCACGGATCCACAAAACATATGTTTTTTTTTTTGTTAGAGGTACACCTCTCATTTTGATTGTCCATACTTTGCGGCCCTCTGTTTTGGTCAGTCAGTCTAGCTCTCAATCCTCCATAGCAAGACAGTATTTCAAAGACATTTAGAGCTTCTCTCCATTAACACATGTTTTGTCTGTCCCTGCAGGCTCTGCTCTGCTACACTAGTTGATTTACAGCTCTTATCAAATACATATTGCCAAGCGAGTGAGACGTGCAACCTTTCATTTGCACGCCACCGCCCTGCAAATTCGACATGCTACATTAACAAGAAAAATAGCTGCTGCTATGCATGCCAAGACCCTATGCGGGTGTATGTGTGTATCTAAGAGAGTGTGTTACAGAAGTGTGGGTTTAAGAAGGGGTGAAAAATCCCACTATAAAAAGAAATACAGTCTAGTAAGACTTGGAGTTTAAAGCTTTATAACAAAGCAATTGGAAGCATTCACATATGAAACAGTATTTGATTTATGCCTCTAAGTGCATGCTGGTTCAGTAGAGTATGCTTGCATTTTATTTATCAATGTAGGCCCAAGCTTATATCCCTATTACTCTTTGCAATTTGTTGTCTTGTGTTTGATATCACTTTATATATGCATTATTTCCCCTAGGATTTTGGTCCTGGGGTGAGGAGGAGCAGTGTTTAGAATAAAACATGGCTCAGTATAAATAATTTTAAACCCCTTACTTAAGTTGAATCTCTTTGTTGTTATATCTTTAATTAGTTTTTCCCTTTTTTTTTTCTTTATCTCTAGCAAATTTTCATCCAAACTTTGTCAAATTTTGCCAGTCACACTAAGTCCATTGAATCCTAAACAGTCAGTTTAGGATTCAATAGCAGCTATGAAGGACTTCTTAAAAATGTTGATGATGTTTCTCTTCTTGCGAGGCCCACAAACTGACCTTTTGAGTTATTTAAAAACATTTTATGTATTATCAAACATCCCATAATGGAACATCATCCACGTAGTAAAGCATTGTGGAATATGGCTTTGTAAGTGTCTGACCTGAGAAATTGCCTCAGTACTGAAAGTATAGTTGAATACAGAAAAATCTCTTCACCATTGAAAAAAATAGAACAGAGACCAATTTTAATGTACTGGCAGTCTCTACAGTCTTTAAACATAATTTAAATATGATAAATTGAATGTTACTCTATGCAAACAGAGCCTACCTAGCATCTTAAAAGGAATGACTGCAGGTTTACCCTTAAAGATATGCATAAATCCCAAGGGAGGAAATTGACAAGCTTATGGAGACATACTGTATCCCAAGAGATTCACTGCTTTATCTAATGCAAAATGGGCTCTATTTAGTATTGATTTCATGTAAATCATACATTTTTATGTGTTACCTTCACCACAGAAGTAAATCCATAAATTCATGTGCAGATGTTTATGGTTTATTTACCACTGCACTATTTTTGGAGCTAAATCAACGGATTTAGCTGGAAAAAAAAATCTGCTGAAAACTGCTTGATATGGAACTTAAAGAAGAAAACCTGATGAAAAAAAAAAAAATCAAGGTTTTTAATGTTATAACATGAAACCAATTTCATGCTATCCAGATAATGTGACTGACTATTCGGCTCCTTTCTCAAATACTCTTGTCGACATACAATCAATTCTGTTTCGTCCGTTTTCAAATGTTGAAAGCTTAGTCGCCTACAGTAGGTTTTAATCTTCAAGACATGCCTTTGGTTTATATACCAGGTTATTTTTATTAGGAATCCATCATATAAACAAGACTTTAACAAGCCTATTACTCTCCCCTTATTTCCTTCAAAATGTTCAAACATTTATAAAAGAATATTGTGATCCACTCTATCAACTGCAGCACTGAGATCTAACAGGAAGTAAAGATACAAGTCCATTATCTGAAGCCATGAGAACACCCTTGAGGACTTTCAGCAATGCTGTTTCAGTGTTATGATGAGCTCCAAAACCTCACTAAAATTATTTTTAAAAGGCCAATACGGCTTATATGCTTTAACACTGGATTAAAAACTATTTTCTGAACAAATATATTTAACTAAGAAAGTGACGATATAGATCTCATTTTGATCTAGCGATCTGGTTCGAAACCATTTTTTTTGTAGTATTTTAGTTTTTCAGATTAATCATATCTAAATTACAGGTGTAAATCAGATTAAAAACTTCCTTAGATGACTTGATTAAAACTGTATCTATCATACAAGCTGAATGCTTAGATGAATATAATAATTTTGCTGATGCTAAAAGCTCAATTGAATCAAGAAATTTCAAGCACAGTTCAGGGTTTTATGCTGTAGTCGCCTGCAGTGCTGTCTCATAGGCAGCAGTGGAGGTTCACCTTTAATGTTGACATGGATGTCAAAATCCTCCACTGTAATGACCTTGTCAGAATTTAGTACTCAATCAGAAAGGATTGACATTAAAACTGATATAAATATCGTAAGGAAGGATCTGGATGGATGTTGGAGATCGGCCTGTTTTCCAGTGTAGTCCTGTTTCTCTGACTGTGACTGGCTGGATGTGCTCTCCTTTGACCTGGGAGCCGGCTCAGAGCTCATCTGCCTGGCTGTGTGTGTCCTGGACGGGGACGCCTTTTACAGTTG
>NW_015150574.1:1443660-1453761 GCF_000732505.1 Cyprinodon variegatus
ATGTGTACCTAATAAAGTGGCTGGGGAGTGTATATTGTGCTACATTTGTGGTAACTGAACTTTTGTTTGTGTCACCATAAGTCCAGATAATTTTAATATTAATTCAAATATATCAAAGTTATCAAAGGTCAACCTAATTCTTCCACCTTTAATATTGTTATGTTTGTATTTTCATAGGGTAGAGTAAGAAAACAAAAGTTTCCTATTAAACACTCATGGCTTTGAAAATATAACAGAGGTTAATTATAAATTATTTGATTTATATGAACTTTGTTGCTCAAAAGCAGTTTTGTTGTATGTTTGTTTTTTTTAATCCCATTTTAACGAAACAGATTTAAGTAACAAGTATGGGAGAGCTCCTTCAGGGAAGGAAAACATATAATGTTAGTCAAGGAGATCAGTTATCCAGGAAGGTAACTATAAAGATCAGCAGAAAATTCTGGCTGTAAGCTTTCTCCAAGACTAGCCACAAAGGTCTACCATCAGGGAGGGATGACTGGCAACCCACCTGCTTAAAGTTCAAGTAGATTCCTGAGGATTGAGATGTGTGCAATCCCAAGGTCCACAGGAACCTGTAGTTCCGCATTGAAGAAAAAGGCAGTATGAAGCAGACACGCATGCATACAATGTAGGACTGATCGGACGCAACCTCGACGACTCCCACTGTGCGGTCCAGAAGAGCCCAATGGCCAGGAAGACAAGTAGCCCAGGATTATATTGGGATCCAAAATAAAAGACTGAGGGACCTAAGAGTAGTCCTCAGGACCATTTGAGAGGTAATGCTAGCCACAATCCTGTCGATTGCAGGCAAGAAAACAAGGGAAGTTGCTAGGTTAGGAACTCTCGATGGGTAAAAGACCGGTAGCGGAAGACAGTGGTGATTTATGTGCATACTACACCCATGAAAGACGGGGAGAGTTTCATGGTTTTAAGGTGTTTGGCCAACATGCAGACACAGTCAGAGAACAGGGAGCAGTTAAAGGTGTTTATTTAGGCAAAACAGTTGTCAGAAACACAGCAAAATGATTAACAGATATTGCGAGATGAAGTTCTCTTGCAACAAACTCAGCGCATGTTTTAGAAATTCTACAAACAAACTAGAAAAGCACTCAGAAAGCACAGAGCTCCACAAAGCAGCAAATTTTGCCCAATATTGTAACTTACACATATAAATAAATCGAATAAAAGATTCAGGTCTCTAACATATAACTTAAGTCATTTCTTTTGAATACACTTAAGAGCTACAGTTTCTTAGCTAACCTATATGTACCCATCCAACATTAAGGGTCCTCAAAGGCAGCAAAGATCAGGCCCTATCCGTACAAACAGCTAAGCTGCATCACTCACTGCTGCCTGTGTGCGCACACATACTCAGCAGTCCCTCAGAACTTAATCTGAGGGGAAAACACTGACTCTCTATGATTAAAATACCCAAAGTAAACAAAGAAGGTATTTCCTCTGTTCACTCTGGAAAAAAGCATCTTAAACAATGTTGTCATGTAGAAACCAGTTTGAAGCCCTGAGCTACAAGTGGTGTCCTGCACATTAAAAGAGCAGGTAAATATGGTTAGGTAAAAAGAGATGGGGAAAACTTAATAAAACACAAACACTTAGTATGCCCAAAACAAACTGATGCTGTTAAATTCCAGAAAAAAATAAAAATAAATAAATAAATAAGACAATGAAGAAGCTTGCCTATCAGATAAAGACAACCCCCTCCATAACTCAGGGGCAACAACAGCAAAAGCCCAATCACCTTTCAGCTTCAGCCTTGTCTCAACCGAGAGCAACTCATCAAGTGGAAAGTCTAAGCACTAGCGTGGAGTAACACCATGAATAATTTTAAGAACAAATCCTTTTGAAATCAGTCCTGTAATACATAAGGAGCCATTGAAGAGTGCCCAGCAGATGAGTGCTGTGTTCACGCCTGTGTGATAGATTTCAAAATGAGAAGCCGCATGTATTGACAAGTTTGAGGTGAGAGAAGGCAGCTTGTCAAAGCCCAGAGTACAACACACAACAATAAAGGCATGGATTATGTTTTTAAAACTTTGGATGAAGATAGTGGGCTTGAATTTTGCAATTTGTCACAATTGAAAAAATCTTTTTTTTGCTACAAATTGCCTTGGCTGTGTTAAAAGTAAGGTTGCCATATAATATCACTGCCTGATTAGTGGCAATAGGTTTCAAATATGGAGTCAAGTAGCCAAGAATAACATGCTGGATGTCACAAGGCTAAGAATATTATTTACCTTAGCGTTTTTATATTAAAGCTCAAAATATCCAGTGTCATTTGGGCTTTGATTACATTTTGGCACTCCAACGAAGGATTCCATACTAAGCATAATAATTCTATTTTTTGTCATCCCCCAAAAAATCATCCCCAAATAATGAAAGAAAATGACCAGATTTCACAAAATTGAACCCAACGGCAAACCAAAAAAAGGAAGATGTCATGACACAAAGCCCTGAGACCCTCCACAGGAAATATCAATATTAGAGGAAACACTTAAAAACACCAACGTATGCTGTTCTGGTTATGAAAGGATTATGCGAAAGCTCATGCAAATACATATCTTATATATGAATACAGCTGCAGGTATATATCACAGCACCATGGGTTTGAAAGCCTGCATTTTTTTTTATTATATTTTATTCACAACACCAGCACAAAAAAAAAAAAAAAAAAAAAAACACCCAACAAAATGGCTAACCGGCAATATTTTAGAATTAGGGGATATTCAAACAGAGGTATTCTGATTGAACTGGAATGCAACTCAAGAATTTAGGTCTATTATGAATATTTTTTTCAAAGAAATCCAGGATCCAGGGATTATTTTATAAGAACAAGGAAGCATGCTTTTTTTTTTTCTTCAAAATAAAATTATCTCTAAAAAAATCTGTAATTGTTGTTATAATTCCGTCTAAGGTTTGACACCCTGTGTATTTCATTTTGTATAAGCTGTATCAATCAAAGGTGGTCCTAAACACAAAAGATTTAAAATTTTCATTCAATAAAGAATTTTTTAAATCTCCAGCTTAACGTTTTTTATCATTAGGGTTTAATCAAATATAACTCAAACATCTGATCAGGCAAAGTATTTTAACTTTGGGATTTGAATTTTTTCTATCTTCTAGCCAGAATGTTGGCATTCAAAACACTCAAAGGCTATTTAAATCTAATTTATAAAAGCTTATTTGTTGCATAAAGTATTCTGTCAAGCAGACAGATTGACTGCAGAACAAAGAACACTGGAAACATTCTGACAGATTAGATTAGAAGCGTTACCCCTTCTGGCTTATCCTATACTCAAAACATACTACGAACATGCATTTTGCTGTACAAACATTTCCCAGTCCCAGTGGGCTGGCAACTCCCCCAGCCGTAAAATCCATCCAACACAGACAATTGCAATGCATAACTTTAAAGTAACACTTGTGTTTCAGAATGTATATTTTATAAGCAGTTTTATCTATTGATTTTACATCAAAACATTTGGATTTCTTCTTCCTTCTTTGGATTTAGTCATCCTTATTTACTCCTATGAAAGCCTTAGAGTGCCAATTACTTGCATGGCATATTTATCATAATGCCTTCTTCACGTTCAGGTAGTTTTATCTTTACGCTTAAACCTTTCTGTATGGATACCTCATTAGGCTCCATGTACTGTAGTTACAGCCTAAGTCCCATTCTAACATCAACTGGATAGCAGCCTTCAGGACAGACTGTAGCCATTATAACAGAAATAGCAACAAAAAAAAGTGTTTTCTATCCTACCCTTGTAGGCAGATGATATTTTTTAAAAAAAATTCTGCCTCAGCACTGCTTTTTGTCCTTTTTTCAGCCAATCTTTCTTACTCCTTTTCTTCATTCCATTTCACTCCCAGACTCCCTGTTCAAACTGTCCCTTGCTCAGGTGACTAATGCTATGTCAGAACAATGGTCTATTGTGTTTTATTGACCTCCACACATCGAGTTCTTCGTCTCTTTCTTCACTTCTCCCTGCTTAAGTATGCCTCAATCTTTTTCTCTCACTTCTTCCATTGTATTATCCCCATTTGAGACTAAAACTATATCTCTGTGTCAGATCTCCTCGATTAGATTTCCAAGGGACTGAGAGAAACTAAAGGATATATAAATATTTGGGAAAAGTTGTATACATGTAAAAAAAAAAAAAATAAATAGAAAAAATAAAGAGAAAGGAGCTCTAAATAATACATGCAATAAGTAGGCGTGTCATGGGGGATCTACAAAGATTGTGGTTACATTCATTCAAAATAGCAAATTGGGCGATGCCACATTTAATTTAAGACTGATCATAAAAGGAAGATGAGGTTCTAATCAGTGAAAGTAATAATAAAAAATATTACTTAAAAAATAATGAAAATGACAATGTTAATAACAGTTATTTATAGTGGACTTAATTTAACAAATAAAAAATCATTTTATTCCAAAAATTAAATATTAATGTCTCTTTATCAGAGAAGGAGCCACAGTCAGATTTACATCGAGATTATCCTTTAAACACCTGAATTTACCTCCACCAACTCCCGCCAACAAAAAAAAAAAATAAAATATTGCAAACCAAGGTAGGTAGATAGTAATTAAATAATGATCAAATTAAACCTAAACTGCGAAACAAATAAAAACCCTCTCACAACAAATGGTTGATACCCCGTTTAAGGTACCACCATGTTTAACAAATTGTTTGCTTAAGTAGTAGTGACATCATATTTCAACATACGTGCTTCTGTGATTCAAAATTGCTGTATGTAAAATTACATGAAGAAAGACTCTATGCGCATTTTCAAATGTAATAGATGATGGAAAACTGTTTTTCTCACATGAATGTTAATCACCAGAGTTTGTAAAAGATGGTCAGGCTGTAAAAACATCTAGCAATGCACCACAGACCCCCATCCCAAACTACTTTTCATAAAAATGATGCAACATTTCAGTTTAGTCTGTCAGGAACTCAGACCTTTGAACCCAGTATTCAGACAGATGGATCTGCAAAATTTGTAACAAGCTTTATTTATATGAGCACGGGGAGCGGCTGGATGGCAGCGGATAATCGGATCCTCTGCAGAGATGGGAGAACACAGGTCAGTATAGAATATCGGGCTGATGACTACTAGGAGTAAATCCATTATCCTGGTTTAACGTCCAGTCCGATGCCGGAGGTAGGAGAGGAATCCGGAATGTAGGAATGTCCAATGGTCGCGGTTGTAGCCGCTTCTAATGCTCAAGGTGAACGGATGAGCTGGCGCCCGCCGATGCCGAGAAGGCAGCAGTGTCCGAGAAGGAGAAACCAAGCCCAGGTGAGTGAAACAGTCCAGGTTTGGTACCCAGGCAGGATCCAGGAAGTCAGTTAAAAAACACAAAACCAACTGAACAGACTAGGGCTAGACTAAACTCAGGAATCCAAAATATTAGTGATGTTATGAGATGAGCCAAGGCTTTGAGGCGTGCGTCAAGTTTTGAAGGGGGCGTTTTCCCAGTGCGCGTGTCGAGGCGTGATTCATTTAGGGAAGGGGCCAAAATTGATGACGTCCGAAGCCTATCTACCGTGATACCACGTGACCGCTTCAGGAAGTGGTTCAGAAACCGCAAGAACTTCGACAGGCATTGAAACAGCCTCACCACTCAGTCAAGATGTGGGAGTTTCTAGGGGAGCTGCTTTCAATTTGATAGATTCTAAGAATAGATTGTTGGGAAAACAACCAATCTAGCTAGTGAAAACTCATTTAGTTAAATAAAAAAAATTAATAATCAAAATCTGAACAAGCCACTGGACACAATTGTAACTTTAGTGTTAAGTACTATATCTGTTTCATGAATATTATCCATGTTGGTAAGATAGTGACTTTCACTCCTGAGGTTGATAGTTCAAGACCTGCCTTAGACATTTGAAAGTTGCAGTTATACTGAAGTGTTTTGGCTAATGTGACTAATTTGTATTGGTTTACCTTCGTAAATATGTAGATTGGCTAAAACCACTGCTAAATTAAATTGGCTGGTTTAGGCAAAGGTTTATTGAAAACATAACTTCCAACCCAGTTAAAACAAAAAACCGTGGAAAAACTATAATGTTTGAATAAAAAATGACCAACACCTTTCATTTTGCTCATCATTGCCCAATTTGCACAAGCACTTTCCCTGTCTGCTTGAGTTTATTTCACCAAAATGTCAGAAAAACCGTGTTACTAATTCTCTTCTAAGACATATCATTAAAAAAAAAAAACTAACAAAAAATGTTATAATACATACCAATCAGTGAGTTTCAAATTAACTTTAATAGGGGAAAAAAACAAACAAAAAAAAAAAAACAAGAAAAACAATTGCAAAAAAAAATCACAGATTATTTTACCAACTCTAGTTATCCACCAGTAGGGGGGGACATGTTCACATGAAGCCTCATGAATTGTGGGGAGCGCTGGAGCAATTTGGCCAAACGGTTCAATGCCTCATGAGGACTCATCTCACCATCACTACAAAATACAGAAAAAAAAAGTTGGGAACAATAAGCTCTTATCAGCAGATGCACCAATTAGACAGGTCAAAAAGAGTAGCAGAAAGTGCCAACCATCAGTACCAAGAAAATGACATGGTCATTATAGATGCTATCTACTCAAGGACCCCAATAATGAATCTTTGTTTGCTCCTGACTTATAAACGTGTTAAATATAGAAATAAAAATTCCACACTGTATCACTTTCAAGTTTAATAAATAATTCTGCAGTTGATAAATATTTACATTTGCATTCCGTCCTCAAAAAATGTGCGAATATCTAATCAAAACTTTATCTGCATATTTTTGAAGGCACTCCAAATTCATTTGGAAGCACTGTCCACTTTGTGCACTCATACATAAATACTTTGGACCTCATTTGAAGATCTGCTTTGCAGGTGAAAAAAGGTTTGCACAAGTTTTATTGCATGCAAACCTTTTGAAGTTGAGGCCCAGAGTCTAATAGAGGGTGGAAGATAAAAAATACAGATAACTGGTTTATTGAAGAAATGATTGAAATGTAGAGAAATGTAGGGAAAGAAAGAAGAGAAGAGAGTTTATTGCTAAGCCAAATCTTTGAACCACAGACCTCCAGGCATCACAGGGGAAAAATACCCAATATTCAGCCTATGGTCTGAACAATATTACTGCTAAATAGGATAACCAGTCACCATGGACATAAAGATTTAACACATATAAAAAATGTGCCAAAAGAAGAACACATTTAAGTATGGAGTAAAAAGTCTACGCAGAAAAGCTGATGTGACTAATGGCTGGTCAGTGTTAATGCCTTAATCAATGCTTGATTAATATTAATTCATTTAGCCCTGGCAGAGGGTGGGGCTAACCCATCACTTCCTGCTGAGATTGATTGGGGACAGGACACCAAGGGCGCTCACATATGGTGACTTTGTATCTTCATAAATACATGCAGAATCATTCATTCATCCTTGGTGCTGACTTGGTGTGAGCATTGTGATCTGCAATTAAACTGCTATTTAGGTTGAAGACAGGGTTTTATTGTTGATGTGTTTTTTTTTTTTGTTTTTTTTTTAAGCAAGAAGGCAGAGTTGATAAATAATGGCAGTGAAAATGCTGTTAGTCACCTGGACCTTTTTTTGCCAGATAACTGCAACAACATCTAAGTTTAGTAGGTAAATTAAATAAATGTCTGTTATTATTTCTACTAAACATAAAAGCCACATTGAATGTAGGCTTGTGCTCTTAGCACTAGTAAATATAAGGCATTCAGACCACCTTGGAAGAAGATTGCGCAAGTTTCCTATCATGATCAAAGCAGTTGTGAAAATATTAACTATACAGTGTGTAGGACCAATGACCTTTAGGTCAGAGGTTAAGATATTCTAACTGATACATAAACAATTATTAAAAAGCAGCCTCATAGTGAGATAGTGAAAGTAGTTTGTAATGCTTGCTGGTAATATTAAGAAAACCTTAACTGATTTATATTGTTTTCTCTTTTCCTCTATGTATTAAAAAAAGCTAAGTCCATCCCGAAACTGATAAAAGCATTTCAATAGGGTTGACACAGTTTATCACATTAACTGTGATTAATTATTGAAATGATAATTTCAATTACTTACTTACATTGCAGTGTCTACATAAACTGTAAAACTCCCTGCATAATTATTATAAAACTATTTATATGCATAAAACAAGCAGAACACTATGGCAATAGCCGTACTGCTCCACTTGTGAAAGTAAAATCTGTTGGGGTACTTTTGGCATCAAGACAATTATTCTTATTGACACATTGCCAGACAGGACACTGTTAAAAAAAAATAAAAAATGATAATTTGGAGAGTAATTGACATTTGCTAAAAGAAAAACCCGCTCAGAGCAATAATTAAGTCAAATCTGAACAAAGGTAACAATGTCGCTTTTTAATGAATTTAATAAATATGGTATTTCAAGAATGTGCTTTATTCTGCCTTCATCTGGTTCAAATTCTGTAAAACATCCTTGTTAACCATCTAATTATTAAGCAGTTATTGGAAACATAGTCATTAGTCAGCCCTGTGAAGACACAGTTGCAGCAATCACTTTTACTAAGGTGAAACGCATTCCTTTTTTTTTTTTCAATGTCATGCTGAATCATTAGTCCTTTGATTCTGCAGGTGTTGTTTAGTTCCTGTCTTTATTTGCCTCTAAATGCTTCAAAGTTCATCACTATACCCAGATTTGGAGCCTAGTTGGTGGTTTCAGTTAATCCAGCTGTATTAATGGAAACTCTGTGCTAACCTTTCAATGCTGTTCCTTTGTTCTAGATTTTGTTTTGATCCAGCTTAAAAAAAACTTTGACAGATGGATTACTGGATCTCCTATATTTTTTTACCCAATGGTTCATAGTCACAGAGTGACATCATAAGGTAAAATTGTGTGTTGTGTGCAAAGTTATAATAACTTATGTTGTTGTTCATTACGCTGTAATCTGAGTGAGGGGGTCACGTAGATACTAGTGTTGCACTGATACCGATACCAGTATCGGATGGGGCCCCGATACTGCCCTAAAATGGTGGTATCGGTTGCGGCGAGTACCAACAAATAGGGCACCGATACCATTTTGAGAGCCATAAGGTTATTCAACTATTGTCACCCACTCCTGGTAGGCAATAAAAAGTTCTGCTGGATTCACTTTGTATTAGATTTTTTCCTGCTTCACAAAGGTAGGCAGCAGCTTGACAAAGCCATGATGGCAATTATTTTACATTATTATGGTATCGGTATCGGCCGATACTGCACAGCCAGGTATCGGGTATCGGTATTGGGGCCAAAAAATGGCATCGGCTCAACACTAGTAGATACTGAATATAAGGGGCGAGTGCCACATTTGAATTTTGTGGTCTCTAAAGTAACCTTACCTACTATCAAAAAATAACTCCTCCCATTTTAGTAGGATTTAAATCAATCAAGTGCTATACCAAAAAACTGACCCTGCTTGTTGAAGTTGTTTAACTGTTAAAACAAAGCGTTTTCTAATAATCTTACTCATGAAGGAGAACTTTAAGTTCTGCCCTCTACATAGTTCTTCAGTAGCAGCTTGTCCAAATAGCGGTTTGATAATTGCTGTTTTAAATTATTTGACTGATTATTTGACAGAAAGCAGAGTATTACAGGCACAGCTTTCTTAAGTAAAGCTGTGGGTAAAACATGGAGACTGCAGTATAAAGAGATTAGTTAACGTATAATATATTCTTGTTGGGATCTGGAGGTCTGTCCACCTTTCTCCAGCAGAGGGCACCCTAGGTCTCCTGCAACTGAGCTGACGACCACACCTGCAGCTCATCAGTCATCAGGAGACCAGCATATAAGCAGCGGCAGGACTACACTCCAGCGCCAGAGTGTTAAGCCAGTTATGGTTAGCAAAGCTTGAGCCAACCAGCCTGTCTGATTCTCTGACTCCCCTGAAACCAGAATCTGAATCTTATCATTTTTTGTCCTCTCTGCTTCTTAGGAACAAACCTGACTGAACCCTGGAACTCTGGAAGAGTTTCTCAGCTGAAACCTGCTTGCCAGCTCTCAGGAGCTCATCTGAAGAATCTAAGGGCCGGATCTATCAAAGGTTTGC
>NW_015150574.1:1455362-1459076 GCF_000732505.1 Cyprinodon variegatus
TAAACAGTCAAACTTTTCATCAGTCTCCGTTGTGTTCTGCATGTGGGTTAGAAACCTGAATCCCATCATGACAGTTCTGAGGGTTTTTTTTTTTTAGAGTTTCTGGTCAAACTGAGAAATTTTGTCAAAAAATTTTCTCTAGTTGCACCTAACTTTGGTATTGTACTTTCTGCAACATGGATGTGCAGACCACCCCTCTAATATTTTGAGTTTTTTAAGTGAAGAAGTCTGCAAATTTGTTCCTGGCCCTGTTAGAGATGATTAAATGATTAGATACTACATTCACAGAAGGGTTTGTAAAGTAACATTTCGAACCAGACTAATTAGGCACAAGCGTCATTAATGCTTTTGCAGATGATCTCAGACCAGGACAATTTTCTTGGATTTTTATGTTATAACTTATATCTATATAAGTTTTCTTTTAACAAATGTAGTGGAATTGGAATCCAATCTTTTGCCGCCGGCCTGCAGCCTTTACATACTCCCTTTCTTCATTTCTTACAGGTGGAGCATATTTTCATGGAGGGACTGTCTTCCCAGAAGCAACCTACATCTTAGTTGGAGCAAATGAATCATGATGCTGAGATTTTAGAACAAATAAAGGAATCCAAGTCAAGTTAAAGTAGATCAAATTTTACATGTTATGAAATTTAAATAAGTTTGTGATAAACAATACAAATTAACCTCAACATGCTCTCTGATCCTGACCTTTAATTGATAAGTGTCTGGGTTTGTTTTGTTAATGTATCTATGATTTATCTAACATTGACCCTATAGAGAAAAGGAAATAAAAAGTAAAGATTTAAATGACTTAAATTGAATAATGCTTGTAAAACCTTTCCATTTTTATGATTGCTATATTTTGCTACCATTCAAATAAAATTGTAAATGAATGGTTTTCCCCCATTTTGCATATTAGATAATATAGCAAAGGGTGGAAAAAGCCTTGTTGGGAGGCCAGGATAAACCCTGAATGTGTATGGCTTTTTTTCAAGCTTTAGAATATGGAAAAGTGGGGGAAAATGTCTGGTCCAATGAAACCAAGTATTGCTCACTGCACAGCCATTTTTTAAGCTAACTAATAGCAGACCATTGCCCCTATAAATCACAGAAACAGAGATAAAAATGAAACCATCAGGAAGATGGAGAGGAGTGCACCATGCCAGGACATAATTTTAATATACTTGTATGTGTGTGGGTCTTATGGCAGAGTTTCCGCCTTGATACTTGATAAGTGTGTATGAATGTTCATGTTTCTAAAGATGCAAGGATATCTTTTTGTGTGTTATCTGTCTTTCTACAGAAAAGCATGATTAGACAAGATGCCTTTTTCATTTGAACAGTTGTTGGCTGTTTTATGTTCTGTTTATTCTAAGAGAAAAATTTTTTTGCAGAACTGCCAAAAAAGAAAAGGGTGAGGTGTTTTTTTTGTTGTTGTCATTTTAAGTGAATTAATTAAAATGTTTTTCACAGCTACTCTTGTGGCTTAAATTCAATAATGCTAAAGATATGGTGTCTGCAACAGGGCTCAGTTTCAAGCAGCAGGTTCAACAAATCTAGATCCAAATTATGAACTCTAAATTGATCTAGCCCAAGGTCGGGAACTCTAAGTTTTCGGATTCACAAAGGCTGCTTTGAATTAGTTCAATCAACTCTAAGTAGGTCCAGTCAGATTTGGAAATCAGCCCAGAACTACACGGGTGGAGTGCGTTAATGACCTGAAAAGATCTAGGATCACCATTTCCAAGGTTACTGTTGGTAATACACTAAGACGTAATGGTTTGTAATCATGCATGGCACAGAAGGTTCCCATGCTTACACCAGCACATGTCAAGGCCCATCTCAAGTTTGCCAGCGACCATTTGGATGATTCAGAGTCATGGGAGAAAGTAATTTGGTCAGATGAGACCAAAATACCATTTGGTCATAATTCAACCAACCGTGTTTGGAGGAAGAAGAAAGATGAGTACCATCCCAAGAACACCACCCCTACTGTGAAGCATGGGGGTGGTAGCATCATGCTTTTGGTTTTCAGCACATGGGACATGGGGACTGTGCTGTATTAAGGAGAGCATGATTGGGGCCATGTATCGCAAGATCTTTGGGGAAACCCCCCTTCCCTGGCTGTGAGCATTAAAGATGGGTCCAGGCTGCATATTCCAACATGATAATGACTCGAAGCACATAGCCAGGATAACCAAGGAGTGGCTCTGAAAGAAGCGTATCAAGGTTCTGCCGTGGTCTAGCCAGTCTCCAGACCTAAACCCAATAGAGAATCTTTGAAGGGAACTCAAATTCTATGTTTATCAGCAACAGCCCAGAAACCTGACTGATTTAGGGAAGATCTGTGTAGAACAGTGGGCCAAAATCCCTCCTGCAGTGTGTGCAAATTTGGTGAAAAGTTGTAGAAAATGTTTGACCTCTATAATTGCAATCAAAGGCTACATTACCAAATATTAACATTGATTGTCTCAGGTGTTCAAATACTTATTTGCAGCTGTATCATAAAAATAAAGAGTTAAAAAATTATAATTTTCTTAGAATATGTCTCTCACAGTGGATATGCAGCTATGGTGACAATCTCAGAGCCCTCCATGATTTCTAAGTGGGATAACTTAAAAAGCAAAATAGCAAATAGCAAAATAGCATGGTGCTCAAACACTTATTACTCAGTGTTCCTCATAGTGGGGATTACAGCCCTTACATGTGATGGAATATCAGTGGGACATAAACATCCTGTGCTAAGAATACAGCACCCCAGAGGGCTATAAAACATATAAAAGCATTTATATTACAATTCTCCCATAATACCTTCAGCCATTTTACCCCTATCAATAAAAAAGGCATAGAAAAAACAGTGTGTATGTGTACTGAAACGATGTAGGCTCTTCTATGTATAGTGACCTGGTGGGTCCCCTCCTGGAGCCCCTTTTTTGTTTCAAAAACACATCGAACTTTATTTTCTGAAAACCCTTAATCAGTGCAAAACAATTCAGGTCTGATGCAAAAAAAAGCTGTTAAGATAGGCTGGGTTTTAATTACGAATGTCTCACTTTTTTTCTAGCTGTGTTTGAAAACTTTTTCATATTAAAAAGCAAAGTAAAGTTGGCAACTATGGGCACTAGAACTGTAACTTCCAGGTTTTGCCTCCTTCTATGTTTTGCAAACTGATAGCATACTACATCAGACCAGCAGATTCAGAAGTCATGGAGTTATTTATAAATACAAGGCCACATATCCCCCTCTAGATTCCCTCCTAGATCAAAGAACAAAAATAGGTCTGATCGGGTAGGTGTTACATCTGTTTTATTGCTCAAAAACAGCTTTTAGCATAGTTAAATCTTGTGTTCAAGGAGAGCTCAGACGTGGCTCGGCTGTAAAGTTGTAGCTCACATGATTCATACAGCAATACAATTCTAGAGGGGATGGAGGATGTCTCTCCCTAATCTTGGTAAAAATAAAAAAAGCTTTTAAATTTTAATATTAGTAATATACTAAAAGCACAGCTAAAGTAATCAAAGTTAGAAAATCAGAAAAAATGTACTAATTATTAAAGATACAAAAACCCATTTTACACAGTGGTCAACACAGTGGTCAACAACATGCACATGCTTTTCCTATGATAAGGGGTTACCTCCTGCTATTTTTGGCATCTCCATTTTCAGAGGAGGTCTGACTTGCTTGATGAGGAAACTACTCCATTGTAGAGCTGGG
>NW_015150574.1:1460464-1463205 GCF_000732505.1 Cyprinodon variegatus
CCGCGAACCGGCCGCGTGCGCCGCGGGACCCGCCCAAAATCCCCCCTGGCCAAAAGCGTAGCCCCACCCCACCAAGACCGATGCCAACAGCGCGCAATGCAACACACCGCGCACAGAATCAACCCAAGAGCAGAAAAGCCGCCCGGCGCAAATTTTCCTGCCATTTAAGATTTTTTTTCTTTGAGAGATTCAGCTTTTTGAAGGTACGTGAATTCTTATTTTAGGTTTGAGGTTAGACTTTGGGTTATGTTTTGTACTCCAGTAGTTATTATGATATGTTTTAATGGACATATATCTAATTTATGCTTTTTGATAAAAATGTCAAAAGACGTGTTTCCATCCAACTGAATTGAACATTTTAAGGGAACTTTAAAAATTTGGAAAAAAAGAAATGCAAAATTTTTGGTGTTTCCATTTTGTTTGAAGCAAATTAACCAAAGCCCCTTTCACACCTTGACGATTTAGCCAGAGTATGCCTGATGTTGCAGAATCTTCTAAAACACTGGCATACGCTTAACTTTCTGTGTATTTTATCAACTTTGGGAATATACATAGGGTATTCATAACGAGTCCAGAGCTTATGTCCAATGACAGCCTAACTAATTCATAAAGCATAGTGGACACTTAATGCCTGAAAATGCTCAAAATTTCTCGAAATTTCTAGACTACGCAATAAGCTATTCAGAGCCAGGAAAAGGGGGTGAAATTGCCAGATAGAGGCCCAGAGACTTCAAGGAGATAGAAGCAATAGGTTTATGGTTACCCTACTGTCAGCAGCAGCACCACCACAGGGACAGGGGAGGAAGATAGAGTCGGCTATGATGACCTTACCACCAACAGATGAGAGGGAAGGGCATACGGCATGTTTTAGTTGAGACCTAACCACCAACCACATCCATAGTTTATAATAACACAAACTCTTCCTAAACTGACATTAAAATTCCAGCAGAAATGGTTTCAGTCTTTCCCATGGCTACATTATAGCCTGACAGTTAGAAGATTCGTATTTTCTTTCTGCAGCAAAGGGTTCTAACATCAGACCTCTTTTGGACAAAAAACTGATGTTGCTTTCATTAGTTCAAGCTTCAGAAACTGGAAGAAAGCCATTGAAAAATGCATGGGACAGCAAAGCTCTCAGGCCCAGAGGCAGAGGAAAAACTGTGTTGGGCCTCACACTTGCCTCTGTTGTTTTTGGGGAGCTGGAATGCATAAACATTTCACTGCAGAGTAAAATCCAGACAGTATCTGCTATGCAAGCTGCAGTTAATCATATGGGTCTTCTCTTAAGGGAAAGAGAAATCACAAGAGCTACCTTGCACTGTATGAGAAAGCTGTAACATTGGTCGACTCAAGTGAATCTGTTGACCCCTTTCAGTTGACACATTCAAACTGCTTTAAGAGGAAAGCATCAAATCACTACAGGGCAGGGTTCTTCAAAGTGTTGTATAGTTTTTCAGGTTTGACAAATGGAAATAGGTTTTCAGCCCAAAAGTTGTATTTTTTTGTGTCTCTTCAATGTAGAACAATTAGTTTCAGGTCTGACAAGTAAAATATTTTCCAGGGTCCTCGCAAAGCAGGAAAATAGTAATTTAATTAATCACTGAATAGAATTGCCATAATGTCATATAAAAAAGATAATTTCAGATCAAATGGTTATGTGTTTCTGACCCTAACAAATTGATTTGATTGTACTTAAACAGTCTTATGATCTAAAAGAAATGTACTAATACCAAAGCCTAGTTACAGCAGTGTTCTGAAATTGGGTAAATAACATGTATTAATGTAGAAGGTTAAATGATATATAAAGTATTTTAGATACCATAAATCCTCTAGAGGCAGGCCTTTATTTCTATTTGATCAAAACAGACTACCAGTGGAATGAATAAAAGCGAGATTTTGTGTCTCTTTGAACCTATAAAATACTAGGTTCATTTATTGAAAAAGTGCAGTTACCATAACGGTATACAGAACGTTATTCAGACATCTTCCAGCAGCTGCAATATTTCTGTGCGGCAATACGACAAAAAAAAACAAAAAACAGAAAGGAATCTTGGCCAAAGTGACTTGCCAAACATAGTTTTTTTAAAAATTAATGGAAACTGTTCTGCCATCACAGCGAAATTTTATTTGAGGCAGGCTAAGTCGAAGTAGGCTACCAGTATCATATATTTCAAGGGAAATTCAGAGCAACGAAGGCCAAAGAATTCTGTCATTTTGACGCTGCCTGGTTACCACCAGACCTACCGGCAATCACATTTGTGTTTCAGATCAGAACGATTATGTAAGGCCACTACGATCTCTGTGTAAGGATGGGACTTCCCATGCTAATGGCTTCAGAATCAGAATCGGGTTTATTGCCATTGTTAGTGAAGGAGTTCACAACTAGGAATTTTTTATGGTACAATCGTGCAACATGAAACATATAATATGAAATAGGTAAATAAAATTATAAAAATCCCTAAAAACACTGGGGTATAAGGCATGCAAAAAATATAGTAATATATACACTTAGGATAAAAATATGGATAAATAAAAAAAAAAATATATATATATATATAAAAAGTAAAATGTACAAGGTAGTGCAAATAGAGCAGTGTGCAATACAGCAGTATTGGCAGTAAATGGCATGGGCAGGTTATGGAGTCTGACATATAGTGTTCATGAGTCTTATGGCAGAGGGGAAGAAGCTGTTTTTATGGCGGGAGGTTCTGGTCCGTATGGACCGTAGCCTCCTCCCTGAG
>NW_015150575.1:0-18185 GCF_000732505.1 Cyprinodon variegatus
ATTACCTAAAACGTCTGTCTGCTTTAATCAAACTTGCAATATAACAGAAACTATAGTTGCCCGGCCAGTATAACATATCTAAGTTAGCATAAATTTAACTTTACATACAGTATGTCCTCCAGTAGCTAAAGGCTATAGTAGTATAAAAAAATAAAAAACTTCCTCACCCATCGCGGGTGGTCTTCCCCCTTTTTTCCTCCAAACTCGGGTCCTCGGACCAGAGGCCTGGGAGCTTGAGGGTTCTGCTCAGTATCTTTGCTGTTCCTAGCTGGACTGAGATGTCTGATGTATTTCCAGGGATCTGCTGTAACCACTCCTCCAGTTTGGGGGTCACTGCCCCAAGGGCCCCAATGACCACGGGTACCACTGATGCCTTGACCTTCCACGTTTTCTCCAGCTCTTCTCTGAGCCCCTGGTATTTCTCTTGTTCCTTTTTCCTGATGTTGCAGTCGCTTGGTATTGCTATGTCAACCAGAATGGCTTTCCTCTGCTTTTTGTCCATACAGGTTAAGATTTACATCTGAGGGCATGCTCCTAAACCTGAGGAAGGTGGATTGCACCCTGTTGTTTAAGGGTAGGTATCAGCCTCAAATGGAGAAGTTTAATTATCTCGATGTCTTTCTCAAAAGTGTTGGTATGATACATTTAGCCAAAAAGCAAAGCTTCAACTTTACTCGTCTATCGATGCTCTGACCCTCACCTTTGGTCATAAGATATAGATCATGGCTATAAGAACGAGAAACTGGATTGAGGTTCCCCCAGAGGGTGGCTGGACTCAGCCTTGAATGAGGTGAGGTATTCCAGCATCTAGGGGGAGAAAATCACCTGAAAGACTGACATCCAACTTTAAATCCCCAGATTAAGATTGGGGGATAGCAGAAAATGATGGACAGACAGATGTAGATTTGTTGCGAATGACAAGGAGACAGTTTCTTGGGTTCAGAATACAGTTCTAAAACCAAAGATCAGGGTTTAAATTTCAAGCATTTTAGAGGCAGCATCATGCAGGGGGGCTCTTTCACGTGGAGTGGTACAGGTACATGTGGGCAGAAGCTGAAGATAAATTATTACCTGCAAATTCTTCAACATAAAATGAAATCCGCTGAAGGAATGAACCTTGTTCTATAGGGGGAACAACAGGACAATGATCCCGAATAAACGTCACTGGCTCTTGAAAGAATATAGCAGGTTAATATTTACCTTTTAAAGTTACCATTACCTTAACCCTAGACTTTGGATAATGCCTAAAAGCCAAGTATGTGCAAAAAAACCCCCAATAATTTGGATAGGTTAAATGTAGGCATTGCTGTATAATCTGTATAGATTTTCTGTTTATGTGTCTGACTGTGTAAATCAGGATTTCCAACAGATAACCTGACCGATTTATTCTGGATGGACACACAAAGGTTTCGCTGCAGCTTGTCAAAGGATATTTAACCAAATATTTGTCAAGACGTATGTGTAATTTTGAATCTTTGAGGAGCACATGACACTGCCGATTTGCATTTTATTGACAGATATGAGGAAAGTATCAATTTCGTCCCTCCAAAAAAGTGATGTAGAGCCTGTTCTTGCATTCAGGAACTCTTTTGAAAATCCAACCTCATTAGCAGCTACCTGCCATCACAGAATCTGCTTCTCATCCTGCTCAGCCAAAAATATTTTATAGCTCATTCTTTCTTCCTTTATGCTGCTGAACAGACAACCCTGTCATGTGAATGAACGCCAGAGACAGCAAAACAATATCTGCACTAAAATGAAAGACAGTGATTTATTGTTCCAGTTTCCAAACCAGGTTTGTGTTCATTTATGAGCAGCAGCTGGCACTTTAAAGGAAGGAGAGAGCAAAAGTCTTCACCAGTCACCTAATCACTAAACCAGGTATGATGATGGTGCTGCAGGAGAACAACAAGGAGACAGAGCAGCAGCGGGAGTTAGAGTAAACATAAAACAGAGCTGTATGGGAGACAAAGCAAGTCTGCGGTGGAGGCGTTTGCAGATGAGCACAGGAGATAAAAAAGAAAAAAAAACTGTGAAAGGCTGAAATTCAGTGGAGGAAAAACAGCAGTGCCTGGAGTCTAGCGACTATTAATAATGTATCAGGGGGGCGACTAGCACGCGTGCTCCTCATTTGGAGACACCAACTACACCTCATCAACTAAAACACCAGGGAGTCACAAAGACTTTGAGCAGCTGCAGCACAGCAGCCTGTTCAGTCCCATAAAGACAAGACATGCAGTCAGCAGAACATCAGCAGAACTGCTATTAAAAAACGAGTAACTGAACAACTATTATTCATTTAGCACCTCATCTTTCAGTGTTTATATTTGATTTTTCTTTGATTTTCACCATTGATGCATAGCGTCTTGTTCATTGTGATTTATTCCCATTTATTTGTATTAAAAACCATTTTTTTCAACATATTTGGTAATATTCATTAATGCAATATCATTAAGAATATTTCATAAATAGTGAAAATAAACTATTGTTAGTTTTTCTTCATTCCTAATGTGTGTGCTCTTGGTCATGAAAAACAAAGTTATTAATTAAATGTTTTTTAAAAAATCAAGTATTATGTTCAGTTAATAATAAATTTCTTATTTTCATAGTTCAATCAGCACATAAATATGTTTGCATGAATCCATAAGTGCAAATCAGTGCACACTTACATGCATTTACTGTGTAGCGTTTTAACTCCTTAAGAGGTTGATGCTGACAACTGTGCTGCAAGAACAAAAACTGCAATACAAAACCCCTTCCCAGAAAACAACATCTGCAACAACTAGATAAATACTTAATGCAAGAAGCTTCCTCGATGTGCTGATGTTACACAAACATTTAGAAGCCCCCCTCATGAGACTCATTTTGTTTTCTACTGGAAGATGGAGTGAGTGTTTCCCTGAAGCAAACATTGTCTTATTAACATTTAATAAAAGGAGCCTTTTGGGGGGAAATTTTTTTAAATTATTATTATTAGTCTTTCAAGGCTTTTTACTTATTTCCAAAACTTAACTAACACCAGTTTGAAGATAAGAGATAAATATAAGCTACATATAATATTATTTTAAATAAACCCCCAAGTTAGGAGAGATGAAAGTATTTTAGTCAGAAATGATATTAAACTGGATAGTTAGTTTTGCAGAAATCTACAAGCAGCTGCTCAATGGGAAGCATCCATTAGAAAACACTGACATCTGGTGGTGAAATGGGATACTACACCGAGATTACATTAGTTTAATATTTTTAGCTTCTTCAATTAATCTGGTTGTTGGTAAACTGTAACTCAGCTTTGGCATATTGAAAACATTTTTTGACACATCAAACAACGGATTTACACATTAATTTGGTCTGAAAGTTTGTTTTTTCCTGTTCTCAATAGGTCTTTTGATTTAAAATTTTTAAGTTTTAACATTTAAAGTTCAACATCAGCTATGAAAGGCTTAAAATCTACTTTCTGTTTATTTCTATTAGAGAGGAATCAACACTGGTTTCAGATACATAAAGGATACTAAAAAAGTAGTGGGGGAGGGGGAGTGTTGCAGATTATGTCAAATTATTTAGGCTTTTATCCAGATAAACTCTGAATAAAGAAAAAACAAAAACTATTTATAGATATAGGATTATTATCTTATTTAGAGCGATAGCCCTTTTGTAGATAAAATATACAATTTTTAGAAAATTACTTACATAATTAAAAACATAAGGCAGATTTTTACCTTCTTTGTTATCCCTTTATGTTTTATATGAAAGGGATAGATGTGGCATAAACAGTAGGAGTGCTTTCAGTCATGCCAACAGAAATAAAACTGAAACTAAACTAGTAAAGTGATTTCCTAACTTAGGAAGTACATACCAATTCCTGAAACTATGCAACTAGCTATGAATGAGTCTTCATCACTTTGACTTTAACACTTTAACAATTTCAAAAATGCTTTCCTCTTGGCTTCATTTCAATGATAGTTTTCTGTTGTTTTTTTTAAACCCTGTTAGAGAATACTTTGCTCTAAGCTCTGCCATTATGGTGCTAATCCATTAAATATTTGTAATTATATTTCAGCAGGGACCATTTCCAAAGGTAAAATATGGAAATAAAATGGCTTTTATTAAACCTAAATAAGAGTGGAAAAAATAGAATCTAAAAATGCTTGAATTTGAGCACCCACATTTTTGCTTAAAATTGAGGAAGAAAAGGTTTTAGGTAAAAAAAAGATTTCACATTGCCCTGTGGCTCCGATATGATGAGTTTGACGACAAATAATCAATCATCCAACACTGATCTCCCCCATATACAGGACGGTGTATGTGGGGAATAAGGATTTTTTTTCTGTGACAAACTCATTAGTATCACGCACTAATAATTAAGCCATCATAAGCAATGTTGTTTGTGACCAAGCGAGTTTGGAAGATAAAGAAAACGGTAGAAGATAAACAAAAAAAGCTGGCATGTTTCTGCTGATGTTGTTTGGCTGCAGGAAGCAATGCAAAAGAAAATCAAGTCTGCTCCTTAAAAACCCATAAAAGCCACAAACAAGACGTGCTTTTAGCAACTCCAGGAATGACCGAGAAATAAACAGGTTATCCTACATTGTGTAAATGTTTTGTGCACCTAATGGTGTGAGATGCACAGCAAAGATCCAACAGGCCCAAAAGTAGAAAAGGGAAACCGTAGAAGTTCTACTATTTCTGTGCTGGGTTAAACTCCTGTTTCTTCCTCCTCTAAGCTCTCTGAATCAGGCTAACAAAAAAAAAAAAAATCAATTTAAATGCAAACTTCACAGCATTTCACCACATTGCCTCTTGATAACAAATCAGTTTGTATCATCTTGCAGCATATTTTTTCTATCTAATGTGATGATAAATATTTTTACGAAACATTGCAATGAAATTCCTTCACATTCTTAATGCCTCAGTGATGAGTGTTTTGCATTACTTAAATACCAAACAGTATAAAAGCCTGGCCTATTGCTGAAAAATCTGAATTGCTTCATTACATGAAAATACTGAAGACCGATCATTGGAAAAAAAATTCATAAATAGTGGATGAGATCATTTAATAGCATCATCTCTAACAATGACCACCCTCTGAATCCTGAATACAGCCTGTTTGCATCGGCTCAAGGATGCAGTTCGACAATTTGATAAGGTTAAACTAAAAGTTAAACAGTTCTACTGAGACATGGTACCGTAATTCAACCTGAGAGGTCAATTTTCTGTCCTTTTTGTGAAACCAATGTTTGATGTAGGTATTATGTCACACCCAGTACTTTGACTAGGTATATCTCCAAAAATCCAGTTATATAAAAGTAATAGACAATAAAATTGATATTTGAGGGTTAATATTCAAACGGGACATAATTGTTCAATCTGTGTAGATAAGTTCAGGTCAATAACCTTAAATGCGAGTTTACTTTCACCAGCAGCAGTGGAGAAACCACAGTGCTCTGTTACAGAATAACAAAATGTAACGAGAAAGGTCAATTTTATCAGAGATCTATTTTCATCTGGTTGTGACTCATATTTCCTAGTGTCAGCTAATTGAACAGCAGTCTTATGCTGCTGATGCTGTATTATGTGTTTGATTTATATTTGAAATGAGATTACGGAAGAAAGCTGAATAGATCACTCTGAAATATTTTAGCCCAACTTAAAACACATTAAATTTGGGTGGTGATCTTTAGGAATTGTTTAAGAAATTCTTTTGCATTGTGAGATAATCATAAGCTGCAAGGTGCATGCCTGCACTGTCTCACCTGTGGCCTTTATTACACAAATAGGAAAGAGGCTGGAATAAGATCCCAATGCATAAGCAGGTTAATACACTGCTTAGAAGCCCGAATTAAAAGATATGCTTGATTGTTAACACAGACAATGACAATAGTACTAATAAATTTTACCTTAGCATTATTGAATTTGAAGCTATTAAATAGCTTCAGATGAAATCTCTCTATGAGAGAAACAATAATCTTCATTTTTGGATTGTTTTGCTTAAAGAGTCAGAATATGATGCTAAGAATTTATTCTCTTTTTTTGTTATTTAACTTGGTTTGATTAAAGCAAATAATAAAAACTTATATATTAATTATGTACAGCTTGTTAAACTTGGTTCCTTTTTTCGGATTCAACCAAATCCATATTGAAACCCTTTGATGCTGTTTTTAACAGAAGGAGGGCCCCCAATCAGATTCTACTTAGGCCCCTTTATAACCGGGGGCTACAAACATAGCAAGGATCATATGGAAAGCTCTTTACTGCCATTAAACATTTGGAACCATGGAGTTTTATATGGGGTATTTAATTTGTACATCAAAGGTTCTCTTATTGTTTGTACAACATAAACATTTTCCCTTAAGCATCTGACTGACAGCAAATGAGCAATTACTTGACTTTTTAAAATATAATTGTTCATAAAATGTACAGCTATTTTTTACACTCTGCTATTATTTTTAATTACCAGAAGTGAAGCTATAAAAAAGTGATTTAGAGGGATTCAGAGTCCAAATAATGACTTCAGATCTCTAGAAAGTCTTCCAAAGATAACAAGAGTGCTTCTTTGCACAGTTTAATGATCCTAGGTTTGATTCCTGGCCTAGGAATGGAGTTTGCATGTTCTCCTTATGCATGCCTGGGTTCTCTCTGGGTACTCCAGCTTCCTCGCACAGTCCAAAAACATGGCTGTTAGGTAAATTGGGGTCTATGTGTTGTCCTTGGGGCTTTGTGCATGGTTGTGTGCCTCTGTATTTCCCTGCAATATACCTGTTACCTTTCCAAGGTGCCTTTCACCATAGACTGCTGGAGATAGGCACCAGCTCCAACAAGACCCCGACAGGACAAGCGAAAGAAGATGGATGTAAGGGCGGTTCTATGATTCTGATATAAAATGTTTAGTTAAATAAATGATCAGACAGAAGCTTTTCCTCTAGTTGACGATTAATCGCTCTGTCCTTCCCCTGCTCTCCTTCTTGCAGGTTTTTACTCTTAGTGCTTGAGTTTGTTTGAGGTGTACATTTTTAAGAGTTACTCATTAACACCAATCATAATAGTTTAAAGCGAGTCTGTGTCGATTCAAACGAACTTTCAGTCACACAACTGCTGGCTGTTTCTCTTTCTTTTAATGCCATGTTGTTGTCCAGACTTCTGGTGCTGCTCGTCTCCTGTGGGAGGGAGCTGCATGAAGCCCAGGGTTGCTGCACAAGACAGTCAGCATCTCTTCATTTTCAGCAGGAAGCATTGTAAACAATGCTTCTAAGAAAATAAATAAAGCTCAAAGATTAGTTTGCTCCTAAACTTTAGAGGAAGTTTTAACAGCTTTTGAATACTTTGAGTTTTTTATTAATGGTTTGAAATAAAGCATTAACCAACTCCTGGGTTTAAACTAAAGCCTAGAGTACAATCATTGCTGAAGTAAGCTGATGTCAACAGCAACATATTATGTAAGAACTGTTTCTTTTATTTACATTGTTGTCCAAGTTCTCCTGCAAACCACGACAGGTTTTACTTCCTACTATTGGAATCATGTTTGTCTTCATGGTTTTAGAGTTTAAACAAGATAACGGACTCTGGGAGCTCTGATCGGTCTGGCCCATCCCTGTAGGCACGACCACTGCTCAAGGATCAGACAAATGAACCATCAGGCCGGAAAGCACAGGAGCTCTGTTTACTTTACTGACAGACTGATTCACACCCTTCATTCACCAGTCGTGTCTAATCTGAAACACCCTAAACTTGGCTGGTATTCACATTCAGCTCTCTCAGAAGCAAACAGGCGAAGGAACTTTCTGGATTTACAGCTTTTTGTCATTAATAGGAAAATTAGTGGGTGAACCTGTAATTCTGGCTCCACTGTTACGTAAGGAACAGGGTTTGGCAATTAGAAGACCAGTTTGTTTGTCTTATCATAAGGATTATAAAATGTAGTGATAAAACATGAGCCAGAGATAGTTGGTTGACAACATTTCACTTCAAAGTTAAGACAAATAAAATTATTATTTTTCCTTCTTTGGTAAACCATTGTTTGTGAGTGTTCACCTGTTGCAGGTACGCCCTCCACCTCCACCACAAGAGGAAGAGAAGGAGGAGGGGCGGGTGGACTGGATATTCCTGCCGGGTTTGGAGAGGAAGGAGCTGAAGGGGAGGAACCTTGCAGACGGCATGGCAACACACACCTTCATAAAGTCTGCGGCACACCCGGCCTGCGGCCTCAGTTCGCCTGTCCTCTAACACACCAGCTACAGCTCCCCTGCAGTCATGCTCAGCCTCATCAAATTTCCACGAGTCTTCAGCATCAATCAGGTGCCCAAAGTAAGTTCACTACACATCTACTCAAGTTTAACTGATTTCATCTCTTTTCAGTAACCTGAATCAGAACAGGGAATTGTTGTTGAATCTAAATTATCTATAACATCTGTTTTCCTTGTTATTCCTATTTATTCTAGCATGGTGCTTTATTTTCTGCTTATATTAAAATCAAAGTGTCCAGAAGAAAATGTTTGGGTTGAGTGTAAGCCATATTTATAGAGGATAAATCTCTATATCTAGTTTCTGAGTAATTTTGCTGAGACAGGCAGATTTTTGGACTAATTAGAGTATATACTATATGCTGTTTAGAGTTTATCAGTCTCATATGCAGAACAGAAAGAATGAAATAAGTTTCTCGAATTTTCTAAGCCACCCAAGCTGTAAACAATGTTGTTTGTTTTCTGTTTGAAGGTTTTCCATGAGGACAGCATCATTTCTGGGTATCGGCACCCTCGGAGCTCAGCTACTGACTGCATCCTCAGCCTCTTCCAGATGACCAATGAGACGCTCAACATCTGGACCCACTTTTTACCCACCTGGTAAGCTGGAAAATATAATTTTTAACAAAGCTTTATTCACACACAGGACCAGTTATTCATACTCAATTACAGGATTAAGCTTCAGTGATTCTGTGAAACTGTGTACCAAAAATGACAGCTTGACCGGATATTGTTTAACTGTATCAAAAAGATGAAGAGATTATATAATGCGAAACACCCAAAATGTGTTTACATCATGAGAGAGGAATCTCACACATCCTGTAAAACCTGTAGGCCAAAGACATGCCTTACATGATATCACCTTTTTCTTTTTTCACAAGAAAAATCTTTAGGTTCTCACCTTCTACCTTCGTTTATATTTCATTTTTATTTAAACCTTCTTGTGCTTGTTTATCTCCGTGCTGCACAACAAGTATCTTTTAGTTTTCTCCATGCATATAGTTTTCCCGGGACAACAATGTGTCTGTCATCAGTGTAACGTGAGCCAGACTGAACATACTGACAGGTTTGTTTTGAGGTCATTATCCCAGCAACCATGTGGGTCTCCCCTTTGCTTTACGGTGTTTCCCTGACATGCCACAAATGTTTAACATTAAGGGAAGCCCTCTAAGCTTATGCAGCTTTATTATGGTGATTTAATTTGCTTTAATTTGTTATTAGAAATCAAAGAAAAGCAAATCAGGTTAATGTATCAGGAGTAAAATTATAATAAAATGAAAGTCCTCACTCTGCATTGAAAATAATAACTGGCTATGATGTGGGCTTCATTTTAAGAAATATATAAAAATAAAGAAAAAAAATAAAAGGAAAGTGGGCAAGTAACATTGAAAAGATGATGCCTTGACAATCTTATCTATAAAAAAACGTACATCATTCAATTTCACAACTGCATATAAAAAGCTGAAGCTAAACATTATATAAATCTACCAGAAAAACATTATAACCATCCATTTATGGATGTTTTAAATAATGACTACAATACATCATCAGTATTTTTAAGGTGAACTTAAACTAACCTTTTCCAGACTCACTTGATTTAAAAAAGCTACGGAATATAAGAAAGCTTTACAGAGGTCCTCTATCTAAATAATAATACAAGACAATATAAGATTAGTTCAGGTTTTATATTGATAAAATGTTTATAAAACACACCTACTGTCCAAAGACGAGCAAGTAAAAGGACAGCAGTCCTATTAAGTTATAGAAGGCCCTTTTGTCAAATATTTTAGTTAGAGCAATATATCGAAACTTTCTATTCATGTTTTTATGCTTTATGTTTTGTCTTGTTTTAAAGTCAACATTTCCCCTTTATGATCCTGTTAATTTACCCACAGAAGAAAGAATCTCCTGAGCTAAATATTTTTCAGTAATTTATTCAAACATGCTTAAAAAGGCAGCAAAATCTTCTCCTTGGTTTCTGTCCCCTGCTTTGTTCAACATAATACATGGATATTTTCCAGATGTTCAGTTGCGTTCACCTTGTCTCTGTGTGTTAGCGTGAGTATTTTAGAGTTACTGCTGAGATTAGTGCCCCCTGTGGCCTCGCTTCACTTCCTCCCAACCGAGATGCAAGTTGTTTTGGCTGCACCGTCCAGAAGAAACGGAGAGGGTGTGTTTATCTACATGTTTGTGCGAGGTTGTAGGTCTGTTTGGAATATTGTGAAGACACATGGGTGTTTGTGTCAAGGGGGAGGTGTAGTTCTAAAGGCTTGGCACTAATGAGCAGGTCTGCGCTTCAGGCTTCCATGCGTTTTGCCACAATTAGTTAACTACTTGGTGACAGGGAAACACTGAACACAAAGCACGCCCCCGCCTCCTGGTCAGACCTGCTTGTTTGTGTGGTGCTCTTTGCTGCTATAAAACTGACTGGGGCTGATAAAATACAGTTTAATTGAGGGATAATAATTCATTACTTTACAAAGAGATATTTTCCTCTGAGGGAACAACGTCTACTAATCGTTTGAATGTTTTCTGTTTAAAAGGTGAATTTATTGCAATATTTTTTAAGGCTGTTTTCTTCCTAAGGAGCCAACTCTCCTTAGTGTTTGTAATTTATCTGGTGTAAAAGTCGTATTTCAATCCCTGAGCAAACAGAATGAAACAAATTATGTATTTTAGCACATTACTTTGTAATTACCTGCTGCTATGCTGAGGACTAGAAGGAAGAAGTCTGTTTATACTATACTCACACCCACATTTGAAGACAACTACCAAAATGTCAAGCACCAAATGTTAATACACCCCTTTAATTTTTCCTTCTGTATATAATTCCTGTTATTCATGTCACTAATCCAGAACTATTCAACATGATAACTTATTATGAAAGCATCTTTCTCCCACAATATCCTGATAATGTTCTTTATGAGGTATTATTCCATTTCCTTTGAGGTGTTTGTTCTTATTTTAATCAGAATTTCAGTGTCTTTGTTTTATTTTTAGGTTGATCAGTGTCTCAGAAAGATTAGTTAATAATCAATTGATTTCTATTAGCCACAATTTAAAGTACAAGCAAGTAACTGCACTATATCTTCAGTAAGAAAACTATAATACTTCCACCTCCCTGCTTTACAGGTGTTTAGTTTGGTCTATCTTTTAATTGTAGCATAATGTGATCTGAAAGAATAAAATTAGGATTTTGAGTTCTGTTAAAATGGCTGAGCAGTTTATTATTTTGATAAATAAAATCTGTAAATCTTATGCATCCTATTGTTTCTCCTTGTGCTTTATTCTTTCAATTTAGATGTCAGTTTCCAGGCAACATTTTCCCATGTAAACGGTAATGTTAAAAAAGGTTACTACTTTTAGTCTTCTAACAGCGTGTAAAGTGAAAATGAACTATTTCTTAATATTTTAACAGAGGTAAGAGGATTTTAAAGAACACTGTATTGATGTCACAGTATTTTCATTCATATCTCCAGAATACACTCTTGTGCAAAAGCATTTTATCTAGCTTTGAATCTAATGTAATATTTTTCTTAGATTGTTGCAGAAACCTCAATTTTTTTTAATACTTGTCTTTTGTGGATTATCGTTGCAGTTGGGATTTCTCTCATAAAAGAAGAAAAGTCATGTTTTGTTTTTTTGTTTTTTTTGTGGCAGGTACTTTCTGTGGAAGCTGGTGACAGTGGTGCTGATGCAGCAGGGATGGCAGGACACCTTCACCTGGCCTCTGCTGGTCTTCCTCTTCTCCTGCTGCATCTATCCCTTGGCATCCAGCTGTGCACACACCTTTAGCACCATGTCAGTGCGGGCACGCCACATCTGCTTCTTCTTTGATTATGGGGCGCTCAGTCTTTACAGCCTGGGTAAGTGCTTCCCTACTATTGCCTACAAATAGTATTTTATTTTTTATCTTTTAACTCCTTTAAACTCTTTTAATTTTTCTAAGGTTTTATATGGTTTAATTTTTTCTATAATCTATTGTGCCTTTTGGGACAATAAAGGGATTTTCTATTCTATTCTTTTCTAAAAATGAAAGGATAACGGTTTATCTTAGAGATCCCGATGAATAAACTGCTTTTTATTTATTTATTTAATTGTGATTAATACTAAAACAACCTCTCGATTAAACATTATATTGTAAGGGACTAACCAGGAACATTTCAGAATATCAGAAGTGTTTGCATTTAATCTATTTTCAGATTTTCAAAGGTTGCTATATAGCTACACTATTGTCTCTCATTTTTAAGACCTTTTATTTCTGATTCTTAGCATTGATTCTGTGCTGTTGCAGGGTCTGCAATTGTTTATTCCTTTTACATTTTCCCCGACAAGTGGTTGAACAGCACCTTTCACCAGTGGTACATTCCCATCGCCATGGCCAACACCATCGTCTGCACCATCCTGGCCTGTTACTCCAGGTGCAATAAAGAAATTATTTATTACTCATGATACTAATATTGTTTTTTATCAGGAGCTAGAAAATTTCAGCTCTGTTCTTGAGCCAATGGAAAATCCTATCATCAATAGACGCACATGTTAATGACCTTCATATCAACATTATTACCCTCATCTCTCCCTGTCATTTAGGCTTGGTCTTCCGTTCCTGCAGTATAACCATGATGTTGTTAAAAGGTAAAGATATTTTACACCTGTTGTGTTTCGAAAATGTTTTTACGCCCTTTAAATCCTCCTAAAGAAATAGGCGGCTGCCTTCTAGAAATTTCTGCTGGTTTGTCAGCCTGCATTCCAGCAGGTATCTGTTGGATCTGTTCACGTGATTCTGTTCAATGAAATAGGTGTTGGTTGGCAGCGATCGTAGGTCCCCGCCTTAAACTGGCCCGTGCAGTTTCACCTGGGCAGGTCAAACAAACAAGCAGCGGTTAAACACCTTGTGTAACAACCTGACTCAATCAGTTTATTGTGAGAAAATCAAAGCCTGTACTGGTTTATAACTGTTAAACGTTCCAAATATGTACAAATCAAAGTTGTTAATAGTGATGAATACATCAGGTGTAAAAAGTGACCTTTGAATATCATGTTTGATCTTAACCAGTCTCTCAATAAATTCTCATTATCATTGTGATAATGAGCAGCTCATAATCAGGGTAATTTTAGTGCACTATTTTAAAACAGATTTTTTTATTCTTTTTTTCCAGATTACCTGAGAGTCCAAAGTTCAGCAAATTCTTTCGGATCCTTGCCTTTGCATACCCCTACCTGTTTGACAACATTCCTCTCTTCTACAGGGTACAGCAGCTATCCTCCACATTTGTATTTAGCTTAGCCCCTTTGCCAATTATTCAATTCAGACTTTCTGTATTGATAGAACAAGAGATTTCTGATTGCAAGTAGATAGCTTTAATTCAGAGAAGTATAACATTTAAATGTGTTCTCTTGCTCAATAGTACAAAACCTTCACTACTCTTTCAATACTGATTTGGCATTAGTTTATTTATGTTTGTATTTAATAACTAGCATCTTAGCAAAACTTCAGCTTAAGCCTCATGAAGACATATAAACATGCTCAACTTGCTTTAGTTTGTTTGCTGATATCATATGTGTCGTGTTCCCAGGTGTTTCTGTGCACTGGGGAGGGCTGCACTGACAACGACACCAACATGCTCCACTATAAACACATTGCCTTGGCTTTCATCACTGGCTTTTTGTTTGCCATGCGCTTCCCTGAGCGTTTGGCACCTGGCAGCTTCGACTACATTGGTAAGATTCCTCTGTAGTGCAGTCATTGGTGTCACATTTATATCAAGTTGCTGCAGAAATCTCTAACAGATTAGACAGATGATTTTTTTTTTTTATTTGTATAGTGCATTTGGATTCACTCCTGACCTCTACTTTAAAACTCAATATACAGAATAGTTCACTAAACAAGCAGAGAAAGAAAGTCTTAGATTGAGGACATTTGAGAAGAATACTTAAAAGTGCAAGCTAAGCAAAACGCCATTGTTTAGAGAATAACTACATATTATGTTTTGAACAGACACCTGTGCAACAAGATATACGTTTTTTTTATTGTAAAATGTTTTTTTTAAGGCAGGGTTTAAATTAAATTGTGTTTTTTCATATTATTCATGTTTATAACACAGAGTATATTAAAAAATATTAAAATATACTAAAAAAAAAAAAAAAAAAAAGAAAAAGCGACAGTTTGAATGAAAAAATGGTTGGGCAAAGAAAAAAAGTTTTTAACAAAATTATGGAAATTGGGTGAATACAATCTAAGCCTTTAGACGTAAATAGAGCTTACAAATAAGTAATTAAAGGTATCATGGAGGATTTTCACCAATTTTTGAAAAGACCCGTCCTCTACACTTAAGAAAAAAATGCACAAGCACAACCCCTTACCTATTCCCGGGGATGCCTATTAAACTCGTGCGAGAGTGTGCACGGGCCCATTTCTCATATTTTTCATACAAAACTAAAGGGATAAAAAGGTATTGACTATGGGTATGCTGGTCTGACCAGGTATGCTCATCTAACAGAACACCGGTAAGTGAAAATGGGGAAGAGCATGTAGGACGGCCTGATGTAAACATATCAGCCAGGCTTGGACTGGTAATCTGTGATACTGGTCCTAATTTCAGTGTGCAAAATTAAATCATACCGGCCCCAAAACTTATTCCTCGGCCGAAGCACCTACCTGTGACAGTAAATAACTCAAGCATCTCAAGAAGTAATACAATGTTAACTACCTAAATGATGCATGCAGTATATATAGCCCTTCCTTGTCATGCACATCTTTGTGATGGTTGGCATATGGTGTAATTTTCTATTTCTTCAAAATGTAAAATCCTTGCAACAAACTAAATTATAATAAACGAAACTAATGCTTTCTTTAAACCAAATGACCATGTTATTCTTATACTAGGTGAATTTATGTTAGAATATTTAGCAATGATATGTTGCTGTGCATGATGGGCTTGCATCTAAAGGCTAACGTTTCCCGTCTGATTTGCATTGTGGCCACGTCGGGATGTTTCCCAATCTGGCAGTTTAGGATGGCCGTCTATGGATAGAAAATATTTTTCTCTTTAGATTTATGGCCTAAGAGATCAATAGACTTTGGTTCAAATGGGGCGAGATTTCGTATACCCAGGTGGTTTATGAACATCTTTTGGCCTGGAAAACGTTAGTCAGTGACATCTGGCACCCCTGCTGATGTGGTGAGTGTGGATGTTACGCAGCAACAGTCACTGTGGCGTCCGTGTTAATAACCAAAGCCAGTAAAACCGCATTATAGAAGTCTTGGTGATGGTTGTTGTGTGATGCTTGAAGATAGATCGGTTAATCCACAATGTGACGCACACTTTTGACTGGGGGGGGCCAAAAATCTTTCCCAGTCTGAGCCTGATGTCAGCAGACTGATTGACAATTAGCAGGACCACTTATTTTGGTGATCCACCCGGAAAAAGAACATCCTCCACTATAGCTTTAAATACTTAATGATGACAATACTCAGCAAGGAGGATAAAGGTGCCTGGTATGCACACATTTCTCACAACGGCATATAAAAGAGTTGATGCAATTCTCAGAGTAGATATATAAATCAAATATTAATCATTCATAATACTGAAGAACTCAGTAGGGAATTGAGTCATTGCTGCTTTGATTTTACAACCACCTGTTTTATATGAGATTAAGGAGATTAAGAACATGCTCACTGTAAAACAATCTCATGTTTTCTCTCTTCTGGGTTAAACATTGTGAGGAAATGTTAATGCACAACTGCTGGATTTATTTCCAGCTACCTGCAATCATAACAGCGGTGAATCATTTATTGTGCAGTGAAGGTCACAAGTAATTTCTCAAATGTGACTCGGCTGCTCCCTCTACAGGTCACAGCCACCAGCTCTTCCATGTGTGCGCCATCATAGGCACCCACTTCCAAATGCTGGCCGTGGAGCAGGACCTGGTGATGAGACGCTCCTGGCTCACCGTTAACTCCATCCCCGTCTCGTTTGCTAACTCAGTGGGTCCAGCGCTGCTCTGTGTGGTGCTGAATTTGATCATCATCTTGCTCTTCAGTCTGCCTCTTCTCTCTGCTCCAGCATGCCAAGAAAGCAAGCGTGAAAAAGATAAAAAGAAACAGGCAACCAAGCACTGCTCCTGCTACTAAACTAGAAGAATAAGTGACTGGAGGAAAAACAAAGAAATGGTGTAAAAGTATTCAGCTGTGATAGCCACTCAAAGTATTCAAGAGCTGAGCTGAAAATCAAAGAACACATTAAGCAATAAGCTGAAATGCAGTGAGCACTGTAATTAATTCAACTGTTTCTGTGGAAACTTGTTCTTGTATAGAGCTACAGGTGCAGCAGGTTGGCTGTAATATGTGTAGCTCCTTCGTATGTTTGTACAGATGTTATTTTTTACTGAGTTTTCTGAGTGCCGTGCAGGTGGTGAATGAAGAGACTGCAGGAGACGACAATGATGTCAAGTTCCTAATTCAATTTTAATATTGAACTCAGCTAAAGGCTGAGATAGTCACTTTAAGTTTTCATGTTCGTAACACTTCTTCTTCAATCGTTTAGATGGCACTGCTGAATGTTTGGTTTTTGAGGTTGAATTATCAGCATAGTGACGGCCTCATAAGTGGTGTGGTAACAGATGTTGCTGAAACTCTTAACCAAGGATATTGTCATAAGATTCATGTGTTCATCTACTTGGAAAATGCTGCAATTTCTTGTTTGTTTTGTTTTGAAAAAAGATGTAAAAAGTATTTAAGTTAAAAGTTATTTATTGTAGGTTTTCCAGATAAAATTCTTACCTCACCTGAATTTCTATCTTTGGATCACTTTCCGTGGTTTGTTAAACTAATGTCATTGTACCAGTTAAAACCTTTTAAAGCTAATAAACCAAGCAGAGCTGCTTATATCTGTGATTTATTGTCAGATGCTTGAATTTAGGTGGGAGAGGTTTTCTGGGCTGGTATAATGGGGGAAAAACCAAATGGCCAGTAGTTTTATGAAATGTATTACTGTACTATTATAACCCAGATTAATTGCTTTCACAAGTGGAGCAGTATGGCTATTGCCGTAGTGTTCCGCTTGATTAATGCATATAAATAGCTTTATTATAATTCATGCAGGGAATTTACAGATTATATGGACACTGAAACTGGAAAGTGGAACAGGAAAGGAAAAACAGGAAAAAGGACAAAAGATGAAAGAAAGGAAATAAAAGGCAGACAATGATAAAGCGTCTTAAGTGTGCTTCATCACCTGCAAAGAGAGATGTAAAAAGAACAGCACAACCAATGGATATAGTATAAGAGATACAATAAAGTAACACCTTGATACTATCGCTGAAGTCTAAGTAGTATTTAATCTGACATGTATGCTGTGGTAGCTGAATATAAGAATATGGGCTTTTTGTATGGAAGTGAATCTCTAAATACCTGAAACCAAGCACCTGTAGTTGTTTGTTAGAGTGCACTTGTGCATGTAAAGTTTATCCAAAGGAAAAATGCTCATTAGTGGTTGTGAAGAGCTAAAGACATCTGTTTAAAAAAAAAGGATTTTAAAACAGATTTAAAGCAACATAGGGTTTCAGACCTTTTGCAGCCTTGTGGGAGTTTGTTCCAGGTAAGTCAAACATGAACGCTATTTCACAGACGCTATTTGTTAAAGATAATAAAGAGATTATATGGATTTTAAAGTACTTTTGGAAATTTCCTTTATTCAATTTAATTATAATTTCAGGCCTTGGCTGTAATTCAACAAGCAAGAGTTCCTTCTTGCTTGACAGCAAAGTCATATTTAAATGTAGACTATTTTGATTTATGAATAAAAACATCTGTGCAACTACAAGTTTCACGGGAATTCTCAGGTAAATACACTTTATAAAACAGTAACTTAAAGGTACACTATGCAACCGGTGTTGATTTTCCAGTGAGGCTCCCCCCAGAGGGCGAAATTAAAAGTGCACTGTCGTAAA
>NW_015150575.1:19075-23353 GCF_000732505.1 Cyprinodon variegatus
TTTAACATATAAAGCAATGATATTAAAGTCCTCTAAATTTATTTTTTTCTCATGCAGATGTTGCTCTATATTCTGTTCTCCTCAACTATCTGCTAGATACTAATTCTGTTTTCACACAAACCTAATATCTAGAAAAAATTATATAACAGGACCTCAATATTTCAATATTTCTAAACCTCAAGTAACATTACTAATGTCTAAACCAGCGATCCACAACCACCGATCGCGGACCGATACGACGATCAGAGTCTGAGTGATGTTTTATTTTTAAAAATATAAAAAATTGCGGTATTCTCTCCCAATTACATCAGTCGGTGCAACTGTGCCTCTTGACACAGGGTAATTCAGTTCAAGACTCATCCTATCTATAACATCCTATCTTTGTGAAGCGGGATTTTCTGCGGTTACAGCGACCAAAGCAAAGCTACGGAGCAGACTGGACATCAGGAGCACACTTCGTGTGTTATTGTCTCTGGCTTGTTGTTGTGTTTTATGCTGTTTGTATTTGATTTTATGCCAGTCGTATTATTTTACTTGATGGTATTGACTGAATATATATTTCAGATGTCTCAAATGCATTTCTTCCTAGTTAAAATGAACATTTCAGATATCCAAAATAACACTGAAAATAGCACATCTGACAGTTTAAGGTTTACGGACCTAAATTTAAGACATTCAGTTTTATGAGTCTAGCTTCCTCTCTGTAGATTTGAAAGCAGCAATGGCGCCAGTGATAGTTTAATTGACAAAATGGAAAGAAAATGAAATGGGTTTGTCCTCAGCCAGGGGATTTGTGGTGACAGAAAGCGTCTTGCAGGAGAAACTTCAACAGAAAGTGTTTCAAAAGCAGAAATTCTTATCATGTTTGCCTCGATTTTACTTTAGTATGGTGTCCGATGGTGTCATGAAGCGGGAATAATGAATCCTGGGTGCAGTGATCAAAAATGTCTGACTCATACGTTGCATCAATAATCGGTTACATAAAAGCAGTCATTTCTAATTTAGATAGGAACAACTAAAATGTTACTACTACAAATGTAGTTGTAGATATCTGTAAAGACATTTGTAGTAGTAAAAATATATCTTAGATGTCAAGAATTGGATTTCTGGATATCTGTAATGTTATATAAATTTTTGATAATTGAAATAGTAATTATGACTAGCAGTAGGAATTACATTTCAAATATCTGAATTTTTTATTTAGGATAAAATAATTTTATTTCAGATATCTGAATTTTTTATTTTAGATAAAATAATTTTATTTCAGATATCTGAAATATTCAGTTTGACTAGGAAGCTATGCATTTGAGACATCTGGATTACATATTAAGTCAAGCCAATTAAATTTCAATACAGCCTGCCATACCCGCCCAAGAAAGGTTGTCTGTTTTATTTGACCAATAATTCTCTGTGTTTAAGCAAAAGATAATAATCATGATCGCATCTGCTTCCGTGAAGTACGCCAAGAGATTGTTAGAAAACAATCCTTACAAAAACTCTGAAGTCGCCTCCACTGCTCACAAGGGAACCACCAATGAGAATAAGGAGGCAGATTATCTAAAACCATCCCTTGAGAAACACCATCCATCAACTGGGAGTCAAACAGAACCTGCCAGGAAATGCTGGAGAGATTCTGACCTGCCTAAAGCTCACATAAAAGGTATAGCCAGAAACATTGAGACCAGACCCACAACCTCCAATGGAAGGCATTGTACAGAGAAACCGGTGGACATATTCAGACCCACGTAGAGCTGAACCAGAATCACCTGTGAGGAACATATTATCAAGTTTAGACCAAGTCAGAAGAAAAGTTGTGGCTGTTTTTAGGCAAACTAGCAGCAGAATCATAGATTTCTTCCCCACAGCTAAATCAAAAATCAGAGAATTTTTGCTTTCAGTCTTTGAAAGACTTTGGAATGTCATTAGGAGAATTCCCCATCGTTTACAGCGTGTTATCACTACAATTATTCTATTGAAAGCAGCTTTGTCGTTGCTTCTGTTACTGAAATATTGCTTATATAGGGGACTTAAACCCAACCAAAAAATGCTACATTAATACAATTAACACATGCTATTTCTCTCTCTTCTCCCTTCTCTGACACATTCTAACCCTCCGACTGTACTGTTAAACTCGCTTTAAAATTTACTATCAAAATCTCTCCCATTTACTAAATATCTTCCTTTAACTAACAACTATATTTCTTTAACTATAAACTATCTTTCTGTAACTATAAACTATCTATCTTTCTTTAACTATCAACTCTCTTCCCTTAACTATAAACTCCGCCCATTTGTTTGTGTTTTGTTTGTCTTGTCTGTTGTCTGTAGTTGTGGATCTTCTCTTCCTATTGTATTATGTCCATTTGTAAACTTTAAAATAAGGACAGTTTCTAGTTTCCGTGTCTTATTCTTTCCCCTAACCAGTTTTCAAAACAAATGCAGGAGTTAAATGTGTTAAAAGTTAATCCACAGCTGTTTAAATTAGGAATAAAGGGGATTGATATACTGCAAGGTTCAGATATTACAACAAATAAAGTTTAATGAAAAAGACTAAAAAAATTGTTTGTTTAACAATAATCGGGCATTTCTTCAAATAAGCAAGGACCCGGTGTCATTATTTAAATGTTAAATGCTAAAGTTTAATTTGTTAACCTTAATTCTTTTCTGGCTACGCCTCTGTGTTTGAGTCGATGTGTTGTAGAAATGATGTTGGCGTTGAGTCACCCCATGATAGTAAAGATGGGAGTTTTTATTAGGGTTGGGTAAAAAAAGCATATTTTGAATCGATTCCTTTACATTTGTGCAAAATCGATGTTTAGGGAATGAGATCGATTAGTTTTATAGTGACGCGCGTGACGTTCACATTCAAATGAGCAGGAAAGATGCACTCGAGATTACTTCAAGCCAGACAGCTGCAAATATAGCCAATAGGTTGACTGAAGACATTAAAAAATGGGGGCTGAACAGCAAACACCCTGTAGTTGTTACAGACAATGCTGCAAATATGGTTTGTGCAGTGAAGATAATGCAGCTCATGCATGTCTGCTGTGTCCCCGTTCTGTCACGTCTGCTCACTTGAGTGAGGCTTCACTTTTTTGCTTTTCACAAACAAGTTTGCACTTTTGAGACAGTTTTGTTCACGTCTCAAGTTTAAACTGTCTGATTTACAAGTTTGCTCTTTGTGTTTAATATGACAGGAAAAATTAAAAATATGAGTATTTTATTTAAACATAGTTGAACCACTTTCATTATAGTAAAAACAGATTGAATCGAAATTAATCGATTTAGAACTCTATGAATCAAAATCGAATCGATTCAGGACTTTGGCTAAAATACCCAGCCCTAGTTTTTATAATTTCCCAGCTTTTATTTTTAATAAAAGTCTATTTGTTCCGTATTTTTTGTAGATTGTATGACCAAAACAGCGAGGCATGAAACATCTGTCGTACAGTCCTTCATATTATCTTTACGGAAGACGATTAGGGACACTGAGAAAAATTTTACATTTTATTTCAGTTTAATATGGGAAAAAAGTGGTTGGAAACAAAATTCAGTGAATGCAATATGCTTCCGTACATTTCACATAGGAAAAGGTTCTTTTCCTTCTGGATAAGGTCTTTAATAATTACACGTACACTCCATTTTCTATTAAATTTTTATTACAAGTATATGGTTGACAACAGTTTTCAATGGGATGCGAACATTTAGACTCAGTGAAACAACGAGAGATTTTTTTAAGGAATGTGTTGAAACGAACAAGGAGCTGTTGGCTTTCAGAGAAAGGGACAGACACTGCTGTCTGCGACCTTCTTTCAAGCAAACGCTCGTGATTTATTATTTTTTTATCATCACTGCCGATATTTTGCTATAACATGTGAAGGGAAGAATAAAGCAGAAAAGCTCATCTTTCATAAACATAAAACCTTTCAAATGTCATCTTCAGTACGTTGGGATTTAGGCGGAGTGAATTCGGTCAGCTCTACCTACTCAGTGCGCGCACGACACCGGTGTCGTGCCAAGGTAGTTATCCCTGCCAAAATTTGTATCCCGTCGTCGGGAGCGCGCACGGAGTAGGAAGAACAACCCGAGTTAACTCCGCTTCAATTCCAACGTGCAAAACTTGAAATTTGAAACATTTTACGTGTATGAAAGTTGAGCTTTACTGTTTCATTCTTTACTTCACATGTTATATCGATAATATCGCCAGTGATATTGATCTAAAACAAATAATAAAACACAAACGTTTGCTTGAAAGCTGGTCGCTTACAGCAGTGTCTA
>NW_015150575.1:23363-28747 GCF_000732505.1 Cyprinodon variegatus
AATCAATCTACAATCAATGGCTTGCTAGTGAGCGACTGTAATGGCGGCGGTGTCGTGCGCGCACTGAGTAGGTAGAGCTGACCGAATTCACTCCGCCTAAATCCCAACGTACTGAAGATGACATTTGAAAGGTTTTATGTTTATGAAAGATGAGCTTTTCTGCTTTATTCTTCCCTTCACATGTTATAGCAAAATATCGGCAGTGATGATAAAAAAAATAATAAATCACGAGCGTTTGCTTGAAAGAAGGTCGCTGACAGCAGTGTCTGTCCCTTTCTCTGAAAGCCAACAGCTCCTTGTTCGTTTCAACACATTCCTTAAAAAAATCTCTCGTTGTTTCACTGAGTCTAAATGTTCGCATCCCATTGAAAACTGTTGTCAACCATATACTTGTAATAAAAATTTAATAGAAAATGGAGTGTACGTGTAATTATTAAAGACCTTATCCAGAAGGAAAAGAACCTTTTCCTATGTGAAATGTACGGAAGCATATTGCATTCACTGAATTTTGTTTCCAACCACTTTTTTCCCATATTAAACTGAAATAAAATGTAAAATTTTTCTCAGTGTCCCTAATCGTCTTCCGTAAAGATAATATGAAGGACTGTACGACAGATGTTTCATGCCTCGCTGTTTTGGTCATACAATCTACAAAAAATACGGAACAAATAGACTTTTATTAAAAATAAAAGCTGGGAAATTATAAAAACTAGGGCTGGGTATTTTAGCCAAAGTCCTGAATCGATTCGATGTTGATTCATAGAGTTCTAAATCGATTAATATTGATTCAATCTGTTTTTACAATAATGAAAGTGGTTCAACTATGTTTAAATAATATACTCATGTTTTTAATTTTTTCCTGTCATATTAAACACAAAGTGCAAACTTGTAAATCAGACAGTTTAAACTTGAGACGTGAACAAAACTGTCTCAAAAGTGCAAACTTGTTTGTGAAAAGTGAAAAAGTGAAGCCTCACTAAAGTGAGCAGACGTGACAGAACGGGGACCCAGCAGACATGCATGAGCTGCATTATCTTCCCTGCACAAACCATATTTGAAGCATTGTCTGTAACAACTACAGGGTGTTTGCTGTTCAGCCCCCATTTTTTAATGTCTTCAGTCAACCTATTGGCTATATTTGCAGCTGTCTGGCTTGATGTAATCTTGAGCGCATCTTTCCTGCTCATTTGAATGTGAACGTCACGCGCGTCATTATAAAACTAATCAATCTCATTCCCTAAATATTGATTTTGCACAAATGTAAAGGAATCGATTCAAAATCTGCTTTTTTTACCCAACCCTAATAAAAACTCCCATCTTTACTATCATGGGGTGACTCCCATGATAGTGCTTGATGAGAATCATTTGAGACTAGAATACATATCTCCTCTGTCAATAGCGATCCCTGCCTTTGCCATCAACGCCAACATCATTTCTACAACACATCGACTCAAACACAGAGGCGTAGCCAGAAAATGTTAATAAGGGTGGCCAGGCAATAACTAGTGTACACTGAGGGGGATGGCCGAAAGCAGACAGGTGCCAGAACCTCAGGGTCAATCTAAACTGTTCCAATAGGAAAATTAACAATCACAACATCCATATTTTCTACATAAAGACAAACTATACTTTCATTTGCATATATTTAAACACACATGGTGTCTAAATTAAAGGTGTAGTGGACAAAATTCTTTCAGTTTTGAGTTCTGGGGCAAACATCTTCATTGTTCATTGTTCAATTCATTGTTGTTACTTACCTTTTTTTATTAAAAATCATTCTGCATAGAATAAAAATGGACATGTACTAATATCTACATTAAATGGATTACTTGTTATTAAAGTAGTAACTTATCTCTGATTTCAGTAAAGATTCCTAGATCACTTGCACAGACGTAATTTTCTCTTTACCCCATATTAGACAAAATCTAGTTCTGAAAAGAGCATGAATTTTGTATTTATTTTCTTTAATGTTAGTATATTGATGTGCATAATTAACCAGTGTTTTTCTTGTCAGGTAATTGTTTACGTATAGAAAATTAAAATGTTTAAGTTAAAACGTTCCACTTGAGAGAATTAAAAAAAAACAAAATTTCGAGGTTGAGCCTTACAGCCTAGACCAGAAGGGGGCGCTAATGAAAGTTGAGGAATGCTAAACGCCGTCAAACCTCAAACGAGGAAAACGTGTTTTGGAGGAAGTGCGCTGACAGTCTCTTTAGCAACAGCCGACCATAAGCAATGGCCTCCTGCGCGATGGATAAAACTTGAATTAATGAATCAACTCTGTTGTTGCGTCACGTTATCATAAGTACTTAGCCGTTTATAGAATCAGAGAGTAGAAATTTTAGCACTAAGAGGTAGAAAACCCAGCTGTGGCTTGGAATGGCCAGCGGCGGTGGATTGGCGTCGAACCAAAGCGCTCCGGAGGCTCCCTCAAACTCGGTCCAATGCGGAGCTGCAGCGGCTCTGTGCAACATGCCGGCTCCGTCCGCCTCCCCGCCGGGCCTCGGCCTTCAGCGGGAGCCCGTCTACAACTGGCAGGCGACGAAGAGCTCATTGAAAGAGCGCTTCGCTTTCTTGTTCAACAACGAGCTGCTCAGTGACGTCAGGTTCGTCGTGGGGAAAGGCAGACAGGCCCAGAGGATACCTGCTCACAAATTCGTCCTGGCGGCTGGCAGCGCCGTCTTCGATGCCATGTTTAATGGAGGGATGGCCACCACGTCGGCTGAAATCGAGCTCCCTGATGTGGAGCCGGCTGCATTCCTGGCCCTGCTCAGGTGGGGGAGACAGGTGGTCCTCAGATCTCTGCCTGCACCCACACGGCACCTCACATTTCATCAGTATACTTAGGGAATGAGAAATACGTGAATTAGTTTAAAAAGAAATAGATTTTTTTCCTCTTACGTGCTACAAAAATCCACTTCAGTTTGCGTTTAGATTTTTGTTAACATGTTTTAAAAAATGTGAAGTGTCGTTGCTTTATTATTTTTACAGGTTTCTGTATTCTGACGAGGTCCATATTGGTCCAGAAACTGTGATGACGACTCTGTATACAGCGAAGAAATATGCAGTTCCAGCTCTGGAGGGTCACTGTGTGGAGTTCCTGACCAAGCATCTGAGAGCGGACAACGCCTTCATGCTCCTCACCCAGGTCACTGTCACCTCTGTTGGGTTTTTTTTATTCTTAATTGAGTTGAATTTAAGGAAACCCACCATTTTCTAGCTATAAAATGTATGCCCCTTAGTGCTGTCAAACGAATAACAATTTTAATCGCGATTAATCGCATAATATCAACAGTTAATCGCATATTTTATCTTTTTATTTGTATAAGTATGTTTTTTTTACATGTCATTTGCAGGAATCCCCAACCTGGATCCTCGAGGCCCGCTGTCCTGCAGGTTTTAGAGGTTTCCCTCCTTTAACACAGCTGATTATAATGATTGCAGTAGACCAAAAGCCTGTTAATCAGCTTTCAATTAAAATCAGCTGTGCTGAAGCAAGGAAACCTCTAAAACCTGCAGGACAGCGGGCCTCAAGGATCCAGGTTGGGGATTCCTGCAAATGACATGTAAAAAAACATACTTATACAAAAAGTTGTTTCTATTATATTTATTTTTCAAGCACTTTTAAGAAACTAGAATAAAAATATCCTTGTTTAAATTCTGTGCAATAATTATTTAAAATTTGTTTTAAAAAAAATTAGGTGTTATGCTTCTATCAAAACTGTACAAAACTACAGAACAGTAAACAGTACTTCAAAGTACTCCGTAAACTTAATTCTCTTTCAAACATAGACAGAAATAAAGATGTACTGTTAAAATTAAGTGCACATTGCGTTATGAAATACAGACTTCATTCAAATAAAATGAAGTTACTCACAAAATATTAAATAATTCAAACGAAATTACAATAACTGGCTTCTGCAGTCATCTCAACAACATAACATTTTACATTTAGAACATTTTCAAAATGCTTAAATATTCCTTTGCTCTGAACAGGAACACAGCAGCAGTGCAGTCCACATGACTTAGTTCATATCTTTGTCTTGTTGGCACTAATCCAGTGAGATGCTCGTTTCTTCTGGACAACATAGAGAGACGACTCAGGTTTTGTCAAGAGAGACTTCTGGCATAACTTTAAAAAGAAACTTATCATTCAGGATACCTTGTTTGCTGGCCATCTTTGCCCTTTCAAAGCACGGGTCTGTTATGCTGCGGACTCTCACACACACATTGCATTCCTGGTACTCCGGAAAGCGCACGGGGTAAAACGAACAGTACAGAGAGTGCTGCGGGTACAAAAAAAACATAAGCGAAGGGTGCGTGTGTTTTGATGCGTGATTAATGTGCGTTTAAAAAAATGTCGGCATTATAGTCTAAAACGGTTAACGCGTTAATAACACGTTAAAACTGACAGCCCTAATGTCCTTGTTTTGTAGCCTGATAAACCAGATTAAATGTGAGATGAAATGTGAAATTTAGTCTCCCCCCGATGAATGAGACATCACAACATTGTTCATGAGAACAACCCGTCTAATGAGCGCGATTGACTGTTACGTAGTAAGCGCGAAAGAAAGCTAGTGGGGGAGTGTAAACAAACAGCCTGTCGGTAAAACGGCGAATACGTCCTTCTTAAAAATGAAGGAGCGTAGAGCCTCTTCCTGCTCACGTTTCAACGAAAACCCCAAGTCTAATCCTTCCAAAACTGTTTCCAAAGCTGAGTCAAACAAGAACAGTTCAATAGTTGTTGCCATCTTCCTTGTTGTGCTTTCTCCAGCGTTGCTGGAGCTTTGCATCCAGAAATTCAAATCACATCTCTGCGTTGTGATTGACCCACCAGTTCTAGAGCCTGGGCCATTGATCAAGGCTAGACCACTCGCAGGCAAAAATTATTTTGGCTGCTGGCAGGTGGAGCTAGTTTACTAGGTTACTTGTTTTGAGTAAAAGTTACAGACATAACTAAATTTAACTATGAAAGAAGAAGAACTTTATAACAACTTTATAGTCATTACATTGTCACAAGTACAGAGCGAAATTCACTCTCTGCATTTTAACCCATCCCTTTTTGGGAATAGTGGGCTGTAACCCCACACTGCTGGGGGAGCAGTGTGGGGTTAAAGGTCTAGCTCAAGGCACCAGAGTGGCAGTCTGTGGGAGTGGGGTTTGAACTCAGAACCTCAGGATTCTATGTGGTTTATGCCCTAACCACTAGGCCGCCACTCCCCTGTAGAGGAAGGGTGAATCCAACCTGAGTGATAAATTGTTCTCTGTGTAAAATGAACAGAAAAGACCACGGGTTAAAAATACAATGGTACCTTCATTAGCTACAATCACACAGTATTATATCTAATAATTAAACAAAACTAAACACTCCTGAAAATAAGCAA
>NW_015150575.1:29416-49705 GCF_000732505.1 Cyprinodon variegatus
TCACTGCGGCGCCGCACCCACCGCACCGCAACGGTAAGACCGGAGTCGGTGTGAGCCGGGGGTAATGCATTTGAAAGTGTCCTTTGTAAGTGCAGCAGATAAAATGTAAATAAACCCTGACACAGATGTTAACTGCAGTCAAAATTGAAATGAGTGAAATTTCATTCAGTTTATGGTGAAAAATGAATAATGACTCAGGAATGCATTAAACTATGATGAGGTTGAAAGACCCGTTTGCTTAGCTGCCCCCAAGGGTTCTGGTCGGGTCCAGCTGAAACAAAGAGAGGGTTAACTCGCGATGTAGCGGTTAGATTCAGCAACACGTGACTTGTTCGGTCTGTAGTGAGCATTAGCATTCAGTAAAACCTTTAGAAACCATCAGCAGTTGAATCAGAAAGCTTATTTCAAATAAAAACACCAACACCACTATCTATTCCACCTATACTTCACCCAAGCAGAGCACTTATTAAGCATCAGATGTGAAGGAGGGGGAAGAGTGAAGTTACTGTTTGGTCCAGTGGTTCGAAGGCCTTCGGCTTGGTCCGGTTTTCTGCAGGCCCATCTGCGGTCGATTCCGTTCTTCCAAAAGCAACTCAAAGAGATTTGGATCCATGCGATTCAACAATAAGAGGCGATTTGCAAGGGGGTTAATTTCATAACTCACTGTAGCACGGGACATCTCCCTTTTAGCTGTGGTGGTTAGCTTGTAGCTGAAGCTTCTTCGATGCTGCTCCATACCAGCCATTCACGGTCCGGCAGCTTCTAACAGCTCCTTCGACGAAAACAGTGATCGGGGCCCCTGTTGTTTGGCGGTTAGCAGAGCTGGATTTGCTCTTTCTGTCTCTGCTGCAGCAGAATTCAGGATACACTGCGTTCATTCGGTTTGAATTGCGGGAAGAATAAACACTGCATTCAGCTCCTTCTGAATCGCAGGGAAAAGGCAGTCTGACTCGGTCCAGCGAGCACAGGCTTCCCCGGAGGGATTTGATTGCTATGTAGCATAGCCTTCAGCTGGGAGCGCTTTTGCCTAGCCATTAGCGGCACAGAGCCACGGGCATAATAGGACACTAATATGGGAAGCTAGTGTTTTTTAAAACCTACGCCGGAGGGGTGTGTCTTCAGAGGAGTAGTTCCTGTTTCAGCGACAATGTATCGCAAAAGTGGTTGGGCTGACCTTTTTAGTAGGGTTAGGACCCTTTTTTTTTTGCACTGCTTCTTATATCAAATACCTAAAGCAAAAAATGAATCGATTATTGATATCGACTGTCATGAAAGGCTTATATGGGTTGTTTTTGTTTGTGCTTTGTCTAACAGGCGAGGTTATTTGATGAGCCTCAGCTTGCCACTCTCTGCCTGGACACCATTGACAAAAGCACTGCAGACGCAATAAACGCGGAGGGCTTTACTGACATTGACCTGGGTATGTTTGTCCTCTTTACTCCACGTGTGCTATTCCACCATGTGGATTTAAGATCTAAAAGTGTAGCTGCTCTGTGTGTTTGTATGCGTAGATACTCTATGTGCAGTGTTGGAGAGAGACACTCTTAGCATCAGGGAGAATCGTCTGTTCGAAGCAGTGGTCCGCTGGGCAGAGGCAGAGTGTTACAGACAGCAGCTTCCCCCGACATCGGAGAACAAGCAGAAAGTCCTGGGAAAAGCCCTTCCACTGATCCGCTTCCCTCTTATGACCGTTGAAGAGTTTGCAGCCGGTATGTGTCCTGGCAGAAGTTCCGTTTTGCTTATCAAGCTGATAACATTGATCCTGAGCAGTTCTCCAATCACTCCTCACGTTCTTCATGTTCCTGATGTGTCCATACAGCTCCAAACCACAGAAACCAGTTTGATATTTTTTCTTGTGCAACAGGGCCTGCCCAGTCTGGAATATTGTTCGATCGGGAGGTGGTAAATCTGTTTTTACACTTTACAGTAAACCCCAAACCACGGGTCGACTACATTGACAGGCCTCGCTGCTGCCTCAGGGGGGAGGAGTGTAGCATTAATAGGTTCCAGCAGGTTGAGAGTCGGTGGGGGTACAGCGGCACCAGCGACAGAATCAGGTCAGGCTATGTTTGTTAGACGATACCAGAATAAGAAAAAAGCTGAGTCATGTTTCTTTTTTTTATGACTTTTTTCCTGTTTATCTCTCCCTTTAGATTTAATGTTAACAGAAGAATATGCATTGTGGGTTTTGGCTTATATGGTTCCATACATGGACCCACCGACTATCAGGTCAACATACAGGTAAGGCCTACAACCACTGGAAAGTCTTCTTTAGGAAAACATTCATACAAGGCTGAAAGGTTAAATGTTGTAAGAATTGCTGCCATCTAGTGATGAAACGTCCCTCTATCAAACATGTATTGTTCCAGCGTGTTAAAAAGCCTCTACAACGGGCGGGCAGGTGGGGCAGTGGTTAGTGCGCACGACCCATGTGCTGAGGCGTTAGTCCTCCACGCAGCCCGGGTTCGAATCCGACCTGTAGTCCTTTGCCGCATGTCTCTCTCGCTCTCATGCCCCTTTTCTGTCAGCCTACTGTCAGAAAATCAAGCCACTAGTGCCGTAAAAACTCAAAAAAAGAACAAAAAAAGCCTCTACAACACAGTTGTATCAAAAATGGAATAAAACATGAAAGATATGGAAAAAAATTCAACAACACAGAAAGGGCAGTGAAATGAATGTTTACATGGTTTCAGTAGCCGTAGTCGTCATGATGAGGGTGAACTGAAGGTCCAAGTCTCTACAAGATGGATTTACTGTGACTAAATATCAGTGTTCATTACAGCTTTGAAAGCTACTGAACTAAACCCACATAAACCTACAATTCTACACCAACAAGATGGGTATATGTTTGCATGATCTACTGTTATGCTTTCCAAAGTAATGAGTAACACTGTCTTATAAACCGAATTAAAATGTTAGTGTTGCAAAATGGCAATTTAGTCCTTTTTAAAATATTTCTCCTTCCTTCGCCCCTACCACCTCGAGAAGGCTCGCTCGGTGTTGATCCTTTTTTTTTTTTTTTGCTTTCTTGGGAAGAGTGAAAGCGTTTCTTGTGTTGCTGCTGCATATGCATGGTCCTGCATTGTGCTGCAGTAATGCAGACTTTCAGTTGTTTGGTTAGCGTCTCCAAATGACCTTCCAAGCTGCCGTTAATCACACTGAAGTGTCAATAAACATGTTGTTCTTCCACTTTGTTAGTATTGACTTATCCCTCCCTAACTTGGGTACTTTCAAGATGGCAGACTGTCATGACGCTTTGTAAACAGGTGACCGGCCGTATTTATAAACTAATATAATATTCCTCTCTTATGAAAATGTATCTGATTATTAGTGGAGGAAATAATACAGCAATTATAACACCTATGTATAAAGAGAAACGTAAGAGCAATTGTAACACGACGATTCTTTAAAACAGCTGATTAAAAACACAAAATGCAGCCAATAAAATTAACATTAAAGTTACATATCTTAGTATTTTCTCACCTTGGAGAAGTTGATCTGCGTCCTTTAGGTAGTGATGAGTCTTTGACTCCTGCAGAGTTAAATGGTCTCTTGCTAATAAGTAAAGGAAGGATGGAGATGGTTTAGGAGTGTTAGGCTGGGCCTTATAGGACCGCTGCCCTTTGAGGGGAGCTCTATAGAGAGTCTACTCCTTCCTGTTAGGAGCCTGTAGGTACTCGGCTCTGAAAATACATGTTGCCTCTCCAAAATGTGATTAAAGATATCTTGAGTTGTTATTTTTCCCTAGAAATAATATAAAAATATTACACATCATTAAAAAAATCTTAAAAACATAACAAATTAAAATTTAGTAAATAATATATGTCCATTTTATTAAAATTATTAGTTGTTTTCTTCTTTCACAGGGCCCCATGCCCATCTTTGCCTAGGACCCCAAATTTCCTTAATCCACCCCTGCTTCAATTCTCTCCTCCAGTTTTAGTCTGTTGTGCAGAAAATTACCTCCCCTGATGCGAGAGTGTGCATCGCACCTAAACTCACACTCATTGATGAGAAAGCGGATTGAAATATGAACAAAAAGGGAATTTTTAAACAGATTCTTAATGTTTTAATATTACTTATACATGGATGCCTTAAAATGTATAGTTTTGGTGGACACGTTTCAGTCGATGTGCTACAGTCAGTGTGTACTGTGCCATGAATAAATTCTCTGCTCAGTAGATGCCAATTCCCGATTTTGCTATCAACGCTATTCTAGATAATTTCTGACACTTTATTTGTTCAACTTAGAACCTGGAGCCTGCCAAAGATTCGCATCCCTACTTATTCTGACATTCCCTCAAATCGCGTCGTCTTTGCCGCTCGGCCGTGATGCTGTTCAGAACACAGTAAGCTGCTCCGCTGGTTGTGCGACTGAAATGAAATCGCATTTTTACTCAGGCTACTCATAAGTGCACAGCCTGCCAAATGTTGAAAGGGCAATATTATTGCTATTACTGTTAATGTATAATAGAAGGGGGATGATTTTTGATGATTTTTAAGATTTCAACTCGAGTACAGGTCTTAACAGTATATATATATGTTCACTTGAAATAAGACTGTAACCCAGTAAAAAAGGTGTGAACTGACTGAACCATCGACTTGTAAAAGTAATTCATTAACTTGCTGTATAATCCAAACAGAGGAAATAAATCCAAACATCCAAGTAGTGCCGATGCTTTCCGGGACTTTGAACCACCTCGGGATTTTCTGTTATGTTCATTACAACACCGTGAAAAGCACTTTCACTTCACAGAATTTTTCATTTCTTTTGTTGCACCTAAATACTTCAGATCATCAAATTAACTTTGATAAATAACTTGAATAATGCAAAAATGTTCAAATAGATATTTTATGTTTAAAGTAAACACATGGTCCTGTGTCACAAAATAAAGCTTTTTTAGTCATTAAACCATTAGGTACTTATAATTAACCTCAAGTGACTAGTTCAATCTCAGTAGCCCCATCCAGACCTGATTTCTGTTAGATGTGTAGAATCAGAGACTTAATACGATTTAGAACAGGAACAGTCAACCTATATGGCATGAAGTTGGCCAAACTATCATAAGGAAAATCCAGGAAAAGATAAACTGATTCTCTGACATTGATCAGAGGACCATGGTAGTTCTTAACAGATGGAGAAACATGAAGCAGCGATGAACCTCCCCTCATCTGTAAAAGGAACATCAAGGGAGAAACAAAAGAACTAATAACAGCATCCATCCTTTAGACCCAATTATTTTCTATTAAGATCAGTGTTCAAAATCTAAATAAGATGGACAATTGTGGCCAACGTCCATGAGGCGTTCAAAGACTACATTTCTCCCCTAAAAACATCTTCATGATCCCGAACACATGAAAGTATTCTGACCTAAAAGAGCTGTTTGGAAGGTCTGCATCATGTTAACTTTATTATAAAACTAAAAAAGCCTTTCATCATAAGCACATCAACATTGAAGGCCTTGGTCTGCTTCAGCATCTGAGTGATTAGCCTCGATTATTAAAACCTTGACTTCTTTATCTATATGGTCTAACATTCTCATCACTTGGCAAACAACTAGTATTACTCCTTAGGGGGGTAGTGATGTAAAAACACAAAGTAAACTAGATGAATCTGTTTCTGAATTCTGACATTGTTTTTGTATATAAAATTGATTAGATTACAAGACAGAAAGATTTCTGTAGAGTCTTTAAGGTTAAACCCAGGAACATAGAGGCAGCCCTCAGTCTCCTCATGTGGGATTGAGATAGAAGGTGGGAAGATGGTTGCTGTGGAGCTCCCACACCCGAACGGTCTACAGCCGCCAGTCTCGCCATTTGGGGAAATGGGACTCCTTTTTTTTTTAGGTCATCTTCTTTTTAATATGCTGATGAATCAAACCATGTTTCCAGTAACAAATCAACACTTTTCTATTTTCAGATCATAGAAAGCGACAAACGCATCACACTAGGTCAGAATGACACCGGTTTCAGCTGCGACGGCTCAGGAAACACCTTCAGAGTGATGTTTAAAGAGCCTGTGGAGATCCTCCCCAACATCAGCTACACTGCATGTGCCACCCTAAAGGTTAGTCGAACCCATCATCCAAATAATTAATCTTTGAAGCCTAAACAGACTGGTTTTATTTATTTATTTTTACTCTTTTTCGTTTTTCTCACTCAGGGTCCAGACTCTCATTATGGCACTAAAGGGTTGAAGAAAGTGACAAAAGAATCAACCACTGGGACCAAAACAACATTTCTGTTTTTTAGCTCACCTGGAAACAACAATGGAACGTCAGTGGAGGACGGACAGATACCCGAGATCATCTATTACATATGAACTTTGCGTGTTGCCATGCAGGTACAAAGAACCAGGAGACCTCAGACCACTGGGTAGATTGGACTGCTATGAATGAATGCAGTGCCTCGGGATCCCATGGAGTATTAAAATATGTATGTATGTGTGTGTGTGTGAGAGAGAGAGAGTGGAAGAATCTATGTACATAAACATGCAGCTCTGTTTGTGTGTGGAAAAGGTTTTTTTTTCGGCCTAAAATACTTTTTCTGTCATAAGTTGTCTGAATACTGACGTTCTGTGATGCAGAAGTTGTACAGATAAAAAGGCAAAGGCAGCAATCCAACCTTCATCGAGGCCAACTCACTATATCGGTTTGTGCTGATGCATATTTTAATCGTGCACTGTTGTACTTTATAAAGCAGGTGTCTTCAAGTACTTTCTGTTTGTTGTACAAAAAGGACCAGTCTTCATTTTGCCAGTGGTTCACTCTGTAAATTATTAGTCAATATTTACTTAGCACTTCACTAAAATGTACACGGGAAAAGAAAATTTCCTGAGACATTTATGGCTAATTTAAACGTTCGTTAGTTTATTTTTTAGCAATAAAATGTGCTAAGACCAAACAGGCGGGTCTTTTCATTTAGCATTTAGAATTTGTGCATTCTTCTTTTCTGCCACTAGGTGATACTGTCTCCTTCCAAACTGGGTTCCAACCACTGAAATTATTTATGGTAGTATATCTACTAAACTCATATATTTTGTCACATTACTTCCACAAACATGAAAATATTGTATTGGAATCTTATGTGAAAAACCAACACAAAGTGGTAAACAACTGTAGAGTACAAAAAGCGTTTTTACTAACAGACTGAAAAGTTGTGGGAGATATTTAGCTCCTTTTTCTGAGTGCAAACGCCTGCCTTCAGAGGTTGCCAGATGATTGATTGATTTTGACGGCCTCACAAGTTGGTTAGGAGAATATTGGGAAGCAAACAGCATCATGAAGTCAAAGGAGCACACCAGACCGGTATGGGGTAGATACATGGAGAAGCTTAAAGCAGCATTACGCCATAAAGAGACTGAACATTTTACAGAGCACTATACCATCCATCATCAGAAAAGGGTGGAAACTAAACCTATGGAGACGACACCACCCACTAAACTTAAAGGCTGAGCAAGGAGAGCACTGATCGCAGGTCCAGCCAGAAGGCACTGGATGAACTGCAGAGATTCGCAGCTCAGGTGGAAGGTGTTACACAGGAAAAACTAGAGAAGTAAACATTTCTTAAATTAGGTGTATTTACCCTTAATTTGAGTATCTAAATGAGATAGTTTGCCAATGGAATGAGTATTTTCACTCTTAAAATAAGATAATTAGATAACATGCACTTGAAATAAGACTATGTAATTGTTTTTTTCTTATTTTAAGCTTAAATTGTCTTGTTCCATTGGCAAAATGTCTCATTTACCTCCTCAATTCAAGAACAAATTCACTTATTTTAAGAAAAAATGAATTATCTAGATTTAGATTTTTTCCAGTGTACAACTATTAGTCATGCTCTGCATGGAAGGAAAGGAAGTCATTGTTAAATGAAAAGCTCCTTGTTTGAGACACTGCAAACATGAAAGAAGTGCTTTGCTCAGACAGTACAAAAAAAAGGGTTTTGTAAAAAGTAAGACAACTTTATGTGAGAAACTTTCACTGCACATCACTATGCACGTCCCCACTGTCAAAGATTGTGGTAGCGTTATACTCTGGAATAGATGGGGCACCTTCCAGCAGGAAAATAAACCTAAAGTCTGGGCTGCAATTAACAGTGAAAATCAAAACATTAAATGGCCTAGTCAAAGTCCAGACCTAATCCCAATCAAAAATCTTTAGCAAAATCTGAAAACTTGTTCTATTTAAGAATACTGTTCTTGGCTGTTTTTTTTTTACAGGGTTGGTGAGTATTTTTTACAATCTAAATGGCTTTTTACCATCTAGAATTTACCAAATGTCAGTTAAAATCTTAACTTCAGCCTCATTTTTTCCCCCAAATTCTGCTGTGAAGTTACACACAAAACCCCCAAAGCATTTTTATGCCTGTGTGAGCTGTGGTGCCGTCTCCTGAAGCTCGCAGCGTCTGGATCTCCTAGTGCTCCTCCATTGCATAAGGTGCACCTACATTATTCGAGACATTATTTGAGGCCCTTTCAGACAGCTGTGAGTGGGCTTTGAGGAGATGGATCCACGAAGGCTGTCGGGTGAGTCACCAGGACCTGAGAGCTTCTCTCGCTGTCTGCCCACTTAGACAACCTTTTATAGAAGAAAAACCAGCTTGACGTAGGAATATTTTTGTTTTTTTCCTCCTATGTTCCAGCCACAATGTAAATTAGTCAAAAGTAGAAACACATTCAAGCATCACCTGAGTTGATTATCTGAAATGGTCTGGATAAAGCTCCATGTTATGCTAAAAAGAACCACTTGAACTACAGTATATTTTTATTAAGGAACATGTAAATGACAAGTTTGAACAGTAACTGATGATTTTTGTCTCCAAAGTTTTGTCCTTCAGGTTTATTAGAGAGATTTGTGATATTTCAATGTCTGTTGTGGGGCTTGCCCGCTCGAGTGTGGGTGGTTGTATGACAGCAGAATGAGCTGTCCTTGACAGTTTGAGCCTTAGACTTGAACACTAACAGCAGGGAAGCTGCCTCTGCTGTTGGTTTTTGATAATATATGACACACGGCTGTGCAGAAATGAGATCTTTATCACAATGAAGCAGGATTACTTTAGAGAAAAGCACCACATAGTATCTTAATTTCTTCTAAAAACCTTAGTTTTAAAACCAAGATAAGAGTGCATGTTTTAACATCTGTTTTGATTTCACAACTTTTCTCAGATCAGATTTATTTAAACCATTTAATCTGCAAAATCCCAACAGTTATGTACTCCATCATCTGTAAATGAGGAATATTGAATAACTTCCATCCTACTTAAAGAGCTTGTAAGTCCTATTCACAGTTTTCCTGAGCTATCTAAAAGAAGCTGGAGTTGCATAAAGAGGCACTCTTCTCAGATGAGAGAATAAAATACTTTTTTTGGCTTAAAACATCTCATGGTGGAACATGGTGGTGATGGAATCACACCAGTAAAGACTTATTCAGTTAAGTCAGAGATTAAATACTCAGATTCCCTATTTTGTAAGATTTTACATGACCTGGTTGACCAACCAATATTTTCATTAAACTAAATCTGCCCACAAGCAGGCTGACTGATGGAGACGGTAACATCTCATGCAGGATAGCTACCTTTAGGCAGTTGCATTCCCAATAAAAGCCCACAATCATTGGGGTTTTTAAAGGTAGGAATAAGGGAGTTCCTACGTTTCGGTATCAGCTCCTAGTTTTATCACCTCCTCATTGCAATCACAGCACACATTCTGACTCTGGGAAGTGGTTAGTTTTATGGTTGGTACAGATGTATTTCTGGTTCCTCTGTTTATAATTTAAAGCTGAAGATTGGTGGTGCAAAAATACATTTTGCAGAGTAAGAAAATCAGAATAGATTTCCTTTATATCTTTTGGAGAAATTTCAGTTTTACAGGAGGGAAAAAATAAATGAATCAAAACAAAGAATATAGCTTGCTGGAAGTAGAAGATCAGATGGTGATAAAGAAACAATGAGGCGAGCATCTTTCAGCCCAGTGATCCATGCTTGGTAGATCCCATTGAGCTTTATTCTTTTTTAAATTAAAACATTTTTTTTTTTTGTAAATGTCTCTTCAGTCCATTACTATGATTGTTGTCTTTTGTGAAATTGACTAGGAGATGTGTTACTTTCACCTGATGTACAAAAAATGTTTATGTTCATAAATGAATTTAAATAAAAGAAATGCAAAGGGAAAATAATAGAAAATAAGATTTAAAAGCTGCAGAGGGGCTGATATTGGGGCAAATGTTCACCTCCCAGTCGAACAACAATAGAACTTTATTGATCTCACGGTGGAGATATTCACTTGTGAAAATCAGCTCTTATAAACAACAGGAGGTGAGGAAAAGATGCATGAAGTTTATACAGTGCATCCTGAGAATCTGTTGGAAGTAAAAATAAATTAAGGTTTTTTGCAAGCTGATAAGAGTCAGACCTTACCAAACTTAAGCTGTGTTGGATCTACAAATTAACAGAACAAGGACATGGCACACTTGTAAAAACACCACAGTTTTTTCCCTTGTACTTCATGATCATTATCAAAATATTCTGAAGTTTGGGGTGGTCTGCAAAGAAGAGTAATCTAAAATATCAGTCACTACATGCTCAAAACTGGGGTGACATACATAATCTAAAACACGCAGCTGCTGTTACAGCAAAATGTGCTTTTAATAAATATTCTCAAAAGGGGGGCTGAATACTTTTGCACAATGCCCTTTTTTAGTTTTTCATTTGTGTAAAAATGTGGACTACACTGTTATTTACCCATTATGTTGGTCAAATACTTTTGTTGGTGGTTGTATTGTTACGAGATATGGAAAATATCAAGGCATCATGAACCACATGGAAACATAAGAGGGGGTTATACTGCTTTCATTTTCTAAATTCCTGAAATATATAGTGTTAGAAACGTACATCTAGATTTACACAGACTCCTTTTCAACAGTCAAGAAAAATGATTCAGGTGTGTTGCAAAGTTTCCACCTGTCTCAAAATCCATAATCAGGTGGCATCAGTATGTAAACTGATACGATACTCAATGATATGCAGATCACTGCCAAAGCACAAACAACTTTCAAGCAGCACATTTACAAATACTAAAAAAATATAAAACTGTATTTCCAATTTTTTTTATTTAAAATCTCACATATATGCCTTTCCTATAATTTTACCCAGTGTGATCAGTCTGAAATAATACAAAGCCATTATTTTTTATTCCTAAAAGCTTGTCTCTCTTGTGCTGGCATATTTTCTTACACTTACATTTATTAGGGTTTTCTTATGCACAATGACACATCTTCTGTATCTGTAACCCAATAAAAAGGCATCTATACAGAATGTTCTTGGGGGAGACCCAGCTGTGGATATGTGTGTGCTGGCTGCTCCTGAGCAACACCCAAATGCAGAAGGAAACATGTTTGTGTGTTCCTGGTGGAGGTTATGCAATCTGTGTCCTGACAATATCAGACAGTTGGCTAATTAAACACCATGTAGACAGGATTGCATGGCGAGCATCAATAACCCCTGCAAGCTTCTGAATTAACAAGGTTTGGGTTTGTTCATGGCAGCTGAAGCTGCTGTGAATTTAAAATCCCAGTGGACAAAGGAAATTAAAGAGGCCGATGTGGTAAAGGAGGAATTGCTAGAAGAGTTTATACAAAAACAATCCGATTTAGGTTGAATATATCAACAATGTTTTTTTAAAATTAAAATGTAATGACCAAAGTCTGAGTTTCTTATGCTGAATTATTTACTCAAAATGTAGTTAAGTTTACCCTCAGGCTGTAAATAAATACCTTAACAAAAAAATATATATATAATTAAAAATGATGAGGACCCATGCTGAAAATATCCAGTTGTTATTCTGTGGTAAAATAATATCTACCTGAACAGTAAGCAGCAAGTAAGTCAAAACAATGCAGACTGAAGGAATTAAAGATGACTCGTTTTTAATTTTTAATATTAAGAAAAGGAATAAACACTTTTCCGGATCCAGAATTTGTTCCTATATATAGAAATTAAGCTTCGTCTACCTGCAGCATCAGTGATGGACGCGCTCACATGTTTGTTGCTAAAACTGGGGCAGTGATTACCAACATAGTCAAGTGATGTTTTTGTCGAAGCTATTCACAGAAGTGATAAGCATTTAACAAACTGTGTCAACTTCTTAGAAAGAGCATAGCATGTAGCTATGACCTTCAGTGACACAGTTTCCCACTGTACTTCCAGTTCTCTTCATATACCATAAATAATTGTTGAAGGTGAAATTGGGTTAAACAGAAGTATGCCAAAAAAACTTTGCTGACATTGGAAAATAACAGGAATAATAAGTGTTATTGAATAAAATGGTCACAGTCTCCCATCGCCCTATTATGTACTGCAGTAAGATATCACCAGATATAATCAGACTAACAAGCTCCTCTCTGCAGCATGGTCCAGTGTCTTTACATGCATGACCTGAGCAGATGCATGATTAACTTATAGCGTGTGCAGCTGGATGAACAGTGGACAAGTTATCAGACCTCATCCAACAGCAGCAATGTCTAAAAAGTCAATTTCTAATTCCTAATTAAGTGCATAACAGTGGCTGGTTACATATTGCTCATAAGATGGAAATGTATAGGGGCTTGGATGCTCTCATGAAAGCAGGGAAGTGTGTATTTAAATAAGAGCAGCAAAGCAAGCATACTTCCACCATTCAGACTCACATGCTACACGAATACTCTGTATTGTCTGCTGGGGGCTGGCTGACCCGGGCCGATCTTAGTCCCTGCACTCTCCAACACCAGATGTAGGTCACAAAGTGCTGCAGGGGCTGGGGGATGCAGGGCCCGCCTGTTTGTGTGTAATAGAAGGGAGGCTGGAGTGCACTGTGTGCACACATGTATTTCTGTGCGGGCCATGTAAGGGTGGGGGGGTAAAGTCATGATTGTTCTGAATGAGTTCATCACCAAGGACATGGCCCCCAGCACACTGTCTCCATTGCTGTCACATTGTATTGTCCCTTACAGGCCACATGAAATCTGACAGCCCAGCAGATGAGACTGAGGGTGTACTGCCATCAGTGTGGCTCTCTCCATTGTTTTTCTACTCTGTCTTTAAACCACATAATTCGTTATAAGATAACTAATTAAAATCCAGCAAGGGTGAGTTTTTAATGAGATCCACTTAGAAGGTTCTTGGCATTACCTAATAAATGAAATATATTCAGTAGATTTCTCATTGAGTAGAATAAGTGCAATGAATGGGATAGTCAGTGTTTTTTGGTTCCTGAGGAACCAGATTAACACAGTGCTATCCAGATTAGTCCTTGCTGGTGTGAAGTTTAAGACATGATCTTTTAAAATATTTTCATAGAATGTCAGCTCATCACATTCTAGCAGTGTTCTTTTTTTTTTTTTTAACAAATTACAAATTCACTTTACACAAATCAAAAGCATGCTTTATGAACACAATATGGTCTATTCAAATATTTAAGCTGTATTCATCCCTGAAAATGTTGACTAATAGTATAGTGGGACTGCTTACTGTAAGCGTAAAATTAGTTCCACAAAAAGGGAAAAGGAAGATATTCCTATTGTGGCACCATTTATTAAAAGCAGGCCACTTTTGGTTCTAGCAGCATTGCCATCAGACCATGATATTTAGAACTAGATGAGGATGAAGGCAGGGGGAAATTAAATTTAATGCAGTGGGGGATTCTATTGATTTAGCACTTAAAATTCGAAGTGAAGATTTTTTCAGAAAACTTTTTCAACATTTCATACACAAAAAAAGAATTGATTGGAGAAGCTAAATGCTTCACCACTAATAATAAAAGAGCCTTCAAGAATGGAGACAGAAAATTGAGTACCGGTATATAGAAAGAAACTCAGAGTGAAGACAGCAAGGAAACACAAAGGAAGAAGCGACAATACCCAAAATGAAATGAAGTGCTCACATCAACAAATAAATAAACTCCAATTTACCATCACTAGTATGATGTTTCTACACAAGATGTTACAATTAATCTTATACCCCTTAAAATTAGCTTAATTGTATTTCACCAAGTGTAAACTGAACTCCAGACACTGGATTTTATATTCAGCTACCACCAAATCACATGTCAGACCTGTAGATTGTCTCTGTGAGACTGGCAGATAGTTCATCTTCAAAAACAAAAATAAAATAACATTCTACTTTGCACCCTTTTAGTTCTGTTTCTTTATATAAGCAATACAAAAGGTAATGAAAGAAAAAAAAAGCATTACAAAAAAAATCACTTCAATAAGTCAAAAAAGGGTTACTTCTGTTACACTCTATAAAAACATAAAGGATGTTTTCAGATAAACCAGAAAGCAAAAACACATTTTATCAACATTCAATTCTGAGAGTGTTGCAATCACCCCATGAAAACTTCTCCACTGGAGATCAATAGTCTGATTTTTTAAAGGAGAACTGGAATGGTCCACTCTGGGTTCTGTCTCCACCACTGTGGCAAGTCCCTTTTATGATTTTTGTGTTAAAAGTATTTACAAGATTTAGGTAAAGACTCTGTATTTACTTTTTTTTTAGAATTTTGGTTGGGTTTTTAATATAGGGCAATATAAATATTTGAACCCAGCAGTCAAATGGAAATCAAGAAACCCATCCAATAGGTTCTGTATTACCTCTGCTGCAATACTTAAAAAAGTCCTCTTTGCTAGATAAAGTCTTCCTTTTCTGCTCGTCTTCAGTCACAATTTGTTATAGTCAAGCAAGAAGAGGTAGAAGCACCTTTACACAGTGACAGTGAGTGCAGATCACTGCATTGGTTTGCTTTAATCTTAAAAACAGAAATTCATACAGTACACATCCAATTGTTAAGATTTTTATGGTTTGAACAATTTTATACCTCCAACTCCTACCTTCAAAGAACACTTAATCTATTTTAGAATTGGACTTTTCTTTAGTATTAATGTGTTTTTTTTGTTTTTTTTTTACTGTGGAAAAAACAAAGACAAGAAATAGAGGGTGAATCCCAGCTGTGTCAATGGGATGGTAGTAAGAGGTTTGAAGACACAAGACTATGGGATGTAGATGATTTAATCTGAACTGATTGTTACAACGCCTCAACCTAACATTCTTTGTCACTCACTCCCTTATCATCCAAATGAATGTTAACCCAGTCTGCAGTGGGACTTCAAACCCCAAAAAACATCTGAAATCCAGTTACGTTCAAACACTGGGTGTTCACAGTTACTGTGAATAAGTCAACAGAGTCCCACTGTTAATGGACTATAACGCCATGCCCCAAAGGGCAGACATCTTTAGGCAATGAGCTATATATGTCACAGCCAGTGATGCATGTCTCAGAACCATATTAATGATGCACACATCAATATTGTAGCTACTTTTTGAAATTTGAGCTCCTCTGAGTATTATCTGTGAATCCAGATTTCTTAACTGAAACTATCCTTTGAAAAACACTTCACAGGAGCACAGATTAAAATATCATTACTGAGAAACCAGCCTTTTAAAAAATATGTTCTTATTTATAGTGGTGTGATTGTGAATTCATTGTGATATATCACTGAAATAGACCTAAATGTACATTGTAAACTTTTTCTCAGGGTGGTTAAAACACAGGTCTCGGAATTGTGTTGTGACATTCCTAGAATGTAAATTCCTTTTCCCCTTAAAATTAATTATTGGATTTTCTAATTTTGTTCTTAATGCAGCTACATCTTAATATATTACATTCCATCATTCTATTGGAAGAATTCACCACCAGTGACACCTGCAGGGTGTGATCTGGATGAACGGCCCCGCAACTCTGAACTCAAGGGGTGTTTTATCATTGGACTTCTGTGCAAGTCATGGATTGTCCATAATAAAGACCATGTTGAGGCATAAGGATGTCCATTGGTGCACTTGGCACCAGAAAACCCTTGACCTGAGGAGGATGATCGAAGTTGTGGTTGTATCCTCCAATCTTCGACCATGTGTCTTGGACACTCGGGTGAAGAGAGAGCTGAGCTGTCCACAAATCAACCCCTAATGGTGAGGTGGATATGCAGGAGAAGGAGGGAGCCAGGCAGACTTGGCAGGCCCAAGCAGTAGTGAGGATCTACTTGGTAAGGTTAATGATGCCCGTCACAGCGGCGATCCATATATCCGGTGATGGACACAGGTAAGGAGGGATGCTGTCAAGCAGAAAAAGGAGTCCTATACAGCCTGGTTGGCTAGTAGGTGTTCCCGAAGCAGCCAGGAGAAATCATAAGGCCAAGCATGCCACTCACTAACTAAACTAACTCTGGGAGGTGTTTTGGAGAGACCATGGAGAAAGACAATCGGCCAGCATCAATGCAATTCCGACAAACTGTCCAGCTACACTGAAGAGTGAGGCAGTGCTATGCTAACACTGTTTTTAGTGGTGATAGGGAACTTAGCCTGAATGAGGACCTGGTCAGATGGTAGAAGGAACTTTTTGAGGATCTCCTTTACTCGGCTGGCACTCCTTCTGTGGCAGAAGAGACGGGTGCTCAGGGCTGGATTCATTTGTCGACCAGCATGGACTGGGGAAGTTTGCATGGAAGTGTGAAGGGGCCGGGATGAAAATCAGCTCCTTCAAATCCAAGGTCATGGTTCTCGACCAGACAAAGGTGGCTTGTCCCCTTCAGGTTGGAGGATAAGTCTTGCCTAAAGTGGAGAAGCTTGAGTATCTTGTGGTAATGTGTATGAGTCAGGGGATGGAGTGGGAGATGGATAGACAGATCGGTGTGGCTGCTATATTGTAGATAGTGCACTGGTCTGTTAGAGAAAGCTGAAGGACAAGGCAAAGCTCCCAGCTTTTTAGTCAGTCTATATTTCAACCCTCATATATGGTTATGAAATCTGTATTGTGACCAAAAGAAAGCGATCCCAGAAACAAGCCACTGAAATTAGCTTTCTACACAGGATGGCGGGGGCGGCACTCTTAGAGATAGAGTGAGGAGTTCTGTCTACTGGGAGAGGCTCGGATTAGGGCAGCGTCTCCTTTAAAGCAAGTCAAAAAAGTTACAAATCCACCAAGCTTTGTTTCCAAGTATGAAAACGTTTTGCTTCCCATTCAGGAAACTTTTTCAATTCAAAGTGTCACAAATAGCGTTGAGTTCAAGATAGAGTGGACCAAAAACACTTTATTTTGGCTTAGAAAACATGCAAATTGAACCGGACGAGCGGGTCTGCCCCTTTGGGATGGGGAGTCGTTTGAGTTCTTAGTTAGCCTATAACACCCAATGCCCTTCTATGACTCTGAAAGAGGCTTGTTAGACGGAATTGTTGGCCCTCTTTCAGAGACACAGACATGAATCAGGTATTACAGGCTAACAAAGAGCTAAAACGACCCGCATTCCAAAGGGGCAGACCCCCTGGTTCGGTTCAATTTCCATGTTTCCTAAGCCATTTACTGGGGGGCCGCAGTGTTGCAGAATGCCAGCTCTGACTGATGGCCGTGCAGCTGCATGAGCTGAGGGCGGTCGGTGAGGCAGCTGATGGTCCAGGCAGCAAGATGTATGTCCTCTCCAGCAACCTCTAGCTTCCCCCTCAGCAGTGCCGGTCTAATGGTTTTGAAAATCCTGGAAAACTCGAGGAACATGACGTTCACTGCGCTTACGATGGTCTCCAGGTGGGTGAGTGCCTCAGCAGATAGATGATAGCAAGCTCCACCAAGATGTCAGGTCAGTAAGAAAACTGCAGTAGGTCCAGGGCAGGGCTCACTCTGGTGCATAGGTGAGCAAGAATGAGGCGGTCCAATGTCCCAGTGATGAGCCCCAATAATCAGCTTAAAATTAAGTCTTTATATAGGGATTATCATCTCAATCTTATTGTTCATTAGAGTTGATAGGGTGATACATGATAATATAGCTTTTATCTACATAACTATAAGGTAAATCCTTCCCAAACAGACCAGGGAATCTTAATAATTACTAAAGAGGTAAATAAAGATCTGCTGTATTCATTCTCTATTGAAATACAAGACACACTTACAGTTGTTTGTTTAGCTTAGATATAAAACCAATTAAAAGAAACATGCAAGAATGTTTTAAATCAGTGTTTTGCTCACAAAATTCTATGTGCTTCTGTGGCACCTATGTTAAAGCCTTTAACTTATAATGTATAGTAACTTAACTAACCAGAATTAAACTAATTGAAAGAAAAATAGGAATTTAATGAATCAAGAACATTTTTATAAGACTGTAAAACAAGTGGTTGACAGCTTTAAAGTGGATGCAGAAACGTATCATCTGATGACATCACACAGCCTTATTAGAAAAACGCATATAATAAGAGGAACAGAAAACAATCTGCAAATTCATGTATTAATATTTCAAAGATAAAAATACATCATTACATGTGTTCTTTAAATTCATATTTCAATCATTACTATAACTTCCTGCTTCCACAATGCATCTTCACTATAATCATAACACCAGACAGCCCATTTAACACTTGATGCGAATGACATCACTTATGACAAAGGAGAACATTTGAATACTACCATAAACGCATATATAGCCAAACTCATGAGACAGGTAATACTGGCAAATCCAAACAACTAATATCGATCATAATATGGCCTTTGGTGATGGGAGTTGTATCCTTGGTTGGAGCTTCTGGGCCCAGACTGATATCCACTGCCATGCCCCCAGTTCCTATCTCTCTCATGCCAGTGCTGCTGTCCACGACGGTCCCCTCGCCATCCCCTGTCTTCTCCCCAACCACGGCCTCTAGAGCCTCGGCGATCCTGATATCTGAAAGAGACGTGGGAATCAGAGTAGCAATAATGGCTATGTTGCCGACTGCAGCGCTGACTGGTACTACCTGCCGTCTCGGCCCCTCTGGTTTCCCCCTCCACGCCCACGCCAGTCCTCAACAATTGGTGGTGGATCAGCTGGACGATTCAGATACTGTTGGTATTCATGGTCTTCTGATGTAAATCTGTGAGCAAACAGCTCCTCGTAGCTCTGCTGGTTTTCTGAGGTCTCAGACATTCTGTTAGAAAGTCAAAAAGGTGGCTGTTAAACTTAAAAATGTATAATTAAAAACAAACAAAGATTTATGTAAAGACACATTTCTAGTTATGCGCTCTAAGACTGGTAGTAGTGCTATAAGAAATTTGAACTCCAGAATTTTTTTATTTTCTTGTAAAACAGCTGTAGATTTAAAAACTTTATAAGATTGTATTGTAAAAAAAAAAAAACCCAAACAAAACAATAAAACTCTTGTTTCCTTTAAGAAACACAGCTTTATGTTTCCAGAAGTGGATGATAAAATATATTGGATTAATTTGGACACTTGTGGGAACGCTTTTGGATAATGTCATACCATATGAACATTCAGCAGCCGTTGAAGGTTGGAGGCACCGTTCATACATTTTCATTTAATTTCATGTACTTTTAAAAATGCAATTTCAACATTTAATTGTCTTGGACACACACCAAATGTCAATCAAGTGAACTTGAAATTGATTTCCTAATGAGATTATCCCAACAATTGCCTATATGCATCCTTCACATGAAAACATTGTTTGGAGAGCAGTTCCAAATTATCAGAACTATCTCAATGTACAAATAGTATGAGTCAGGAGACAAGCATTAGAAAGTTAGATAACATTATACAAACAGAGGCACAGTGTTGACAGTGGCAGGAGAAAATGTCACACAGCCATGACTGGATCAAAACGAAATGCTTCAGAGGCACACTATAAACCGCCGGATACAAGAATCATGTTGAAACCGGGGTTTAAACTGAAAGTGTATCAAATTTCACTTTAAATTATAAGTCAATTTGAATTACCGTAAAACAAAAATCACTGCCCTGTGAAAAACATTTTTTTTTTCTAGCATTACAGGCATATACAAAGCCAAACTGACAGGAAATATTCACTAGAACAAAAATCACAGCCTTTTCCAACAGGCTGGTCAGCAATCAAAGCAAAAACTAGAAAAATCCATTGAATCTGTTGATTATCTAAAAAAAAAAAGAAAAAAAAAAGAAAAAAAGATGACTGCAATTTCTGTTATGTAGGGAGACAAAAAACATGTGCCAAGTTAGGATGTGGCATGCAGATAGAATATTAAAGAAGACTGTACACTGGGGTTAATTAAAATGTATATTTACATTTAAAGGAAAATTCCGTTTTTTAACACTTTTAGCCCATTTTCTGTAGTGTCCAGGATGCATTCGAATGATGGACACCAAAATTTTGACAATTGGTCCTGTCTCTGCTATTTGGCTCATGCAGAATCCCCCCCTGGCTGCTTCAGAATGGCTTCCATAGTGCATGTCCGATAATGTCCTTAAAACAACCTT
>NW_015150575.1:50408-103853 GCF_000732505.1 Cyprinodon variegatus
AAGGTTGTTTTAAGGACATTATCGGACATGCACTATGGAAGCCATTCTGAAGCAGCCAGGGGGGGATTCTGCATGAGCCAAATAGCAGAGACAGGACCAATTGTCAAAATTTTGGTGTCGATCATTCGATTTCATCCTGGACACTACAGAAAATGGGCTAAAAGTGTTAAAAACCGGAATTTTCCTTTAAGAAATGTGGGTGTGCATACTCTTACAGAAGCTAAATTTAGTTTTTCCTTTTAACCTGCTACTTTTAGTTTATTTCAACAGAATTGTGCATGAAAAGCTGAAGTATTCAACTTTTTGTTTTTCTTTACATTACAAAACAAAACTTGCAATCTTTGATGTCCACTCTGTAATGTTTGCTGGTTCTTAGGAGATGAAACATCAATCAATGTTTACAATATCAGATTAACCTAGAAGCGCCAGTCTTTTGAGCAATGTCGCAATATTATAAAAAAAATTGGTTTATTATCGTCAACCATTTTTAACATGCATGTTCAAACTTATGTAGTATAGTAATCAACAATAACCGTTATATAATGACTGATTTGCAATGTTGCTTTTCTTTTCTACCTTCCATAGGTGCTCTAGTTCAGTAAAGTGTATATTTTAAAACGGGGATTTAACACAAAGAGTAAAGCTAAAATTGAAAACACGATATGTTTTGATTCTAGATATATAACGGCGTTTAACACACACAAAAAAAAACACGACTTGACTATCATATAGCAGAAGCGATTTATACAATTATATTTTACACAATTATTTATACAAATATACTTACATTCAAAATTACGAACTGACTTTTAAGCTGCTGTTAGCCGATCCAGCAGCGTCGGAACGTCACTAAAATATCCCCCCCTTGAAACACACCACACTCGAATAAAGGTTCCGCGAGCGCACCTGCTCTCAATTAAAGGGCTCTCATTTATTAAAGATCTTTAAAAATTACTTGGTAGTGTTACCTATTCGTGTTTGATCTTGGAATAGAGATAAATTTTGAGAAGAATATGCAAAGTAAAGCATCTAAAGTCATTTAACGGTCGATGATCGCAACTCAGCGCCACAATCACCTTAAATATGTAAGTGTTTAAAAAAGCAAGCGCTGTTTTAACATTTCGTGATTTCAGTCCACAGCTTCCATACAATTGTGAGCGTGAAACCGCAGCCAGCACCGCAGACACCGCAGGTTTAAATAAAGAGTGGGTGTTTTTTTTTTTTGCAGAAGAAAAAGCCGCTCCGTGTCGCTGCTGCTTTCTGCCGCTGCCCTTCATATGAAACCCAATCCTACCGGGGAGGAAGAAACTCCGCGTAGAGATCACACAAGGCAAACATCAACTTATTTCATTATCGCTCTGCGCGGGGGGGAGGACACAGAGGAGGAAGCCATTCCTTAGTGGGATTTACAGCGACAAACCAATAGATGATTTATTTATTTTTTTTAAAAAAAAAAAAAAAACTTCCTGAACTGAACGCGTTTCTGTAGGACAGATCTTGACAACCCGGTGGATCGAGTTTAAGAAGAAGTCCTCTCGTATTCCACTTGTCTCTCTGCAGCAAGAGGACTTTCTCTGCTGCGGATAAAGCGCAGCCTCTACTGACCACTAATAATCTGAGGACCGCACTTTAGACGTTTATTCTTTTTTTTCCTGTTCTATCCTACAAATAAAACGGAGTTGCACCTCAAGTCCGCGGCGATGGGGTGAGTGATCAAAGAGAGCTGCCATTCAGAGCGACTCTAATAACACTGGCTGTCAAATGTGTGTTTTTGCTGAAATGTCTCTATAGATGTTCACCTGTTATAGTTGGTGGATTTGGTTGGACTGTAATTACCTCACTTTGCTTTATTTGTGCGAGAAGAGGATCCTATATCAGATTTTGCAGGTTTTAAATAAACAATTAAGTATGATGTTGATAGGAAATATCATTGTTAGGGGATAATTGGGATTTTTTTTTTTCTCAGAATGCCACTATTCATATTTTTTTGCAGCCCCAGTTTGCGGTTGTGATATGGAGGTGTCAGAGTCAACACTGCCCACATGCACAGAGATTGAACTAGTGGGATTCAGTGTGTACTTGTGTGTACTTACTGTGGTTTACAAAAAAAAAAAAAAAAAAACACTTTATTTTGTCTCTACAGTCTGCTGTGGTGAGTGCTGATTCTGGCTCATTGCCATAGTTATGTAAGCAGCATCTCAATTCATATAGGCAGGATTCAGGTCTCTGTGTTGTTTTTTCACCATTTTAACACAGTTATAGATTTAACTGAAAAGTTTATTTGCACTTTGTTTGAAAGATTGTGTAAATATTAGGAATCCTTCTACCTTAGGAGACCTAGGCATGTAATATTGATGATGTGGGTTTTACTGCGTTATGTGATGGAAATTCAGTGGAGCGAAAACTTGAGAACCACTTCCACATTGTTTCCCCCCCGATTTATTAAGTATTCCATTCAGATAGACTGTATGTTTCATCAAACCAGTTTTACGGTCCTGTCACCATCTTGGGACGTTTTACACAGTCACCGAACCAGTTTTGAAAGGAGTTGGCCCTGTCGCGTAATGAAACTGGCCCAGTGGACCAGCAGCCAAGCCAAGACGGGCAGGTCACACTGGTGGGGACAGCTCTGTGGTTTCAGTCTGCTATGAGTTCAATAGTTTGATGCCTTAAGGCGTTTTAAGAGGAGGAAACAAGCGTTTCCTTAGAAGTTGGGATTCATTTTAAGATTGTAGGGAAAGTATGCCATCACTCTGGTTTAAAAGATGCCTTCTGTATGATCTAGGGTTGATTCCTCCCCGCTATCATCTCAATCCTCATCGCCATGCAGCAGACAAAAACATCTTACCTGGTCAGCCAGGCCAACAATGACCCTGACGACTGCCCCTTTCAGGGGCATAGACCAGTATCTGGTGTTGCAGGCTAACAAGGACCTCAACGACTCCCCATTACTAAGGGGTGGACCTATTCTTCCGGTTCTATTTGCACGTTTTCTAAGCCATAACAAGGCTTTGTTGGGCCACTATATAAAGCTTCTAACTCAGCGCTAATCCAGACATTTTAAATTGAAAAATCTTCCAGGATCAGGAAGCAAAACATCTTTAAACTTGGAAGGCAAAGTCCAGAGGGTTTTTTTGTTTTTGTTTTTTTTAACATTTTTTTCATTTTTTGGAATGACTATGACCTGGATGACTGAGAATATTCACCAGCTTCTTTATGATCAGCTGATGCCTGATTTTTTTCAATATGTAAAATTATTATTACACTGCTGAAGGACCAAAAGTGACTTTTTGAAGATGCTCTGTTCAATACTTCTTTTTGTTAGACTTCTGAAAACCAACATCCAGTTTATAATTTATAGTATATTTTTAATTTGGATAGCAGAGCTCTGCCTCTGAACTCAATAATATATTTGCAGTGCATGATGCCAAAGGAATCTCTAGTGCCTCAACTACCTCAGTGAAACAGCTTTTACACTTACATGTATGCAAAAATAAAATAAGCATGTCTAGGCTGTGATCCATCTTTTCTTATGATTGTCATCAATCAAAACCTTTTGCTGATGTAACTGTTTGGTTTGGCATTAAGGTAATATTGCATTGTAGCTCTTGAGAGATTAGATACGTTTATTTGTAAGCCTTTTATTGTTGTGTGGAGTGTTTGTTTGGGTACAAGATGGTACATTTGAAATAGACGCCATATACGGCTTATAATTCTCCATCCGTATTGCATCCCCTATGACAAGGAGGGTACATTTGAATACCATCACAAACACAAGTTTAGCCAGAGTCATGAGGCATTTAATTCTATAAATAGCTGCCAGTCTAAACAATCAATAGCAATCACAATATGGCTGTCAATGATGGGATTTGTACCCCTGGTTGGAGCGTCTGGGACCAGACTGATATCCAGATTATACGAAGCTGACAGCAACAGCAAAGTGATGCCATGTACTGCTGGATTAAATGGGGCATAAAGATGTCCCACTGGCCTGATGCTGGAAACGACACCCACATCCCTTATCATCCTGACAAGTTTCCCTTTCAAACTAAGCTATTATAAATATAACCATCAGGTCTCAGGGAAAGCCAAAATGCAGCCCTGTCAAACCCAGTGGTGTGTAACTAACGGTGATGTTTAAGGCACTTCCAAAACATTCCTTCAAGCTTGCAGTAATCAGTGTCATGAATTAGCATTTGAAGTTGTAACTCCAAGTTTTACTGTTAAACATTATTTATGGGTTTTATTTATTTATTTTTGTCCATTTATGGTATGGGCGTTATTTCTCACCTCTTAAGTAGTTATTTCATATGGGGCAACATGAACATTGAGATTGTTTTTTTTAAGCCCCTGTCACACCTTGACATTTTAGTCAGTGCATGCCTGACGTCCCAGAATCTTCAAAAACACTGGCATATGCTGAACTTTCTATGTTTTTTTCTCCAAGTTTGGGTATATTCATAGAGTATATTCATAACGAGTCCAGAACTTATGTGACAGCCTAACTTATGCATAACGCACGGCAGCGTAATGCCCATGAAATGATGCACAAGCCAGTGTATCTGAGGGGAGCAGCGATGGAGCCAGACTTGCATAAAATATGTCTTTGATTGCACTAATAACCTAGCTGCTGTTTACTGGCGCAGCAGATTTAGCAATCATGTCTGCTAGGAAGACTGTTGGTCGCGGCTTTGGGCGTGAACACAGGGAGGTTCTTGATATGTTACGCATAAGTTATGCACAAGTTACTCATAGCTTTTGGATAAGCTATACGGCAGAACTTATAAATAATTTACACGTAAAGGGGTCATAGAATGCAAAACCCAGTTTACATGGTCATAGATGAATAACGATAGTTCTGTGGGTGAAATGGACATACAGAGAAATTCAAACCCGATCGACACCTCCTTTCTCTGCAAATCTCACAATTCTAAACTTCCACCATAGAGTGTGCGGCAGGCGGGCAGGGGGGAAGGACGGGGCCACCGTTGTCAAGGCTACCGTCACCGGGTCGGGTTCCCGGACCAGCCCCCGAGCTGACGGCTCCGTTCTGTTGCACCGTAGTCGACCAAAATCCCAGACGATTTTGAAATTCCCCCCAGACTTTTTTTAGGTATGAAAAGTAGGACATGTCTGGGAAAAGGAGGACGTCTGGTCACCCTACCTTATCAACAATTTGATGTTTCAGGGAGTAAGTGGTCCTTGTAAACCAACCAACCAGCGCACAGCTCATCTAAATATTCATGATCATACCATAAAAGGAAGAAAACCTGTCGTTTCATTCTGGGGCTTTTAAGCAGGCTTGCATTAAGACTCGTAGAAAAGCGAATATGTCATTTTCATCCCACCAATGTTACACACCCTATTCAGAGACCTTAAGGACCAGCACCAAATACCCTATATAATCATTCTATGACCACTTTAACGTATGTCAACGATCAGATAACTTACCTGAAAACTTGTGTCCCACGTATGTACATACGCTAGGATACGTCGGGAAATTTCTCAATGTACTTGGCACATGTCGACTTGTGCCAGCATACTTCAGCGTGCTTTAGTGTACTTATAACTTATACAAAACTTTCCCATAACTTATCCAACGTATTTCAGTGATATTTCCCGATTTTTTTCGTGTGTCTCCATACGCCGTCTACATCCTCAATGTGTGACAGGGGCTTTAGCTGCTTTATTTTCTTTTTCAAATCTGATCGTTGAAGCTGTTGACTAAAATCCTACTCTGGGATAAATTACAGGTCTCTTGCACTTATTTTGCTGTTTGTTTGTTTGAAGGAGTCTGACTTAAATGTGACTCTATTGCACAATATAAGGTGCACCCTCTGGTAAGACCTGAATCCGGTTGCTCTATAGATCTTTTAAGACACAGTGTGAAGCCTTTATTCAATTGGAACACAATATGCGTCATGGATGTTTTGGCACTTTAGATTGTGACAAGCCGAAAAATGAGTAGCTAACTAGATGGAGTGCTTATCTGATTTTTGTCTGTGAGTCCAGCTTGTGGACTGATGGTTAAGAGCTGATTCTTGGATATCTAATCATGCAAGTTGATGTTGTGGGAAATTGCTGCTAAAGTTCTATACTAACATTCTTAATTGCGCAACATCTGCTCTTGGATAACAATGATGCAATAATGTCACACCCTGAGGATCAGCCGGAGCTGATAAGGTGTGTCTTAGTTTTTGTTTTCACTTCATTGTTGCAGCTTTTTTCTTTGAAACTATTTGCTGCTAAATGAAGTTTCAGGTTAATCACGTCACGTAATATTCGCTATAGGCAACACCCTGGATATTTTCCTTCTGCTTAATTACTAATCATTTAGTGGTCTTATTGTCTGTCTTTTGTTTATAACATTTTATAAAGTTTTCTGGGACTCATAGAAGATGAGCATTACATTTATGGAGTGAGGAAAGTGCAGTCGTGGTAAGAGAGATAGTTGTATTTTAAGAGTGTTGCCCCTAATGCACCATGTCTCTGGTTGTGCTAAAAGATAAAGCTCTGATTGCCTGAAGCACTGTTATACAGTCTGAGCACACAGGCAGCCAGCAGTATAATCAGCATATTGCTATTTAAAGCAAGCTATGCTGGGAGCAGCTCTAACACCGGGATAGATGATAATCTCCTAGCTGGCCAGTGAGGGACATCTAAAGGCTTAACACTTATTGATTAGGCTCTGTGACATGGCAGCGGTTCTTTGGCCGCCCTTACAGGAGCCGGACTTCAAGCCTAACTGGAGTGTCTGTGTTCTGTCTGCTTCTGGTTTGGGGCCCACCCTCTTATAGGTCTTGCTTATAAGAACAGAAGCAGGTCTAAATGGATTAACAATAACAGGTAAAGGAAAGGGGACAGACTGATGGTGGATTGAACACTGTATTGCCAGATGGTCGAAACCCAGGAGGCCATCTGCTCTCATACTGGGGATCCTGGGAGATTTCCTCACTCCCTTTTCCTTGGATCCCTCAGATTAAGTTGGGCTCTTCATCTCACCTCAGTGTGGTGGTGGGGGGCCTGCTGCGACTGCTGTAGTGAAGCTGGCCTGGCGCCTTTAATATGAGATACAGAATGACGCCAAAAGTTGGCAAGAGTTGTGAAGGTCACTGATGACTGCAACCAAAGCAGACTGGTATCCGAAGGAGTAAAGTTTATTTTTCAGAATATGTCGGTTTAAGAGGAATGAATGTGTCTACAATACAGTACAAGTAATGTTTCGAAGAGACCTGATTAGAATAAAATTAAGGATTAGCCAATATTTTAGGTACTGAATGAATTGATTGTATTGTCATTGACCCCAATTCCAACAATTGAAACCAACAGCATACAGGGTATTGAAGAGGATGGTATTTCCTTGTGTTATAAGGATCATTATTATCAATTAACGTCAGTTAGGGTTGTTTTGTTTTTTTTTATTTTAAGGCTCACGTTTTCATTAACCCCTTTGTGTTCATTTTTATTGGTCTCCTTTTGCAAGGTCTAAGTTAATCTATGAACATTTGTGTAAGGAAATTGTGACGACTGTATTCATTTTTCTTTACCGTTTTAAAATGTGCTCAGCCATTTATGTCACCTTTAGCTTCTCTATGACTAAGAATACTTATCTGGTGGGAGTTTTAATGGCAGGTAGTCTATCAATCTCTGCATTTCTGACAGCTTAAAAGTGGTTTCTTACCAAACATTGCATCCAAGCATCTGCTTTTAACATATGATATACATTTCTGCTATTACCCTATCTTTAATGTTTACTCGACCACATGCTGTAGGTTACTTAGCTTGTGGTTAAGGAATAACTTTCTTCCTTAATATAGGTAAGCCATGATATAAGTAAGTAGTTTGATTATATAGTAGTGTTTAGTGTTAAAAACAATGTTTATTAGCTTTAGTCATTATGTTGCTCTTGTGAAAATGTGTGACATCTAAACTATATCCAATCGATTAGATATCAGTACACAAAGTAGTGACTTGATGAGACAAAAGGCCATGAGTGTAATTCAATAATTCTCTCCTCTTATACAGTTATGCAAACTTATACAGTGAGATGATATATTCTCATGCTATAGCGCTATTTGGAGTGGCATTCTGTTGCAGGTTGCTTAACTTTTAACTTTCTTCACCTGCATGACCAGAGAGCCAACTGAGTGTTACCTTAGAAATTAACTCTGAAAGCTTTTTTTCTTCATTTATAAGTCTAAGAAAATGTAGATGCATGGTCAAACATTTAGTCTGGCAAACAAATCTGTTACTCAATCTGTGTTTGTCAGCATAATAAGTTGCCACCATATAACTGTAGTGGTGAAAAGGGCATTCTCTGAAATAAAACTAAGTAGGCGTTTCACAACATCCTCGACAGCGCACACAGTTCAGGGCTGAATGTAGAAATGTGTTGAGCAGGGGGAAGGCTACATTGGCGCTACTCTGAAAAGCAGGCAGGGAGAAGCTGATTTCAGATGGACAGAATACATTTGAAATGTTTTGTCATCACGTTTATCTCTGTGTGATCTAGCTTTGCAACAGGAACAAAAGGAAACATGTTTTCTGCACGTCAAATACTGGCAATAAGATTCAGTCAACAGTAAAATATGCACAGGCCTTATTTGGGAGATTATTGGGGGCATCACCGCATATTAAGTTAGTACTTTGCTATGTGTGAAGGTAATACTAATAAGATATGCAATTAGCACAATTTTTTTTTTTTGCTAAAAGAATCATGTAAGATCTCATCCTAAAATATTTCTTCCAGTTTGGTTTAGTTTGTTTATTTACTTAGTGTATCGGATTACATTTACTTTAATTCTATTTTCTAGATATAATAATGTTGGTCAATTAAATATTTTAAGCCCAATCATAATTTAGGATGGTGAAGAAGCATTTTACCCTTCCTATATTTGGATTTTTTCCTTTGATTTATGGTCAAGTTTATTTTAAAATCGTTAATGCTGAAAGTAATCATGGTAGCAAAGGATGAACTTTTATTTTGCACTTCTGGAGTCTCACTAGGTCTTATGAATCAGCAAAATCATGCTCTATGAAATGATCAAATCAGAATGCAGAACTGTTCATTCTGCCGAAATCCTGCAGTGAAGTTATTGCATGAAGTATCTGGGGGCAAGACTTTCAACTTCCCGACTTCATTAGAGGAACAGCATCTTTATTACATTGAAATCCCACTTGGATTGAAGTAGGCCTTTTCTTTCATGATTATTTTGCTCATTCAAAGCTATAAAATTCATCTTTTCTATAGCTGGCATTCAAGTCTGCCATTTAACTGGAAATATATTTTCTTTTTTTTTCTCTTTCTCTAACAGAAGATGTTCTGTTTTTCTTTCCCATAGAAAAGCCAGCCGATTCTGTCGTAGGGCAGGCAATAAAACAGTGTATAGTTAACAATGACTTATGTCGTTTTTTTTCTATTTCATTACTTGAAGTGGGAAAATAACCCCCCCTTAATTTTCTAAGGCATATTAGGTCAGTCAATTTTGCTTGGTGCTTGTTCTACTCGTACACTTATGTGTAAATGTAAAAGATAATGGGGAAAAAGGCCTTTTCTCTTTGTCTAATAAGATTAGTATTCTGGAACTAGTTTATTTTTTCTTAAATATTTCATTCACCTATGCCATTGTGTTTTCTGTAGAGGTTTGTTTTGCTCACAGATAATAAGATAAAAAGCTATTATGACCTTAAAATGTCCCAGTGACAGGGAGACAAATGAAGATCTTTTATTATATAATATGATGATTCTGTTAATCTACTTCTATCTGAATCTGATTATTATTTTTTAAACATTTAAAGTACCAAACATATTTACTAGCAGCATTTAGCCATGCTCTCTCTGACCTGTGATCTCTGGTTATTGTAATTGCTCTCTAACGGCCACAGAATTAGTGTCTCTATATATCCTTTCAATACTCTAATGCATTTTCAGGTTCTTCCCTACCTATTTATTAAACAGGGATGAATAACAGTTGCTGATTTATTTTCTATCTTTAATATGTTGTATAACCTGCCAGTCAGATACAGTTCACTTGCTGTTGGAAATGGAAATAAGCAGCCTCCATCTCTGGAGCTGCAGGTTTTCTGTCAAACAGGCTCGGTTTGAATTTTGACATCTTGACTTATTCTGTTTGACCTCAGTTTACCTCTCAGTCAGGAAAGTTACGGAGCTGATGGATGAGCAAAGTGTGCTTAGGGAATTAGCCTGGAGTGAAATGTTAAACTCTGGAATCTTGTTGGAACCAGTTTCACTTGTATATTTTTTTTTTCTTAAAAAAAAACATGTATGACAGAAATACGATGTGACTGTGACTCAGTGCCTTTAAAAGAACATCTAGTCTCAGTAAAAAAAAAGGAAAGCTTTGTGCTTTTATTCACACTTTCTCCTCGTACACGGTGTCATCTCAGATCATTTTAAAATGTCTTTGTTTAAGCTAATCATAGTGCTGGAAAATGTCATGTTTAGGGACATAAAAAGGTGCTGCAAATCAAATCTTAAGTGTTGTCGACTCTAATTGGATGTTAAAGTAAAGGTTTATAATCTATTGGCTAAATGAACACATTTGAGTTAACCTGTCCTATATTTACACTTAGTTGTTTTTAATGTGTTTTTTTTATGCACGCAGCTTTATTGATGTCCCATGACTACGTATTAGCTTGAGTTGAATATGGAGTGTATGTACAGACAGAGTAGATTAACTCAGACTTGCCTCCTCTCACAGAAACACAGACACCTGTAAATTATTTAAAGCACCAGATGGGGACAGAGAGCACTCGACAGTAACTGGGAGCAGAATTCTGTTGAAAACATCCTCAGTTTTTTGATTCAGGAAAAATCAATTAATTTAATGCCTTTTAGCCCCCAAAAATCAGATCACTGGATTCCACTAACCGTTGTATAAGTTCAGCCATGTGTTCAGCGTTGGCCTCTCGCTTGTCTTCTCCTGCCAGAGTGAACTGGCTTCAGACACTGTAGCCCCAGCAAAGGTCAGCCTCTGTGTGTGTATTTGCGCGCTGGTGGGGCAACAGCAGTGATTTGTATAATGCGTTTTGTTTTTCCCAAAGCAGATGAAGATGGAGATTAGGCTTAAAGGGAGCAGCAAATTTATTAGGCTGTAATTTTTCAGAGAACCATAATCCCAGTGGAAGGGAAAGCTTTATTAGCTCCTGTATATTCAGCATTTCAAACTGGTTGTTCTACAGTTTGTAGCACTGCTTTCTGCAGTAGGCAGGTTCTGGGTTTGAGTCCTGGCCCAGGGTCTTTCTGCATGGAGTTTGCATGTTCTCCCCGTCTCGAAAACATGAAATTGTGTGCATGTTTTAGCATGGTTGTGTCTCTTTATCTGCCTTATGGCCATAGCCTGCCGGAGATAGGCACCGGCCCCATCATGACCCTGAAGCAATAAGCAGGAGAAAATGAATGGATGGACAATCTTTGTTATTGTTTTGTTTTTAGCGCCACAGATTTAACCCTTCTCCTGAAATGGGATTGCTTGCAGAATCTTTTCGACATGACAAAGTTTGGTTTCACGTAATCTTGTGTACATATTTATTGCTCAGTAAATGTATTGTAACATTTTCATATGCATAAATAAGGGCAATACTACAACAACAATGTATTGACTTCACACCAGCAGAGTTGGTAAGTTTATCTCCTTTATGAGCAAGGTTTGCATAACATGAAAATTTTGAGAAAAATAGTTAAACAAAACAAGTATCTAACAGTTGGAGCCTGATTGTTGCATCTGTAGTTTTTTTCCTAAGAAGTGGAAAGATCCTATGCTAAACATGTCATAACAACCATTGCTAGTTGAGTTAAACAGCTTTGTAACTGAACTGACAGTCTCAACCCTCTGCCATCTGCCTTTTATATGAAAATCTGCATTTTTCTCAAGATTTCTTTTTATCTCTCACATGAGATCTTTCACCCCTCATGCATCAAAATGTAATAGAAAATTGCATTGTTTCCTTTCATACTGTAGGGTTTTCTACCGACAGCCTTTTTGTATATTTGTATTTTTTTTTTTTAAGTTGAATCCCTTGTATAAAGATAATGGTAACGAGATGGGTGGGACCAAACTCTCATTGGGCTGTTTAATATACCCAAGTCGATATATCTTTTGGAGATTTTTATATTTTTTTAAAGAAATAACAAAATTGTGCTAGTTCTAAAACTATTTTACTGCACTTCTACTGCTGAAAAATAATCACAGCCTTACTGTTCATCCAGATGTTTTAAACTCCACTATGTTGGAGAACTAAACTCCATTACGTTTTTTAGTGATCTATCTGAAGTTCTTATCCAGCCTCTCTCTGGTCATTCCTTGTTCTTTGAGTTTTACTGCAAAAGATCGTAAAAGACTCTTATACTCACCTTTGAAAGCCACACTTCATAGTAGACTTGCTTGGATCCACCCTCCGTAATAAACTAACAATAGGTCTCTAATGCTCCACTGGTGAACTCTGTGCTTCAGCGTCTGTTTGGTCAGGAGAAAACTGAGAATGTCACTTGCTGTGCACAAATATGGCACAGTAGGCCTCAATTCAGTTCAAATTTAAAATGTAGAATTACAAACTCTTCCATGTTTGTGCACAAAATTTGTAGATCTATAATACATTTATAAAATCTTTATAATATCTTGAAAGAGACCACATTTGCTCCACAAGTCTAATCTCTACAGTTTCAAGATAGACGAGAGGGGAGGAGGCAAGTTTTTATGTGGTGTTTCAAGATGCTTTCAGTTTCTTTGTTTTATTATAAGACTTAGTCAGGTGATGTTTGTTGTGGGGTTATTTTGGAGAGCTTGACAGAGGAAGAAGGTAATGTATCCAGAAATGACAGTATACCCTGGGGTCATTAAAGTGATAAGTGGTTAGTCTTAAATTTTCCCCATGGTTAACAAGTGCAGAAAATGGTTTGTTGCTAAGAGGTAGAGGCCTTCACTCTGGAAGAAAAATTATGCAACTTTAAGGGTTCCTCCAACCCAACTCTTCCAAGATTGTCCTCACTACACTGCAAAAACCATCTAGAAATAAGTAAGAATGTCTTAAATTATGTGTATTTACCTTTCATTTGAGTAGGTAAATAAGCTGATTTGCCAATGGACTGAATATTCTCTTAAAATAAGATAATTGGATAATATGCACTTGAAATATGACAATGCAATTGTTTTTCTTTAAGTGTAAATTGTCTTGTTCCATTGTCAAAGTGTCTCACTTACCTCCTCAATTCGAAAAAAATATTCACTTATTTTACGAAAAAATGACTTATCTAGATTTCTGTTTTTTGCATTGAGCCAGTTCAGTTTGTTGTATATTGTAGATTTTAGAGATTTAACTGATGAAAACTTGTTTCACGAAAGGTTAGATTAGGGCAAAGCTGAATAATGATGTAACAAGGCACAGCTGAAGTCAGTTTGGAAATTTATCAAATACTATCTTTGATCTAAAGGTAGAAATCATTCAAATGATTGCTGAAAAATATTTTCATATTGTGCTAGTTGAGGAGTAATTGTGCATTAATAAAGAAATTTTGTTTATATATATATATATATATATATATATATATATATATATATAAGGAAATTGCTTGTCCCTTTTCACAAACTTTTTCATGATGGCTTTCAGGAATGTGTTTTTCCTTTTTAATGTAATTATCTAAATGGATACAAAGGCAGGTGCAAACATGATGGGGGCAGCTTTTTGTTGACATACAAAAAGAGATGTTACTGACACCTTTTGAGATGGAGAAGTGTGTTGATGTGCTAATGGATCTGAATATCTGTAAGGATTTACTGAAGGGTTTGTGTTACATTAACACCTACCCGCTCTGGGGGCTTTGAAGAAAAGGCACGCTGAGACGGAGACATTGGAGGAAAGTGTACCTGTGCATGTAGAAGAAACTGTTTAAGATATGAGTCATTTATCAGTGGGTCTTATCTTAACCTGAAAAACGTATCTACAGGTTATCTCAAGTCTCTTTTTAATGTGGTCACGGTGTTTTGTTTTCATCCCTGCAGGGAGCAGCCGATCTACACAACCAGGGCCCATGTGTTCCAGATCGATCCGAGCACCAAGAAGAATTGGGTTCCTGCCAGCAAGCAGGCCGTCACCGTCTCTTATTTTTACGACAGCACACGCAACAGCTATCGAATCATCAGCGTGGATGGATCCAAGGTGTGTGTGGCTGTGTATATTCTGTCCTTGTGTAAAGCGATCATATAGGAGAACATTTCAGCTGCTTTCTAGAGACAAAGAGGAGGTTATGTTCCTAAATCTAAAACTGAACAGAATGACGCATTAAGTAATGTAATTGTAGATTTTCAGCTCCCACTGATTAGCACCATATATTTTTTTTTTTTTTTGTTGTTTATCCTTCTGGTGCTTTTTTTCATTAAAAATAATTACACAATTGCTTTACAAAAGCTCTTATATCCTGAGCATTGCTTACTGTAGAACGGTCACTTTAGCTTTGAGGATGCTACTTCATCATTTTGATTATATTTTATTTATCAAATTTTTCAGTATCAAAACATTCAAGTTATGAGTTGTTCCACATGAGTATATTTCACTTTTAAACTATTCCTACCAGCTGCATGAAAGGGTAGATGATTAGTTTCCATGGCAATCCTCTCTGTGTGATACTGGAGCATTGAGACAGCAATAGGCTTTGAGCCTTAAATCGCCAGTGTACATGCAGAGCAACTTGAGAGACAGTGGATTGGGATTACCAGGGTGGTTTTGTTCGAAAGTGGAAATTGCACAGAAAGCACTTCCTGCTGTCTTCCAGTAAGTGATCAATAAACACAAACCTGAGCGTATCCCACAGACTAGATCTCGTATTTCTGAAAATTTGTCCTGTATGACTTTTTTTTCTTTTCTTTAGGTTGAATTGTAATTTGGTTAAAAATCCTGGCAACATGCAACTCTTTCTTTATAGATACAGTGATTTATAATGATAAAAACTTTATATTTTCTTGCAGCACAATCATACCCCTTTGGATTTTATGTCTTGGACCAACTAAAAACTGTGCATACATTTAAAGTAGTTTATTCGTTTTCTAAGTGTATTTTTTTGTTTTTCTTTATACATATTTAGGTCTAGGTCTAGCCTTTTGTTAGAGCAGTGCTTCCCAACCTTTTTTGACTTTTGTATCCCTTTGGACGTGTTGTCTTACCATGAGCACCTCTCTAAATCAAAACCATGTCCAAAAGTGGAACGTACAATAACTAATTATAAAATGAGCATTTAATTCTTAGGCATTTCATTCTTATCATCTCAAATAAAATACATTAGTATGTTGCATGGAAGCTAGTAAGGAATCAAAATAGAATCATGCTATAAATCTGTATTTATAAAACTGGAGCTCCTTTGAGTAACTCCCCTATAATTACATATAAACTTTATGAATTGGAAACAAAATACTAAGAAAAAATTATAGTCAGACTGACTTAATTAGTTTTACTTTGTTTTCATCAAGACCCCTGAGCTGCTCTGATAGCTCAGTATGGAAAAACAGCTGATCGCAGGCTGTTCGATAGATCCGGTCTGTTACTCTGCTTGGTTTAGATGCATGTCAAAGTTGAAGGTGAACTCAAAGAAAAAGTTTTTGGTTGAAAAAATAGTTTTATGTTTTGATTGGGTCCTCACAAAGCAAAACAAATCCCAGTCCTATTTTATTTTACTACCCAGGAAATAAAATATTTTCATGTACCCCTTGCAATGCACACGTGGACCAGTAGGGGTACGAGTACCCCTGGTTGGGAATCACCGGATTAGAGCATTCTTACAAAGGATTATGTTTTTATCTAAATGACTCCATTGTGGCTGTATTTTTAGAGTTGTTGCACTTTTTGAGGATTATTCTTAATCAATCAATCAATCAATCAATCAATCATTCAATCAATCAATCAATCAATCTTTATTTCAGACACAAAAGAGGTCCATAGTAAAAACAAAAGAAAACAAAAGAAAAAGAAAACAAAAAGAAGCATGACAGTCACTGAGCCACAAATAAGTGATGTTTCCACAATCTTGAGAAAAATCTCACTGTACTAAAAACAGGGTTTACTAAAATTGCTATTATATTATTGTATGACACGGATAATCTACACATACATTTATACATGAGATTCCTGAGCGCAGCTGCACATGTGGGAACAGCGTTATGTGCAAACATGTGGCTAGCACTGCTCCATCTAGGCACTTTGAGTAGGAGCCTCAGGCCATCATTGTATGCCACATAAAGTTTGTGCAGGCTACTTTTTTTTAAACCCAGTCTCAAGACTTCTACAACCTTATGATGGAAAACCTCCCCACAGCATGATGCTGCCACTTCTTAGTCTCACTTAACATGAGACCTGGTGTTTTTAAGGGGTTGTGCTACATGTTGTTTTGCCTGTAAGCCATAGACGGCTCATGTTAGATTTTATCTGACTGGAGCTGCTAACTATAATTGGTGACTTGCTGTAAACAATTTTTCTAAAAGTTTTTTCAACAATAGGTTTCCTCATGCTACTTTTTCCAAAAAAACTAGATTTGTTGGTCTTGGCTTGCTTCTCTAATGAAAAACTCTCATTTGTTAGTTTAGTTTAACAGCTATATAGTTGTAGTGTTACCGTCGCTGCATTAATGTTCTTTATTTAACAGCTGGTGGCCTTGGCAAAAAGAAAAATGGATTTATACTGAGATTAAATTACTTGCAAGTTACTGATCTGCAAATGCAGTTGGTTATACCTTGTTTATTTATATTTGCAAAAAGAAACTAAAACTCTCCATCGTTATCCTACTATTTTTACAATTATTTGGGTTTTTCTATACTATTAGTTGAAACATGCAAGGCATTGGAAATGCAGCTTAAGATCCCCTATATCTTTATAAATGGGGTTTAGGAGTCCTGTTTTCTGCTCTTCTGTCCCCCACCCTCCTGTAGCCTCCAGAGACTGCACGTAAGAATCCTACAGGGAACTATTATGTGTCAAGTATGAGGATAAAGAGTTGTGAAATGTTATCTCAGTTTAAAACGAGATGACTTGTATAGATTCTGATTTTATCTTTTGTTTACTAAGTAAATGCGACATCCCTACGAGCAAAGCGACCAAATGTGAGGAACTGTTGAGTCATCAAATGTTAAATATAGATTCTAGTTCGTACACTGTAGCTACAGGGGGAACATGTCTGTCCAGACTAATGATCAGTTCTGCTGAATGCAAGAACAGTGACAGACCATCAGCTTATATTTGTCCAGTCATGATGTGTAGGCATCTTACTGATGATGCTACGCCAAGTGAAAGAGTACACCAGCACTTTTTACTGTCACTATTTTGAATCTTACCACTCAAACAGCAAACTAGAAGATGCTGTGACTGTGCAGTAGAATTTACTTGCTATACTCATGCATTATTCTGTGTGTAATAGGTTTATATAGCCCTGCACATAAATACACAAATTTATTATGCAAGTTAACCACCTCTCATATCTTTGCATTACTGCAACAATTTAAGGTTGTTTAAATTTGCCCCTCTAGTTTGATTAATTTTTTTTTCTTATTTTTTAAATTCCCAATCATAGCAGGCTCCTCTTGTTTTCCTGTAGCAGCATTTAAGATGGAAGTCTTGGAGTTGCAATAAAAGACAATAAAATTACAATAAAAGTTGTTTAAGTCTAAGAAATGCCCGGTTAACATGGTTGCAGTAGGAGGACTTAGCTCTTGGATTTTTTTTTTTTTTTTTTTTTTACTCTGAGGAAAAAAGTTCTGAAAGGAGAGGGGGAAAAAACAGAACACCTGCTGAAAGTTCATAGATGCTGCATCTTTGAATGTGTCACGTTCAACCAGTGACCTGAGGTGAAATACATGATGCAGTCGGGTCTGGTCAAATACTCTGGTACAGCATTTTTTGGTAAATGTGTCTAATTTTTGTTAGTTTTTTTAATTGGTTTAACAGAAAGGTTTAGGATCTTTGTTTTGTTTTGTTTTTTCATGGAGCTGCATTAGTTGTTTACTGTATGCCAGGCAATTATAAGAGTGTATACACAGAGCCGTTAAATCGCAAAATAATTATAAAATTTGGTTATTGCTTATCTGAGCCTGGTAATAGTTATTCTGAAGCAGCAGCAGCAGCACAACGTAATCTGAAACATCTTGTACAAATAAACAAGCTGCACTGTATCGGCTGAATGTTCAGAAATCAAATGTCCTCTTAGGTTTAATGCTACATTATCTAAAAAAAGATTTACTGTTTTCTGTCTGGAGCTAGAGTTCTGCACGTTTCCTCAAAAATCTCTGCAGCTTTGTTCACTGAAGGAATGTAGGTAATGCAGGTAATGCGGAAGAAAGGATGTTCTCACATTCCAGGCACGATTGGTCGATTCCACTACCTGTCTGCAGAAGGTCTTAAGCAAGAAAACATTCCCACTTAAACGGATTGAAAGATGCATAATGTATGAGCTTTCACCCTCATTTAGATCTTAATGAGCTGAGATTTTGATCCCATCGCTGACTGTAACTTAATGTACCATCTGAAGTAAACCTGCGTCACTGCCACCACAGAGCCATGTGGGCATACCAGTACATTTTCATTCCTTCCTTGTGTATAAGATTAAAAGATATGGGAAAAATAACAAAATGTTTTTATGTAGTTATTTCCTACTGGGTATAACTATGACTTCCTTTCTGCATGTTTCTTCATTGTTTGTACTTTGTCATGCTGTAGTGACACGTTTTGCAGCCTGGCTTCTATGATCCTGGAATAAGATACTCTGCCAGTTGTTGGGTTTCACTTTTTTTCCCCCTCTTAGACATTTTGAAAAGTTCAACTATCATGTCATTTCTTTCTTATCAAAAAATATCCTTCCATGTTTTGCATTTCCAGTCGTACACCTTTATATATCCTGTAGTTTTTTCAGCAACTTTTTCTCTGACGACTTGAAAATCAAAGCTTTTTTTCTGGATCTCGGGGGACCAGCCAGCAGTGATCTTGTCTGTGCCTCGTGCCACTTGATCTGCAGCCCATTTCACCATCCACACAGCTGTCAGCGTCACTCCACTCACCCTCCTTCACACCCCTTCCTCTCACACTTTTGCTTGCTCACCTACATGCTAAAATAAAGTCACAAGGCCAACATACCAGACTTGACTTGAAGTTTTTAAAATAAATGGTAACGGTCTCAAGGTTTTCCCATATATTGCTGCGCTAGGAAATATGTTTAAAATGTCTTGAAATAAATAATCTTTTATTATTCTAGTATAATCTGAAATGGAGGGAAAAGTAAAACAGTCTATTTAGTGGGGAAGAAATCATTTCTTAGAAAATCAGCAGTGTCATTTGTTCCTCTGAGATCACTCCTATGCAATCCTCTTTTGCATGTAGGATGACACGTATTCTTCTGCAAAAATTACTTTAGGTTGAAGCAAACACATAGATCTGAGCATGCAACATTGTCCTCGGTCTGCCTCTGATTTATGGCCCCAGAAGTTATTCATTGTTAGTCCTTCACCAGATTATTTAATTGTGCCTATATTTAAAAAGTTCTAGATGCTTTATGCCGTTACCAATTACACAAACTCTTAGACATCGCAGACCTGCCATTAATTGTACAAGTGGGGGTGTTATTCTTTTTTTTTTTTTTTTATGGCAGACCAAATTAAAGTCAAAATGCTCCAGCTTGGTTTCTTCAAGTTACACTGTTCCAGTTATGTTTGTTTGACATTTATCAAATTCTATAAGCCTATAAATTTGGTGGAACAACAGAAAATACTTTTTTTCCAGTTTCTCAATTAGATCTATAGAATGTGGATTGTTAGTTTTGGTAAAACCATTTTTTTGCACTCTTGACTGCAGTCCTCTTTGGGGTGTTTCTACCTCCGTAAGCTTCCAGCTAAGTGTGCTGTTGTTGAATGATTAACACCTTATCGAGCTTTGTTGTCGTTTTGGTCACTTTAATTTCTTTAACCATTTTTCTGATTTGAACACTTGTACAAAGATAACAAAAGAGTTTAAAGAGGTCCCCCTTCTTGTTAGTAGTATGTGTTCTTGTCTTTCCCATATGGATGATTTACCAAAAGAAACATAACTGAGATTAGTGAGTTATATTAGTGAATTGAAAATTTTTTTGACATTTACATTGTTGGAATTATGTGTGTATAAAGCATTTCTTTTTCTGACAGAAATGTTCCTATTCAAAGGGTTTCATTTTTCCCTTATGCATTATATAAATATTAATGTGCTTTTTTAATATCTGAAAAATAATTGGACATTTAACACATTCATACTGATTCATTTATATATCAAGGTTGTTTTACGAAGCACTAGAATAAAACAAGTCTGTTTACCTGTTCTTATAACCTGCAGCCTCAGTCCTATTTATATATTGCCTACACAAAGATAATTAAAGTTTAATCTTAACAGCACAATGAGCTCTGTTAAATATTCACTTGGACGCTTTAAACGGAGATGTGGTGTTTAGGGTTTACACAGGTTTCTCTGCTGTTTAAACTGGGTCACATTTGTTTTGGTCAAACCTCTGAAAGAGATGGTTTTCATTTTGATCAGACAGCTTGATAAAAGGCTTCTCGGTATATGGGAAATACTAGATGATCTATTTAAAAGTCAGGAGGATTATTTTAAGCTTATGCTCCTCATTTGTTTTTGTGTGTCCAGCAATGATTCAGTGGAAATGTTTTGAACGCTTTGGCCACTGAAAGGATGAAGAGGGAGATGGTGGGGGCGTAGAAAAGGACACGAGTCTATCAACAGTTTGAAATCTGTAATCTGGTGTTGGGAGCCATGTTGCTATGAGACCAGGCCTGCACTGTGATTAATCTGTCTTCTGTTGTTTCTTAATTGTTGGTGTAATTAACATGTGCTTCTTTTAAGTACGTTTTTAGATCATCATAGTGAAGATGGGTTCTTGGTTCTGGTCTACAGCGTCTTTGGCTTATTTGTACATCTCTGCTTGAATATAACTTTAGATTTGTCTGCTGGGCAAAACATAAATGTTCAAGTGATTTATTCTTTACCAGTCAATTTCCTAATGTCCTCAGTCTACTACTGCAGCACGATATTCTCACTATCCTACCTGCTGCTTCACAGCAACAGGAGAACATATTATTAGAAGAACAGAATGTGTGTCGCTGCAGAAGCAATCATAATGCTTCATTTTTCAGCTTATATTTATTTGCTTCTGTTGTCGAAGCTCAACTGATTATTAAGGGAAGAGCATGGATCTAATAAAGGAGTACAGCAGCAGTTTGATATATGAAATGCAATAATAATAATTTGTGTTTGTTATTTATCAGGTTATTATCAACAGCACAATCACACCGAACATGACGTTTACAAAGACGTCCCAGAAGTTTGGCCAGTGGGCGGACAGCAGGGCCAACACTGTGTTTGGACTGGGATTTGCCTCGGAGCAACAGCTGTCAAAGGTGACATTGAACATTTCTTCTGTCTTCACAAACGCTTTATATATTTTGGATACAGCTCTTTGTCTTGGGTTAAAATAAACCTGCTTTTGTAGATGTATACTTGTGTATACAGTTTTTTAAAATCACTCAAGGGCAAATCATTTAAGGTGTTAAGAAATTAAAGTAGTGATTTTAGTATCGCTTTGTTTTGTCACTTTTTACACCTCTTGGTTGTTATGCTTTCAGTTTGCAGAGAAGTTCCAGGAAGTAAAAGACGCAGCCAAGTTGGCAAAGGACAAATCACAAGAAAAGGGGGACACATTAAGCAACCACTCCCAGGTAAGGAATCCCTCAGCTGTTTCACATATTCTTCCCTGTAAAGTCACAACTCGCTGCAACAGAAATCTTTTATCCAACCTCAGATGAAAGAATGTGGTTTAGACAGATTTGCAAACATATATCATAAGAATTAAAAGTCAAAAGCTCATAATAGGCCAGATATCTAAAGGATAAGCTTTGTGTGATGAGATGTTTTGAGAAACATTGTTAAGAAGTCTGTCTGTCTGTCTGCTGCCAGCTCAGCTCTCAGGCGAACAGTGTGTCCAGATGGTAAGATTCACTCTGAGCCCTGGGACACATGGAGCTGCAAGGCCGTATGACATGATAAATGCTGGCAGAAGTTGTCTCTCCTCTGTCAGGGCTTACACATTCAGCTTCTTTACAATGTTCAGCTGAAATATCACCAAAACCCCCTTTGGTAGAGAGAACATGGTGGAAATCTCCTCTCTTATACAATTTGACTTGTTTCTTGTAGCAGGAGTCTGGACGGGAGACCCCTTCATCAAACCAGGCGTCGAGCATCAACGGGACGGATGATGAGAAAATCTCCTTCAGTCCAGAAGCTGCTCAGCTAAAAAGTGAAAATGAACGTCTCAAAAGCTTCGTAGAACAAAGGTAACGTTTTAATTTATGGGGAAAAAAATAACTTTTCAACATTGTCTGTTACATCAGTGAGTCATTGTTTTCCTCATCTAATATTATTTCTATTTATATAGTACTGGCATAAGCTATGCCTATACTATATAAAGGTAAAAGATAATTACTACTTTTAATAATCTTTATTTTAGACTTAAACATAGACAAACTTTGTCATTTTGTATACACAGAGTGTATAAAACTACATTTCATTCAGTTCAGCTCTCAAGACATTTCCATTTCTAAAACGCAGCAGTGATGTAAACATGGTGATCAAATGTAAACTTAAGGCGGGTATATGATTTACAGTTTTTCCAACATTTAGCACTTTTTTCCCCATTTGATTCAATTTTATTTATACGTATTTATTAAGGAAATTCACAAAAATGTTGTTAGGATGCCACATTAAGTTAAATTCCAATGTAATCATTTCAGCTCTGCTCAGTTAAAAAAGTTCAGACTCTAAGTCATCTGTATTCAAAAGCAGCAATTCCAACTTGTAAGAGCTCATAGAGCGTCCTTCATTATCACAGGTAGGGATTGATTAGCCGCCTGCACTGACCAGCTGGAGGCAAAGAACACAGAGTAAAGCTACGAACCTTTAAGAAACTAGAGTTGAATCTCAAGGCAAGCACTTTATTAGTGCTTTTTTATGCTAGTGGGAGCCATTTGTAAAGGAGAAAATTTTTATTTTATTGAATTTCATCAGATTTCACTGTACTGTTTTGGCTGCTGGAGGCTCTGATTGAACTGAACATTGATTTGCGTTAACAGACTTTGTTTTTAATTGTGTTTAAATATAAAACAAGCTTTGCAGACACATTTTGTCTCCAAAGAAAGTTATGGGGATTAACCCATTCCACCATATTTTTACCTATGTAGTTTAAATGGATTGATCACATTTAGGGACTACAAATCCCAGCGTTCTTATATTTATGCAAACATTTTACTTAACAGACCTAAACTTCAGAAAATAGCTTTAAACTGGGCTGAAACACTTTTTACTCTGTAGATGTTCATGAGATCCTAGATTAATGTGGTGATTTGAAAACAGTTTTTTTTAAATAAAAAAAATATAATTTAAATACACATTACAGAATTTCTTAAGATGAATAATTTCACTATGCTAGTCTGTAAACTTGTGGAATGACCCTCATTCAAATCATGAATAGTCATTTATTTTTTTAATTGTTAATTATTGCATGTCTAGAACTTTGAACATACCAATGCTGTCATCCAGACAGATGATTTTGTTATTGTCTTGCTTAAGAACCTATAATAAGGTGGCTATATGCATTACTCAATTCTCATTCTTATTGGGTCATTGTGACCTGGTGATGTCAAAGGGCGTAACTTCTGTGAGCTGCCCAAATCTGACTCATATTTTCTGTAAAAATTAAAACGCACCAAACCCTTCGCAAGAACCTCAACCCTCATCTGGAATAAAAAGACGAGCCTGACCAACCTGCTTTGAATTTAGTTGCCCAACTTGATTTGTTCTTTATACCTTTTTGTATTTAACACTCATAGTTCATAAGAAATTATTTACTTTCAAGCATCTGAAAGTAGAGGAAAAACCCACTTTATTTAGTACAATTATTATTTTTTTATTCTCATGCTGTTTGTTTAGTTTTAAACTCTGAAAACGTGAACCACTCGAAGCCGACTCTGCAGCTGTGTGTCGAGATATTCCCGGTGAGAACGGTACCGGGCAGTTTCCTGGGAACTGCTCCTGATGAAGCCTGTATTTGGTTTCCATAGTGAGGTAACCTGATGGTCTGGCTGCAGACCCGAGTAAGGTACACCGTTACACTGTTTTTCTCTGTCAGTAGTGACCTGGATCAATGGCTAAGACTTGGCTTTGCTTGAGTCTTCCATTTTTTTTGTAAACGTAACATAATGCTGTTAAATATAATGAATAGAAATTGTTAAATATGTGCAGATTATAAACATCCTGAACAATTTTTTCTTAAAAGTATAGAGGATTTTATTTCCAGGTGGATAATCTAAATTAGTGCCCCTCCTAATTGTCAAATTCTGGTGATATGTTTACGTTAGGCCGTCCTACGTGCTCGCTCAGTTAGCTATCTTTTTCTGCGCATGCGCACTTTCAGGCGTATATCTGTGGTGAGTAATGGTTTCAGACAGCCATGGAAGCTCACCTTTCCCACCACGGTTCTTTGAAAATAGCTGAGGGTTGTAAGAGAAAAAGTGTCTACAAAGTGTATGACAGAAGAGAAAGGCCTCAGAAGAGGCAGATATATCCCATAATGCTTTGCGTTGAGACCTCTCCATGCAAAGCATTATGGGATTTGCTGTCACAGCGGCCTAATAACAAAGATGGCGCTGGCACCGCGGGGTCGAGGAGGAGTTACGTGACCAGCAGGAAGCAAAAAGTAGTGATCATCTGTCTGATAGAGTTCAGTATAAAGTCCACTATATGGTCCCCGCCCTATATAGTGATTGAAGGGTTAGGGATTAGGGTGGACATTGGGACACGGTAAGCTTGTATCTATGAGAACAGCAGGTTTTAAACAGACTGTGCATGAGGAGAAATGGGCTCCTGCATGCTCTCGCACGCGTTTAATAGGCTTTCCCTCCCGGGCGAGGGTGGGTCTTTTAAAAAAAATTGTGAAAATCCTCCACAATACCTTTAATATGTTTGTACATTACCCTACAGTTGCTTGGTTTAATATTTTTTCATTTAATTATTTATTTATTGTTTCTGTACTTAATAATTAAAATAAAATAATGCTAAATTGTTCCAATGCAATTAATTTCTGTTTAAATTGGTAATGTTGTAATTGTAAGCATAAATGTATTTTGAAATCTGAATTTTCTCTCTTCATTCCCTCGTTAAGATGCTTCTCACTGAAGAGAATTCACTCATCAACTTGATGATAAATAGATGTAAAACGGATCATGAGCCTGATCATTTTAATCCATGTTTACACTTTTAATGTAGTGGCATACAAATTCATGAACTCTTTAGTATCTCAACATAGTGTAGCAAAGGTGGATTTGTCATTATTTGTACTCCAGACAGCTGTTCCTCATCAATTACAGAGTCTTTTTCCTTTATTTTATTAAACATTTTTTGTATAATAATGGGAGCTAACTTATCCACAAATACCTGCATTTCTGATTATCTTCTGATAACGGGGTTATTCCTGTTCGGTTATCTGGACCTCAGTCCTGTTGCCAAGAGTCTGAATTATAATTATAAGACACCAGATGTGGAACCAGCTGCATTAGACGGCCTCAGGGTGGCAGAGCCAATTAAAATAATAGGCAGCAACCAAAAAGAGCCGCCACTTCTTTAATTGTACGTTCTTTATCCTGTTGTTGAACAGATCGGTGGAAAAGTTTGCAACATGAAGTACTGATGAAACTTTCACATTTGTCTGCAGAAATTTTTATATTTAAACAAACATGGGGACTTTTTCTAGCTGAATGATGTATAAAATATGCATTCATAAGGCAAGTTAGTTTCTCATTCATCTTTAATTTTTTATTCATTTTGGGAATAATTTATGGCTTAGAGTTAATAGCATTTTCTCTGCTTTTCTCATATCCAGTTGTACATATAAAGCAAATGCTTTGGGATCCATAATAAAGATAGCATCCTTGTAATGATATTCAAAAGCCATTTACTCTTCATGAATGAGACCAGGATTATCCTAAAAAAAGTTGTTCACTTGAAGCTTTCAGCTTCTGGAGTAATTCTGCTATGAACCCCATCTTGTTTGGACTTTCTCCTTTATCGGGACTGTAGGATCTGGATTTGTGGGAAACAGGACTAAAGAAACTGAGGATTGCAGATGCAGAGGAGCATCCCAGTCCCTCTTTAAAGAGGAGTTGAACACATCAACCAGCCATGCATAAATAAACACACAGTGATGCATAGTAAATGTATCGCAACATCGTCAGCCATTTTTCAATAGAAAACAGGATCTAAGCTTAAAGCATTCGTACTTTTTCTTTTATTCGATAAATGAAATAATTTTATGTAACTCTTTGCCCATAAGCCACAACCATTTCAGCACTGAGCGGTTTAACTTGATGAATAATAACACTCCTTATTATTTCCATCTCTCCTCTCTGGCAGTAACACCACCACTAAGAAGTATGAAACAGAGCTTCAGACTTTAAAAGAAAATAATGCCAGACTGGTGGATGCACTGCAGGAGTCCTCAGCTAATGTAGAAAGCTGGAAGAAGGAGCTTACTGCCTGTCAAGAAGAGAGTGACACACTCAGGAAAAAGGTAACGCACTCACACTATCCTGCAGGGAAGCTTAAACGTGTATACAAACTCATCAATCCTGTTGGTCGAGAAGCTGCCTGCTTTAAATCTCTGCCTCAAGGAAAATAGACAACTGAATCACTCTCCGTCTCTAATAGATTACATTCTCATCAATAATGGTAATTATAATCCATTCAATAGGATGAGAGAATTGTTCATATAACTTCTATCCCTCACACAGGAGAAACGATTATTACTTAAGTCCCATACTTTTCATTAGCTGCTGTTTTCCCTGCAGCAATAATAGAATAATTGCTGTGTTTCTACAGCTGGGCACGCGTTGCAACCATGATGTTACTTATGTAACATACATTTTTACTTGATCATTAATCAGTTGTCAGCTTTCACTGTGACCCAGCTTGTCCCGTAGAGCTATAATCTGACACTGAGACTGAGATCATTGACAACTGCTTTCAGAAGTGGGTGTATGCTAGAAACCTTGGGTATACTCCCTGACTACATTTCTGCAGACAAAGGCTATTTTTTTCTTCTTTTTTCAGATTGCAGAACTTGAGGCCCAATGCAATGAGGCCAATCAGGAAAAGCAGAAAAACGCCCAGCTGGCCGTTCGAGTGAAGGAGCTAGAGGCAGAGCTGCAGGAGAAAGAGCAGGTGAGACTAAAGCACATCCATCTTAAACAGACTCGTTCTCCACAGTCGACGTCTCTCTAAGAGCTTATAAAAACAACAAGTGGTTTATTACCACTTAAAGCACTGTGATTTACTCCATCCTCTTGCATGAAGGCAATTACAGCTTTAAGGTTTTCTCTCCAACTTCCAGTTCTCTGAAGTTGCTGCAACTAATTCATTTATTTTTTTAACCTCTCAAGAGATTTTCATACTACTACATAAGAAACCACAGGTGGTGGTAATTTATTTTTTCTCCCGGCTGTATGTGGATTCTGTATAGGTAAACCTAGACCGTTTCACTGCCCCTTTGTCTCAACGCACACCTCTTACAGTTGGGCCAAAAAGTATTTAGTCAGCCACTGATTGTGCAAGTTCTCCTACTTAGAATAATTAGAGAGGTCTGTAATTTTCATCATAGGTACACTTCAACTATGAGAGACAAAATGATAAAAGTTTTTAAAAAGTATTTGGTAAATAACTAAATTTAAACTCAATACTTTGCCAATAAAGTTTATGTTACAAACATTTCCTGTAAGTCTTCATCAGTTTTGCACAAACTCTAGCTGGTATTTTGGCCCATTCCTCCATGCAGATCTCCTCTACAGCAGTGAGGTTTCAGGGCTGTCACTTGGCTACACAGACTTTCAACTCCCTCTACAAATTTATATGGGGTCGCGGTCTGGTGACTGGCTAGGCCATTGCAGGACCTTGAAATGCTTTTTACGGAGCCTCTCTTTCTTTGCCCGGGGTGGTGTGTTTGGGATCGTTGTCATGCTGGAAGATCCAGCCATGTTTCATCTTCAAGGCTCTCACTGATTGAAGGAGGTTTTGGCTTAAAATCTAAGGAAACATGACCCCAGCTCTGTTCATTCTTCCCTCAACACTGATTAGTTCTCTTATCCCCTTTCCAGAAAAAAGCCCCAAAGCATGATATTTCCTCCCCCATGCTTCACAGTAGGTATGGGGTTCTTGGGATGCAATTCTACATTCTTCCTCCAAACATAATGAGTTAGGTTTTTACCTAAAAGTTCTATTTTGGTTTCACCTGACCACATAACATTCTCCCAATCCTCTTCTGGATCCATATGCTCCCTGGCAAACTTCAGGTGGGCCTGGATATGTACTGGCTGAAGCAGGGGGACACGTCTGGGAATGCAGGATTTGAATCCCTCTCAGAGTAGTGTGTTACTTATGGTAGCCTTTGTTACTTTTTTTCAAGCTCTCTGCAGGTCATTCATCAGGTCCCTCCATGTAGTTCTTGGATTTCTGCTCACCATTCTCATGATCATTTTGACCCTACAGGATGAGATCTTGCATGGAGCCCCAGATCTAGGGAGATTATCAGTTGTCTTGTAAGGCTTCTATTTTCTTACAAATGGCTCCCACAGTTGATTTTTTTTCACACCAAGCTGCTTGCCTATTGTAGATTCACTCTTCCAAGCCTGGTGCAGGTCTATAATTTTCTTTCTGGTTTTTCGGACAGCTCTTTGGTCTTGGCCATGGTTGAGTTTGGAGTGTGACGGTTTGAAGCTTTGGACAGGTTTCTTTTATACAGATAACGGGTTAAAACAGGTGTCAATAATACAGGTAACCAGTGGAGGACAGAAGAGCTTCTTAAAGAAGAAGTTACAGGTCTGTGAGAACCAGAAATCTTGCTGGATTCTTTGTGACCAAATACTTATTTTCCACCATAATTTAAAAATAAATTCTTTAAAAATCCTACAATGTGGTTTCCTGGATTTTATTTTATTTTTCTCATTTTGTCTCTCATAGCTGAAGTGTACGTATGATGAAAATTACAGACCTCTCTAATTATTCTAAGTAGGAGAACTTGCACAATCAGTGGCTGACTAAATACTTTTTGGCCCCACTGTAGCTGTAACAGAAACCACAATTGCTATCATGTCAATGAGTGTTCGCTTTCAGAGTATAAATTTTTTAGTACCTTACTGAACTTGCTGGTGGCCCAATGTTCTCGATTAGTGCTTCTTACCATAGTTATTGCATGACACCCCGATCACTGCTCCTTTTTTTGATTTATCTTAACTCAGCTACTGTATTGCTAGTTTATATAAGCACAATTGGGTCTAAATATTAGGACTGATTTCTACAGGTAATTATACTGATGTTATGTATGAAAGTCAAAGATGTTAAAGCAAAGAAGAAGTTAACATTTCAATATTTTTTTGAATAATTTTAAAGTAATGCATTTATGAAAGGATGATAGAATTTGTTGCATTTAAAAAAAGAGGGTTTTGTTTTAACAGATGTCTTGATAGTTGTATTTTCAGCTCAAAGTGAAATTTAGAATATTTCTATTTAGAAAAAGAAATCCTGTCTTAAAATCTGTGGGGTTTTTTCATTATTGTATGCAGGCCAGTTAGTTATACTTCAGCTTGAACACCTAAATTCGGCCAATCATATATCAACAATCATCTGTCAATCAAATTTTTTCAGTCATAGCATCTTGATTCATATGTTGCAGCTAATATATGCAGCAGTTGAAATCGGAATCATTTACTTTCCCATTGAGTTCCGTCCCAGTGTTCACGGGGATGGACGTCTGTGTCTTCAGCAGGCGTAGAGCTAACAGAACTGGCAGCGTTGCGAGGCAAGGGCTCAAACATGTACGGCTGTAAGCCTTCTACACCAAATGAAGCTTCTGCCGCCCTGGCGTCCTCTTCCACAACAACTTCGTCCCCACTTTCCTCCTCTAAATAAAAAATGTATGATGGAGGAGACTCATCCATGACCTCCAACACAAAACTCTCCTCCTCTTGCATGTTTCCGCTGTCCATAACGTTCCTTGACAGTGTCGTTTCTAAGTCACCAATTTAGTGCTACTTGGTCCCAATGTAATTTCCCATTGGGAACCTACTAGCACTGAGTTGCTAACTGGATAACAAGATGTTTCTGATAAAACGGCCACAACCAAACTTGCTTGCCAACCTTCCACCACGACAATTGGCGAATTTCGGAAATGCAACCGTTTTAACAGCCGCTTCCCTACAACTTTAAATAATGAACTGCATCTACACAAGTGGTCTTCTAGCACATATCGCTATGGGAGATTTTCACTGTTGATAATGATTCACTAACCGACTTCAGCCTGCGTGTTTCATAAAGTCTTTACTTTTGCTCTTTGGATTTTTTTTTTTTTTTATAATACACTCATCTCTGAGACACAACCTGTCCCTTGTAAATGTAAGGACAGCTAGATATTCCCACCCTTGTTCATAATCATTTGAACAATTGAAGATGGTATTTTTTTTCCATACCCAAGACCAAACCAGACTTGTGGGAGTCTACAATTCCTTGCTTTTGGATTTCATTACCGATTTGTGCCTTGATGTTAGAAAAGAAAGCTTTGTGTTTGAGGAGCACCCTTACAGAAGTTTACAGAAACATGGCATCCTATTGACTCCCTGCAGTTCTTTAAAGTCAAAGCAGTCTGTCAGTATATAAACTGCTGACTTTAAAGAAAGTAATAAATCTTAAACAACTCTTGTTTTTCAGCCATTTAGCAAATGGAAGTAATTGTGTTCATCTTAACTGGACAAATGCATTAAGAGGGTTTATCTGATCCAATGTTAGACAGTGAGAACTAAGGTTGAGTCTTGTAATGCGTGTTATTTCAATTTTAACTTGCACTCGATAATATTAAACTCTTTAGATGGACTTTATTGATCTGGAACTGTAAGCTTCAGGCAATGGTGTAAATTTAGTTTAGTTTTTTGTATCGCTGCTATAATAATACTTGATACAATCAGGAACCATGTTGCCAGTAGAAACTCTCAAACTGACTCTGAGGTAAACTGTTTCTGTAAAGTACTAGTTTACTCCCCGGCAGCTGGAATATTATTAGAACATATACATCTTCCTTTTGACGGTGGGGAATCTCGCACACTGTCAGGAGGGAAAGTAGTTCAGATGCTCTGGCTTATTTTGAAAGATTACAAGTGAAATATGCAGCCCTCTGGGAGTGCCAGCATTTCTTCTCCACGCTATGTCGGCCATTATGTTCCAAACACTGACCCGGGGGCTCTGGAGAGAGAGGCTCGCTGTTTGCAGAGCACTGATGCAGCAGGCGGCCCACAGAGTCTCATCTGCCCAGTGACTCACCACCTTCTGTAGATGCACATTGTCACTACCTCCAATTAAAAACAAGCCAATGAATTATTTAGGGCCCTCTGCGGTGCTGACCTCTGTGCCTGTAAAACGGAAACTAAAAGGACAAAACTGCGGCAGGTTACTCCAAAGACTAGAGCTATCACTTCTGGTTAATGTATTTTGCATAAAGCAGATTGCTTTGAAATGGTAGAGGAATGTTATTTAGAACTCAAAACTATACTAGAATAGAACTGAAAAAAAAAGTTTTTGAATATTGGACGCAACTACTTTGATCTGAAACTACATTTCTGCATCTTTGATGAATGTATGTTTCAAAGCTTAGAGTTAATCATGTTAAAATATATTCACCTGAAATGCATTTTTTTTTCAACATTCTGAATAGCTTTTCTTTATCTTTTTTTTTTTTTTTCCTCCAGGAGTTGGAGAATTTAAGGAGGCAGGCAGAGATTATCCCTCAGTTGATGGGAGAGTGTGAGAGCATCACTGCAAAACTGAAGGTATGTTGAAAGCTCACAGTGACAATCCTGTTACCTTTCTTAGCCTCATGGTAAAGCTGAATAAACAGGTGAGCCTGGGGAGCGGTGCAGGCCTTGAACACATGAGAATGTGAGGCTGCATGCAGCCCTTTCAGAGGTAAAGAGTTTCTATTCATCATTCTCCTCAAGGGCTGGTGACACTACATTCCTATCAGATGTCTCACCAGCACACATTGTCGTTACTTCATTTGTTAATGAAGGTCTGCACCCAGCAGAGCACTGAATGGATTATGGCTTTTTGAAAAGCTTTTTTTAATAATTTTTTTAATTTAAAAGAGCTGCAATATTATCGGGATACTCTAGTTTTCTAGTGGAACAGCAGATAAAATGATTGGAGTGCTTCCAGAGGTTTTTATAAAGCTTTGATGATTAGTTCTTATAACACTTCAGGAGTTGCATGGGCTGTGCCTCTTAAACATATTAATCCTAAAACAATGCAGGTACATGAAGTCTTGAGAACAACGAGTTTTACTTTCAGTGAGACTTTCTGTGAAACTGGAAGAGCCAGGCTCACTGATGACAGCACAGGCTGCTGGTGCCAAGGCAGGCATGAGCCTGTTGATAGCTGAGCTTATTTCACCCCGCGCTGGCCGACCCACAGTCCAAACAATCAAGAATGCGGTGCCTTTCGTTCACAAAGTGGAGGAGAGTAAAACCAACAGTGGCATTCCTGTAGTTCCTGCAGCTCCAACATCACACAAACTTTACTGTTGGATTTCATTCTGCCCGCTGGATGGAGAATTGTGGCTGGAACTGTTCATCTAACCTGACAACATGCATAAACTTTGGGATTCCCAGATGTCATCTGTCTCTCAACTCTGGCAGTCTTAATTAACAAAAGAAATCGCTTGAGCTTATCAAAGTTATAATTATAAAGTGTCTTTCTATTGGGCTGCAGTTTGGAGCTCCTCTCTATTTAAAGATGACCTCCTCATGAGCAGATCAGGTTTCAGGAGTCAGCTGTAGGATGCAGTCATGCAGACGTCAGGCCCATTCGGCACCCTCTATTTTAATCTCCTCCCTTCAAAAGTATCTGTGGCATTGATGTGTTGCCCATTAGTCAGAGAAACATACTTGCACAACCATCCTTACACAGAAAACATGAGTCCTTCCTGATACTGTACTTTTCAGATAAAAGAAAATTGGCATTTCATTCATTTATTGCACTGAGGACTTCTGCACTTTTTTGTACATACCTACTGTGTCTTGGAAAGGTTTTAGGCAGCTTTCATGTTGTGTCAGGGTACAACTGTAAACTCTTGAGCAGCCAGACCGACACAAGTTTTCACATTTTTCACGTCTGGTCAGATGAGACGGAATTTCAACTTTGAAATGAATTCAGAACAATAAATGTGGAGGAAAACAACCCTGCACATCACTCTGCTTTACATGGTGGAGGCATCATCATACCATCTAACAAGTTTTCATTTATGATGCCAAAAATTCTGCAATCTGAAAAAAAAAAACACACAATAAAAAAGCTTTTGTCTGCAGAGAGGTATGTAGATTTCTGATACTGATTTAAATTATCAAAGAGAAATGTTCCCCAAGCAGGTTTAATCAATGGATCTTTCTGTCACATTTGGACTTTTCCTTCTCTAATCTAACCCCATTAACATCTGCCCTGCAGGCTGCAGAGTCAAAGAACAAGGAGCTGGAAGGGAAGGTGGAGGGTCTTCAGATGGACGTCAACGACAGTCGACAGAAACAGGGAAACATGAAGGGCGAGCTGAAGAAGTTCATGGATATCCTGGATGGAAAGCTGGATGAGCTGCACGAGTTCAGACAGGGACTCTCTAAGCTCGGTGTCGATAACTGAGAAAAGTGCTGCTGAGCTGAAAGGGCGAGAGGTCTGGCATGAAGGATTCAGTAAAATGTCTCTTGAGGACAAAAACTATGCGGCACCTACTCCCCCAAAGTGATGTCCTCTTTGAATTGATCATCTTTTAATAACACAACTTTATGGGGGGGGGGGATTGAGTTCTTGGCAGACTTTAAAAGAAGAAAGAAGGCCAGCAAGTCTAACAAAATGGTGACATTTTTTGGGTGCTGGCTTTGAAACTACTCTCACTTACACTGAGTTTACTCATCTGTTTCAGTGGGGGTAAAGCGGCTTTAAAAAGCTGGTGGTGGGTTCTTAGATTCTGTCCATCTCTCTGTTCTAAAGGCTGCAGAATGTCTCTATAAGCTGCATAAGGTGGGACTTCGAAGGGCTAAAATAAAAAGACAGCAGAATTAAACTAATAATTAGTGGTAAAAATGGTGCCCCTCCCCTTCAGATCTGAAGTCCTCTACAGACTGTCCTTGCTGCTGCCTCTTGTGTATCTCAGGTGTGTTAGAAGACAGTTTGTATACATTCAATTATATGCACATAAACATAATAAATGGCCGTGACACAAAGTGCCTCCAGGTAAGTTTAAATCTCCCTGGAAAGGAAAACAGGCCAACCAGTGACCACCCCCATAATGACATGATTATTTCTGTTATATAACATCAAGATAAGAAGTTCTCCCATTTAAACAAATGGATCATCCTGTCCTGAGTTGTTCGCTTGAAAAAGTATAGAAATGATCCTTAGAAGAGATTTCAGCAGGATCTTTATTGTAGAGATGCTTTATATTATATTTGCATAAAGAAGGAAAACTCAGGATCTTTCCTTCCAAATTGACAATAACCCATTATCCGCCATGGGTGTAGTGTTAAAAGAGCGTTTGTGTGCATTAGTGTGAACAGACCTGCACGTGTCCGATAAGTTCTTCCTGACGTTAGGTTTTTTTTTCATGGTGGTGGTTATTTAATTTGTATTTTTCCTGAATGAGGTTTATGGTGCTGCTTGACAGGTGAATAATGTGAAAGTGTACTTCACTGAAAACATTTGGTTGGAACAAGCCTTTTTTTTTGTTTCTGCTTAAAACGTCTTTGCTTTTAGTCTTGTATGTTTATTTTTGGTGCCTCTCTACAACTAGTATTTCCAGACCAGGCTAATAATGCTTGATCTGTTGTTCAGATGTAGGATAATGTGTAAAAGTTATACCAAACTCTGAGGATTTAAAGGTTTTCATAAGACTGTGTTGCAGCTGCTTTTGGGAAGTCAATTTTGAGACCATATGTTTGCAATCAAAGTAAAATATTTACCCAGTAATAATATTACACTGGACTATTTTTCATGACTCTTTAGATCTTGTCCTAACTCTGAGATATTTATCAAAGGGACTTTTTTTAAAGTGTTTTCCCTGTTTGTAACTCACCTGAATCATTATGATTCTTCCTGTTGAACCAATGCCTCTTGTGCACTTTTGTGATTCTTGTCCAATATTGTACCTAGAGAACTGAAACTGGTAAAGTCTAGTTTAATTACACTACTGAGTGAGTGTCTTTTTCTCCTGCTCTCCGGTGTGACGAGATGGGAGCTTTTAAATGTGTTTACGTGTGAAAGAAATGGCTAAATCCTCCTCAAATTAAAACAGTCCTTTTTTTTTTCCCTGGATGAGAAGTCCTCAGGAGGAGGAACACTCGGAGCAAAGGGCTGTCGAGGCTCTACCACCGCCTGTGTCCTCCTCTGTTGATTTACATGGAGCCAAACACGGTGCTAATCATAACGGAGACCTACATGTGCAAAGCAGCTGACATGTCTGTGTGGAGATGAGACCAAACACATTCTGGGGACTGACGGGGGAAGGGAAACACCTGAAACATCATCACAGTACTGCTGCAGTGAATCAGAGGACGTGTTGCCTTGGCAACTCAATCCTACTCAACTTTTTTTTTTTGTATATAAAAGTGGCACTCAGTGTAAAAATAATCAATATGCAGATAAACTATGAATTTTCTGTCAAGTCTTACCTATGCAAGAAACAGGGTTTTTTTTTTTTGTTTTACAACAAAACTGTTAACTAGTCCTATTTTTAAAAATAAATCCAGTTATTTTAATCAACAAATATAAACTAAACGATTCTGCAGTATTAAAAATACAATAGTTCAAACTGACACCTCAAGTTCTTATAACCGCATATATTAAGTGTGGCACAAATAAAGTGAATTTAGTGCAGCAGAACCTAATGAACTGGATCAATACGCCAGGCCTCATGAGAAACAGCTCGTTTCCATGATTTGCCTTGATGCAGACTGAACGTCAATTCCCTTTTTTGAAAAATGAGATGTTGGAATCTCAGAATGGTGTTTTTCTTTAGATAGCTCATCAAATCTGACTTAAATTGAAGTTGGAACAAACATTTTTACACCAAAACCTAATGCCAGTCCAGAGTTAAAGCAGCATTTCTCTCTTGTCTGCCGTTCGTCTCTGCGAGGCTCATTGTGTGACTGGTGGTGAGTGGGCGACTCGGTGAAACATCATTAAGACACTATGCCGCTCGGTAAATGTGTGAGAGACAGAAAAACCTAGCACTGCGGGCCATTACAACCAAGACTTGCTGTTACCATAGTAACAGGCTGAGGAATTTCACATTGATGCACAATTGGCTTGGTTTTGTCAGCAGTACCTGCTGTCTGGGTCCCTTGAGATGCGTGACCTGGTTGTTCCCCACAGAAAAAAAACCCACAGATCCCTCCCACCCCAGACTAAAGAGGATGAAAGGATCTCCACCAACAGCTGTTCTTTGACTTTTACACAGCTGAAAACAGCCACAGCTGTCTGGATGGAGAGCTCTCTATGACTCATTAAGGTGGGCGAAAAGTCTGCTGGAGCGCAGTCATCAGGGTTTACCTGCTCTTGCTTTGACACCTCTGTGGAGCACGTTTAAGCAGAGGGGATGTTGATCCAGGTACAGCGAGTCTGTGCAGATCAGGGGTCACAAGGAGCAAACACAACAGCAGATACCTCAGTCCAGCAAGCTTTGAATTAAAGCTAAATCTGCAAGGATTTATGTTCATTACATTTTTATTAAAACAGTAGTGCATATATGTTTTTCAGTGCAGTTATTACCAGCTCATTTAACAGGCTTTTTATTCACGCTGCACTCTTTAATGCTGTTTACCAGAAATCAATTCAGACCAAGGCTGAGAGGATAGGACGTTTCTTCATTTAACAGAATTCATTATAAAGTTATCTTGCACTCTTAGTCGATCGCTTCCTTTCTTTTGGCAACATGAGGAAAGAAATTGATTTATTTCTAGACAAGTTCTAACCAGTTACATTTCTGACAAGACAGGAGCTTCTAGTACAAACAACGCTGAAGGCTTTACCAGTATACACTGTAAACATCATTGCTTTTCAAAGCAAACAGCCACTGGGTTAAGTTAAGAAAATGAAGTCTTTATTACATTCAATAGGATAAGATTCTGAAATAAGAGAGGAATCAGTTTCTTGGTGCAGAACAGGCTTCCCCCATTGAGCAGCAGCCTAACAGAAGGCCTTCAGGCAGCTAGGATTCAATCATTAACTGATTTGGTTCTGACTCTGCTTTATAATACAGACCGTCCCATTTAGCCTTTCACTTTGAGACGTCTCCAAAACAGAAAAGGTTTTCAGAGGAGATTAAATCCTGATTCTGTCACTTGCTACTTAGTCGGATCAGAGCTGTTTTGGATCTCTTACATTTAAGTGCTACTTTATGACGACCGACGGGATTAGAGTTTGACAGCTCAGACAAACTAAAGCGTTTAAGTCGGAAGAAGGCGTAATCCTGTCCTCGTCAGAAGAAGCAGCATTTTTTAGGGGTTGGGGGGGGGGGATGAAAACTCAAGCTCTAGCTTTAACTGTGAAGGAAACAGAGCGGGGGGGGGGATCAACAGGCTCTGGTCTCAGCTGTCCCACTCTGTGTTCTGCGAGTCGTTGTCACCTTCGTCCTCATCGTCTGAGTCGGCTGCCACCTTCTTCATCCTCATCATGGCGGCTTTAATGCTGCGCTCCAGGTCATTGTCTGTGCCGCTCTGGACTTCTTCCCGTGTGGCGACCACCTTCAACACAAACAGTGACAATGTGGCCCAATCCTACACAACAATTATCAGTGCAAATCAAATCTACTATTTAACAGTTCAAGATGCTGATTCAGTTCATAAAAAACTGGAAACTAAAGTAAATGTTTCACTTTTTGAGTTGGGCTCATAATATTCATAATCCTTCTTATAGAGAATGATTTAAACCATATATATTGGTTATCAGCTGTTTTACAGCAGCAATATTTCTGTAGAGTCCTATAGTTTGCGTTAGCAAGGCTTTTGACTGATTGCCCTGATGAGTGTGCAGCCAAAATTACTATGATGTAAAACCTACATTTCTTACTGTTTTAACTACAAATGTTACAATTAAGAGCATTGCTCTTATTTTTGAAGGGTAAAGTAGCAACTGTTGCTATTATTGAGGGCCAACCTAGACACTTATTCTATGAATATATTTATGATAAACTAGAAATTTACGGTTTAGTCCTCTCTAATATTAGATATTGAAACTTAACTGAACTATAGCCACCATAGTGACAAGTAATAGTTTTCACTATGAAAATGATTATCTTTAGCAGAACAATCAAAAACGAGAAATGCCTTTTAGGTTTAGTCTGATAATTAAAATACAAGTTGCAATTCCTTAAAACACATCTGTTTTACAGACACTTAGCAAAGCACTTTAACTTTTGGAAATAAACACTTTGCTCCATCATGTTTGAGTAAAGCATGGATCATAAACCAAAGCAGTCATCTCTGATCACAATAATACCACCAATTATCATAAGATTTCAAGTGCATATATCAACCACACTTGTTAGTAAAAGCGAGATTCGACTAAATTGTTCAGTGATTTAGCTGAAATAGTCATTTCATATAGTTCTGCAACAGAACAGTCCCAGTTGTGAGATTTAATCTGGTAAACGATCTGAGAGTAAACCAAAAGCTGTTCCTAACCTGAGTGTTAAGGAAGTGTAAAATGTTTTTAAGGAAATACACACCATTCTGCATAGCTTTCCCCTTTGATTATTCCAACAATGCTTTCTAGGAAAGATAACAGCTAAGCTGTATAGCAATGTTTAACGCTGTCAGATTTGACTGACTTTGATTAATTATTGAGTTACTGAAGTTTCTAACCTTCTTCAATGTGACTCCCTGTCGGATGGCGGACAACAGATTGCTCCTCGCGTCCTGCCCAGAATTGGTCCTGGCATCCGGGACCTTTCTGAGTTTAATCTGCCCGCGTTGGAGGGAAGCCAACACTTCATCCATAGTTCCTGCAAAAAAAGAAATGCATGAATAGATAAAAGATACAAAAACAAAGTAAAATCTAGTACTGGAATGCATTCTTGGGCAACTTTGAATACCATTTTCTTCAGCTGTTAATAAAAAAAAAAAAAAGGCACAGAGATTTTAAAAATATTTTTAAAGGTGAGACTTCCAAATGGAGTCCTTTGATGAATCAAATAGTTTTAGAAAATAAGTAAAATAAGAAATCTGTGCTTGACTAGCTGAAGGTGTGCAAGAACAGGACAGCAACTGAGGTAAGAAGCCTCGTCTCTCCTCATGGGAAACATGGAGAATATAGGGCAGGACAGAATGTGCAAACACACACACCACACACACGCTTTCCTTAAAACAAACAACTGTGCCAGCAGTGGGGAGATGTTACATCACCTGCTCCATACCCACCGGCTTTTTCTCAAAGCTTTCTGTGCTTATATTTTCAATGCACGCTCCCCTTCAAAGTCTGAATTATGTGGTGTGCTTCAGTCTCACCTATATTCTGTTTGAGCGTGTTCTTGGCTGGAAATGGAGGCTCCTCTTTTTCACTGAGAGCCATCGGCATATCCTTAGGGGAAGGTGCAGCTTGGACAGGAAGAGGTGCTATAGCAGGAGGAGGCGGCGGTGGTGGAAGAGGTGGCGGTGGAGGTGGTGGTGGAGGAGGAGGTGCAGTGGGACAGGTTAATGTTGGCGGACGTGGTGTAGAGAATATCTGAACAGGGATATCTTTAGACTTCTGTTTTTTGGAGGTTTTGTTGCTCCTTGGTGCCGGACGGATGGAGGAAGGTTCTTCAGGAGAGGCAGAAGGTGAGAGGCTGATGATAGACAATGGCTGGGAGGGACAGGACACTTCAGAAGGAGACCTCCTGGACTGAGGAGTCTTCAGGATGTACTGACCCTGACGCTTCTAGAAGGAATATTACAATACTACAGTTAAAAATAATGAAAATGCACTGCAAACAAATGACAAATCATCTCTTTCTATGCCTCTCTGTTGCCTGGGGTTAAATTAATCCAGAGGAAAAGTGGTCATTTAAAAAACATAATAAAACTGAAGTAATGAACAATCTCTACAGTTCTCCATTATTATTGAAAATTATTTCTGTTATCCTAACTGACCAAATTCAAAATAAATGCTTTTTTTTGGTAAATATGGATTTACAATAGGTTTCAACAGAAGGCATGAGGAACCTACATACAGTTTTTTATCTTTTTAATAAAGGAGGATCTCCAGGAGAAAGAAGGCGGAGCCTGACCTCTCTAAAGGCTCGTAATCTGCTCAGGGTCTTCTCCCGCTCTTCGTCCACCCACTGCTTCCTCCTCTGCTCCTCCTCTTTCTTCTTCTCCCGTTTCTGCAGACGACAGAGGGAGACACTGAGAACTATTGAAGTAAAAAAAACTAAGTCCGCTACCTTGACGGCGTTTTGAGGGTTTGTGTGGGCTGTCTGGTTGCTGTGGTGACATACCAGGTGAACCTGATGATGCTGGCTGAAAAGGATGGAGCTCTGCTTGGCTGCTAGCTGCTTCTGCTCCTGGGCCTCCATGCACTGATCCTGAAGACACACACACACGATATCTAAAGCCACTTTATGTTTTATGTTCAAAATAATAGCAACCTAAAATTAAAAAGCATTTGGTTGAAACTATTTCGCTAAATAACAGTTATCCAGTTGTTGCAGTAAGAAAAGACCAGTTTGTAATTATTTAGGGATGGAATCAGCAACTCTTGTAAATGTTGGGAATTAGGCATTCCTGCCTGGTAAGCATAATAAAAAGAGACGTCCCAAACATTGCTCACATGAATGGCGTACTTTGATCAAAAAGGCAATTAGAGATAAGAACAGCAGAGGGAAAAGAACATTTCAGCGGGGAAGCATGGAGGAGGAAGAAATAATTCTTTGGGGAAGTTTTTTCTGCAAAGGAACAGGAGGATTCCACTGTGATGAGGATGGATGGAGCCACATGGGGAGAGACCTTAACCAACAACCTCAGAAAGAGCATTGAAGATGGGTTGCGGATTTGTTTTTCCGATGCGTCATGAAATAAAACGCTTGAAAACCAAGCAATTACATTTTTATTTTTTTAGATTTCTGTTTTAATTGAAGAGTACATATGATAAAATCTGAAAACTTTAAATGCTTTTCAAGAGGAAAAAAAAAAATGAAAAACACTTACACTGCAAACTAAATGAATCAAAGCATAGCTGAAGTGGAAAAGACTGAGCCTCAGATGGTTGAAAAAGGCCTATAAGCACTGTAAACATTAGAGGACAGCCGTGTGGAGCCAATCATTAGTATGATGCCCTTGCAATGTCACAATACTGGAAAATATGCGTAAAAACCATGATAGACATAGACTTAGCCTGAACTGCTAACAGTATGAATATTGCTTTGGGGTATGAAGGCCACAGAAGGTTCGTCACATAACTCTACACTATGAAGCATGGGGGCTCAGCCATCATGCAATGGGAAGGTCTACCTTGGTACACTTTGAGGGCTTTTGTTTGCAACCAGCTGTCATGGAAATAATTTCTACTTTAAATAACTTGAAGAAATCATGATGCATATAATGACTAAAAGCTGAAATCCATAATCCAAACCAACTGCTCTATCATCCAGATTAAAGGTTTGTATTTTTACTCTTAAGAAACGCTAAATGAAATTATTTTTCTGTTAAATTAACACACAGGTAGCAAAAAAAAAAAAAAAAAACTGAGTTCCACACCTTTTTGTTGCGTAGATAAGCCCTCCGAGCACAGATGTTTCCCCTCTTGGTCTCCAGGCTCTGCAGGCGTCTTCTAAGCTGACGAATTAGTGGAGTTTCAGCCTGTTGAAATGCTGTGTGGACCATGCTATGCAGCTCCTCTGGATCTTCACAGACATCGTAGTAAACCACCTCCTCCTTCAGCTCTGAAACAAACACACCTTCATACAACACCACTATATGCTACAGAATGACCAGTCTTTATAATGATATTAAAAATATCTCTCGCTCTGTCCCTTGTAAGGAAGTCCTTTCTATTAAATCCTCCATAAAATCAGACAATTTATTTAGCAAGATTCCGTTTTTTTTCTGACACATCTTTCATATGAATGTTCAAGGTCGCACAGGTGTTTCAGTTTAGAAAATCTGGAATCCATAGAGAGGGTAAAAATACAGGTGGACAAACACAGCGTGTTAATACTGCACACACATCTTAGACGCAAACAACCCCATGTCCCTAAAGGAGCAATTAGAGCAATATTTATATAAACATAGTCAACCAATTCCCCAGAGTGACCCCATAATCAAAGAGCCTTTTCAATGTTTATGTGAAATCTACATATGTATAACATGATTTAAATTCAGGTTTCTAAAAAAAAAAGAAAAAAAAAGAAGAAAGTAGCCAGATTTTTCTGCAGCTTTAATATGCAAGTCTGGAGATTTTAGTGCAAAAATAAGCACTTCTGTTTTCTTATCTGCATGTTAAAAAAATACTGGAAATAAAGTATGCAGAAGTTGGTTTCTTATAGGAACCAATTTAGACTTCATTTCCAAATGTAAATCATTTTAACTTGTCTAAGCTAGATTATTTATTGAATATCACTTTTTTAAATTACAGTGTTTGATCTGTGATGCATTTTTTTTCTGCAAAGAAACAAAATTTAGTTTATAGTTAATTTTTTTTAATCTAAGATCTAGAAAACATGAACAATTTAAGCTACTTCTTTGTTTCCAAAATAGTTTTGGATACAGCAAAGACAAAGATTAGCCATTTAAATCTGAACCACTTCTAAATGTTCTTTCATAGTATTTAAGGATTAAAACAGCATGACAAGGAATTAAGTCTGTAAACTCACAAGGTTCACACTAAACAGTTACTATAAATGTTAAAAGGCTGTATAAATATAAAGGAATATCGTTATAAGTGGTAAAGGGACACAGTGCTAGTGACCTGACCCTGACCTGCTTGAAAGTAATCCTACCCTGAACTCAGTTAAAGGTTTTGCTACCACTAGTGGAACTAACTGGACATCAAGTGTTCACAAAAACTGGCAAAGTGTGTTTTACATGGAGAGAGGAATGTTTTCACCACTGTTCTTAGAATAATTGTTTCATTTAGCTACATTAGTGGGGTTTCCAATGTGAGAAGTTTGGTTAAGGTCATGCTACAGCATCTTAATATCTTTATATATCTTAATATCTCTTGTGGACTTTGGATCATTGTTGTTGCACCTAATCAGTGGACTTCAGTCATACATTAGTAGCTGAATAATTTCCCTTTAGGATCTACTAAAGGGAATTCCTGGTTTCAGTATTTAAAGCGAATCATTCAGTTCCTGAAATTCAAACTAAGTCCCAACCCATCGTGCTACCACTGATGCCTTAGATTTACATCAGATCTTAATAGGATGTGCATTGCAGCTTATGGCTTACCGAGGACAGCAAACACTTTTTTAAATATCTAAAAAATGTAAGTGTGAACAAAATACAAAAAAAGAGGAAAACATAAAACCAGAAAATATTTTTAGAGCCTGCGCTAGTTCACTTAGAGATTTTTTCTGCAAATGTACTTCTCTCTTATTCAGATTGCTGCGTGTCCATTCTATAAAAATCTTACATACCTTTAATCTGCCGACGCAGAGTGTCTATCTGAGCCACTAGCAGCTGCTCCTCATTTTTCAGGATCTCAAACTTGGCATCATACAGTTCTAGTTGGGTTTCATAGAACTGCAGCTCCAGCTGGTCCACGGTGTCGTGTTTATGATTGTCCTCGAGATCTGCAGATCTCTGGTCAGCTCTCTGGTTCTGGACTCTTCCTGATAAATTCTCCAGCTGCAGAAAAAAAAAAAAGAAACAAGACAAGCTTGTTAAATCACCTCTAAAACCTGGGTCACAATTGGCTTTATAGTTTTATAGCCTGGTTAGCCAGGTCCCCGGTCTAAAACAAAATTACCCAAAATGCAACAGCACTTTCCTGTAAACAGAAAGAGGTTTTATGATGCCCTGTATTATGCCCCAAATGAGGTTGAGTCAAATGTTTTGTTTGCTTTATTGGAAGCTTTTATCAACTTTTTATCTTTACTTGCTCTTATTTTGCGTCTATTTTAGTGTTTAATTCATGTATGGCACTTTCAAGAGTTTTTGCATTGAATTGTGCTATACTAATAATCTTACCTTGCCAGTGGGGAGTGGCGGTGTACTGTCAGATGAGCATACCCATAGCCAAAACCCATTTATCCATTTAGTTTTGTATGAAAAACACACTTTAAACTACCTCAACAGGCGTGTATTCCTTTAGTCATGTACAAAAAAAGTATTTAATTACTTACTTATTGGTATTTTTTGAAGCGTATGGTGATCTGATGTTGAATTGTTTTTTCCGGACATGACTAAAGGGATATACGCCCATTGAGGTAGTTCAAAGTTTATTTTTTGTAGAAAGTTAAAGGGATAAACGCATATCTGATGTCTTACACATGCATATTGACTATAGGTATGTTGGTCTGACAGAACAGCAGCCTAGTGGTTAGAGGATAGAGCTTGGAATCTGGGTCTCTGAGCAAAAACCTTTAAAGGAATAGTACACCCAAAACATGATTAGCCTTCATTTTCTACTCACCCCCATGCTGAACAACACTCTGGAGTACTTTTTTGATATCTCAAATGCATCTGGAGATCTGGGAGGCTTCTTGCTGTCTGCTGACATTCAAATAATGGAGGTCTATGGTGACCGAGACAGAAAGGTCCATAAAAGTCCACAAAAAACGTGTCAATATTCCTCCATACTGCTCGTCCAATGTATTCCAAGTGTCCTGAGTGGGTAGCATCCAGAATTTACCCGAAACGAAGTCATTTAGAATGTTTTTAGAGCATAAACAGTAGTGTATAGGATTTCCTAAAAGCGCGCGCCTGCGAGTTCACGAGCCTACGGAAACTGCGGTAGACCAAGCCAGATGAAAGTGCGCATCTATTCCTTTAACCCCGCACTGCTCCCCCAGACGCTGCAAATGGCAGCCCACTGCATCCGCAAGGGAATAGGTTAAATGCGGAGTGTTCATGTCATTGCGCTGTACTTGTTACAGTGTAATGACAAAAAAACGCCGAAAAAAGAAAAAAAAAAATATTATACCCCAAATGAGCTCAATGTCATTAACATTTCAACACCTGGCTGCTGTGATAGCTTTCTTCTTTCAGAAAAGTGTTGTTGTTGTTTTTTTTACATGCATTCATAGATATCTGATTGGGTCTAATCCTTTCCCCTGACTGTTAGTCCCACCTTTGAAATCAAGTGCCACCAGCTCCTTTCCTGACCGATTTGCCCCTTATGGCTTTATAAATTACTTCCTGGTTAAACCCATGTGCATGCTGGGTTCAATTGGTCAAATAGGGTAATCCAGTACAGACATACACATAACAACACATTAAATGTAAAAATGTGTCACGGTGTGACATTTGCAGGCATACCGCTGCATTCATCAGAGTCATGGTGCCACAAACACAAAATCCTGCATAGGTGCAGCTCACTGATCTCATTAGAAAGACTCCTGTTGATTTCACCATGCTGAGCCACTTCCTGCATCCATTAAATATCCGGACTATTTAACAAGCTTAATCAGATGAATTATTCAGGTGAAGATGCTGTTTCACAACCAAAAAAAGGAAAAAAAAATGCTCTAATGCACATTTTGATAGGTTATAAGTACAAGTGAACCTGCTGTAGTTTTTCCCTACATCCAGTGATTCTAACAGGAAAATTGTTCCACACCATTTAGTCACACAACACATTGTTAATATGCAGACACACAGACACACTCACTTGTTCATGCATGCGAGCAGGTTTTCAGTTTTCAGAGAGGGTTTTATAAATAGATCAAAGAACCTCTGCAGCCAGAGATTCACATCCATTCAGAGTAGAATACCCCAAAAAAAAACAAAACTCTAAATTGCTTCAGATTTCCAAAGGCTCACATCTATTTCTAGCACCAAGAATTAAGTGTGAAATGTTTTCACCGATTACAGGAGCCCCATGAAAGCTGCTGAAAGACATACCCTCTGTTTGATGGTATCCTTCTTGCGGCTAAGGCACATCTCTGCTGCTCGCATGTGCTGCAAGGTCTCTTTAGCTAAAAGGAAACGTAGTTTCTCTAGTCTGGGAGCTGCAGACGCCCAGGCAGCAGGTCCAAAACGCTTCTTATCCTCCTCCATCTGTTTGACCATACCTGGACATCAACACAAGAACTGTGTCAAAAGGCTAGATCTCACAAAAACATTAAGAAATTTTGTAAACAAACCACTAAAAAAACTAAAATAAATAAAGTTTGACCCAGAAAATCGAAAATACTTATGTTGGAGGTGTGTGTTTTCTCAGATCTGATAGCAAAATCTCAGCTAACATATGTGGGGTTTTCAAGGTCACAATGTGAAAACAGATCTACCGGTATCCTTATACTGTAACTCTTCCAAAATTAGCAGCAATGAGGGCAGAGAATATTAAATTCTGACATTATTTATTTCATATGTTATTCCATTAAACCAGAGTTTTACTGAACTGACAGAAAACAGAACGTGGTGTTTTTCCAGCCTAAATGTCAAACTGTTCCACAAACCGATCTGTATGCAGCACAGAGTAGGAGAGCTGGAAAAAAAAAGCTTCTGAAGTCATCTTTTCCAAAACAGCAAAAACCGATTAGAATAGAATCTCCAAACCTATAAAACTAAAATCTCATATCCTTTTTTTTGTTTGTTTGTTTCTTACCTGAGTGTAAACCCTTTTGCAGGACAGTTTCAAAAAGTTCAGATTTCTACCAAAGACTAAGCATGGAAGATTATTTGATTATATTAAAGGTATAGTGGTGGCTGTTCTTTTTCCAGGTGGATCATTAAAATAAGTGGTCCTCTTAGTTGTCAATCATTTTGGTGATATGTTTACATAAAGCCATCCTGCGTGCTCGTCTCCATTCTCACTTACTGGTGGGGAGTCTGACATTGTGAAGACATTCTAATCTTCTTTTGGAAAGTAAGCTTGTATGAGAGATGCAAACGAGGAGAAATGGGCCTGTGCACACTCTTGCATGCATTTCATAGGCGTTCCCTCTCGGGAGTGGGTATAGGGTTGTGCATGTGCATTTTTATTTTTTAAAAAGAGAGGGCGGGTCTTTTCTAAAATTCACTGAAATCCTCCAATATACTTTTAATGAAAGCTTCTCTCATATTACAAAAAAAATTCTTAGAAGAAAGGAGGACTTGTTGTAATATATTACCAAGCCTGCCTCCAAATTAGACTAATGACTAGATCCTTACAAATAACGTATGCAACCAAAAACTTGTACCAGCCAGAGCCTTTGAAGTCTGTGCAAAGTAGGTGACAGTGATGCTCTGAATGGAGGCAACTGCATCCTCTGCTTTCATTCTCCACTCCTCCGCCTCCTTCTCCAGTGCAGTAATTCTCTTGGGACCCAATTCCTCAAATTCCAAAGACTTCTGCAAAGACACACAGAGGCACAGATCATCACTTTATAGTTCTGATAAAGGGAAATTTGATGTTAAAGAATGGATTTTTTTAGCTACTTTACACTGATTTCGCTTCATGTCTATCTTAAAACCAGACAGTTACCAGAATCTCCATCTTGTAAAGGCAGGCTAGTTCTCTCATGTCTCTGAAAGGCTGCAACAGGTACTGGAAGAAGCTGGTGGCAACAGTCACCACATCCTGATAGGCCTCATCTTCCTTCTCATAGATACTCAGCAGCGCTACCATCCCATTAGTAGAACTGTGACTCTGCAGCATCTGGTAAAAAACAAACAAAACAAAGATAAAGACACATTCACATTGGTTGATTCTCAGCCTATCTGGCCTATGAATGACCCTGTATGACTTCTCATACCTCAGATCAGAGAGAAAATCTTTGGTGGAGGCTGTTTGTTGTGCTTCAATCGATATCACACACACAGTGGGTGCAGGTCCTTTCAAACAGGATGCGGGAGGCTTAAAGTTATAGCCTTTCAAAGCTATGTAAGGGTGGTTAAATATAGCTAATAAATCAATTCAATTGATTGAGTGAAACCTGTGAACAAATATTTATGTAGGCGCAGGTTTCATAAATCCAGACAGATGGAAAAGTCTGTCAATGTCTGACTGAGATGCTGCTGAAGCTTTTTAAGAGGACTGTGATAAAGATTCTGTTGTAAAAAGGACGCAATTATTCTGGTTGTATATAAAAAATTGATAAAATACAGAAAGCCCATTTACTGATTTGCTTTTATAAATGAATTAATGTTATGTTTTTTGGACAAGAATTTTAAAATGGAAGCAAAAACAAAAGACTAATCATATCTACACAACAGATAAAAGGCAAAGTAAACAAACAGATATATATCTGCCCTTAGTTGTTGCAATCACAGTCGCCGTCTAGAAAGCCATTTTCCCCCCTCATGCTCCTTTAAACAGCCGTCTATGTTAAATCACTCAAGGATCAGATGTGAGTGCCTGTTTTCCAAGTCCATCTCTCTCAACAGAGATCTGCTCTCTGAAATGCTAATTATAGAACTTACACCTTGTTCCCTTTAGAGCATTTAGCACTGTAGATCTTTTACTATGTTTGTTTTATCTCTAATGAAAATAAATCCACACCTCACTGAATATAGAGGCAGTCATTCACTTCTTCTTATCATTTCTAACTAGTTTACTAAGTTTTGTAAAACCAAATTTTCACTTTGACATTGAGAACTACTTTCTTTTAAATTCTGGTTCAAAATTTGAAATTATATCAGGCATAATTTCAAGAACAAAAACAATTAAAGGATCAAATATCCAAACAGGCTGATTACTTTTTATAGTGATTGCAAAAAAAAAAAGGCATGCTGACACACAAACATGTGCTTTTAATAAGTGTAGCACCTAACGAAGAATAATATATCAGACTATTAGTGTGGAGAAAATTGCATTTAGTCTAGTGTTTCAATCGTGTTTATGATCCCTCTCATTCATCAGCTTAAACAACCAACCTCTATGGTGTCCATTTTCTTTTAGTTAACATTTTTACTCAGTCTTTGAAAGCAGGAAAGATCATTCTAATCCTGATCTTAGATCTTTCCACCGCCACTGTGGGGCGCTCTTTATACAGGCAACTGTTTTGCCTGAGAAAACACAGCAAAGTAAACTAAATGTATAAAGTAATACTTATTCTAAAATAACATTTTCCATTAATAAGGCAAAACAACTCAAACATTGTAAAGGCATATATTTCATTTTTACAGTATTAAAGCCAAAGTGTGGAAATAATTTGACAGATTAACAAATATGTTGTTTGGGGATGGAAACAAGCAAAAATATAAACTATTTATTCAGGTCTTTATGCCTATTCAGAATTTTTTATTTTTTTTTACATGTACTACTTGCATTGTAACAAGAGATAGCCCGATACATCAGCCAGCTGATATTTTAAGCTGATATTTACATTTTCTGCCCATTAAGGATATGAGATTAATACTTCCATTAATACTTGCAGTTCTGTTCCTTTCACTTGTCATCCTTTCTTAATGTTTTCTTTGATTTGTTGATCATATTTTCTTCTTTTTATTGAAATTGAGACTTGTGTAATATTTATGTTATGAAAGCTAAGATTTTCACAAAACAATATCTGAAGAAAAACTTCTCAAGTGGTTAAGGAAAGCTCTACATTTAGCATATGGAAAGCAGAAAGATGAGGGAATTATTTGCTAAAAGCTGAACAATAATAGGAGATTCAGGAACAAAAACAAAATTAGAAAAGCAGGTCTTGATGATAGAAAACAGCTGTTTCAGAAAATAGATGCTTAAATATTGGTTACTACTGTTTTTCTCTTCTATATGGAAAGGTAGATCAGAAAATCTAGTAGAATCAAGTAGAAAATCTCTTTATTGTCCCACAATGGGGAAATTGTGGGACAATAAAGGATGATTTAATGATAATCTGTGACTGATCTGCACAGATATGACAGCAGTAGCCCCCCTCCTCACCTCCTTCAGGTGAGTTTTGGCTCTTGACATCTCCTCCTGCATGCTCTTCTTTTTAAACTCCTGCAGGTTTTCAAAGTACTCATCAACGTCCCGCTCATCCTGGGTAAATAAAGTTTCCAGGACGATTTTTCTCCCGCAGAGGTCAATGGCTGTGCTGAAGTATTTCTCCAGTTTCCTGCACGGCGCGTCAAAGTCTCTGCGTTCGTCATCCTCTGCACCGGATTTCCGATTCAACAGCAGCAAATCCCAAATGTTACTTTCTTCAAAGTCGGACAAATCCGGGAAGCAGCCCCCCAGGACGTCCGCCACGCATGTGAACTGTTGGTGGACGTGTTTTAGGTCGTTTACGGAGAACAGTCCTGCCCAGCTCATCTGGGGGTCTTCGCCAGCCGAGGGCAGCTCAGCCTTACGTTTCTGTCGCTGTAACGTCCGGTTGTGGCAGGTTACTGCGAACTTCGACTCGATAACGTTCCACTGAACGATGAAACCCAACTTAAAGGGCTCGTGTTCTTCAAAAATATTACTTTTAACGGCCACCCATCCTTCCAAGCTGTCCAGACGCTCAAACTCTACGCTGTCCATGTTAAAAACAGGACTTTCGCTATGGCCCCGGTGACGCTGCTAGCTCTGTTTACAACGTCCGCCATTTGTCTGACGGATGATGGCTTCACGTATCACATAAAAGCTCGGAAATTATGAAAGCACATATGATCAGGACTTAAACAATGAAAAATTATTTTGAGCAAACTCATTACTGTCATATGTCATTAAAATATGTACGAGACATATGAAAGGAAGAAAAAAAAATACACAAAATATGTGTCATTAATTAGTAGGCGTAATAAATAGACTAGGGCATATACAGGTAAAACTGTAATAAAACTTAAATGGACGGATTTAAGACCAATATTAAAGATGAAATAGTGCTAACTCGACACACAGTTAACAAGCAGTTTAATATCTAGATGAAAATCAAATAAAATATTTATTTTGGGATATTAAGGCAAATTCCCGAGGTTTCACGAACGTCCCACAGTATCCTGATTTGAGTTCAACTTTAACCTTTGAATCACATGTTTGGGGATTTCCATATTAAATAATATTTTAAAATTAGTCTTGGTGATTTTTATTGTCATTGTTAACATTTTGTTTCTTTCCCTGCCATGTTAGTCTTATATTCGTTTTAATATATATTCATATAACACATATTCCCTGTAGATGTCTGAAATAGCTGTGTCACATGAGCAGTGTGAGCTCCATCTATTTTAGTCACAGCTTCAGGGTTGGACCTCTCACAAAGTTTGCTTGTCAGGCATCAACACAGGTCAGGATTTGTTATTATCGTATTGAGTCATTCCGGTTATTCTTTTGTTAATTGTTCAATAATTTTCCAATTCAACTTATTTATTCATACACAAGCAAGTCACTAAAAACTACAAAATGCTGTACTGTTTTTAAAAGTTGGTTATAGATCTACATGTTAATATTATTTAGAAGATGATCTAAATTAATCTTATATGCATAATCTATCATTTCCAGATTGCCATCATCCACTTGGGACCTGTGTTCTTATGGACCTGACTGGGGGCAGACTGAATGTGATTGCTGAAGAAGGCGAGCAGCAGGACTTCAGCAGACAATCGAGCACCATGGAGGCATACCGTGCTGTTCCAGAGCCTGGAGAAAGAACCTTTCAGAGGTTCTCAGTCAACACCAATGAATCGTTGCGTTTTGAGCCATGTGAAGACAGCTGCCCGTCCCCCACTGGGGCAGAAGACGGACATGATGATGTGTTTGACAAAGGAGAATATGAGGTGGGGGCATTAACACTAAAGGAGTAAAATCTGTTTAATGATTTTCAATAAACTGCTTTAAAATGTTTTTTTTCTGCAGATAACAGACAAAAACTCTAACAGATGTTAAAATTTGAGAGATAGTAACAGTAAAATACACTTTTATTAGACATGCAGAAATGATTAAACTATTTGATCATTGATTCAACTCTATTTGTTATTTTCTCATTTCTATAAAGTACGTTGTAGTTTTGAAAGGATTGAATCCTGACTTTCACTTGCTTTTAGGATGAGATCATCTCCATCAGAAATCAGCTGCAGGGTAAGGTCACTGAAATGGAGAACTTTGCCGGTCATTTGGAGGAAATCTTTCTCACAGTGGAGGTAAAAACTCTAGTGGTTTTCTTTATTAATTAAATAACACAATATATATGTGGAATTTGGTACTCATCTTTCTTTAGTTAAGTCTACATACAAACACTTATTATTCACAATGTGAAAGGGCTATAGTGCTCAAACAATTGTTGTAAACTTTACTGTGTTTGAATTTCATTCCTGTAACCTACAGTTTTCAGTTAATAGAATGGAATAGTATAGAACAGAATTAATGACAGAGTTAAAAAATAAAATGTTTTTACAATATAAATACTGTGCTTCTGGAGAATAAATAATCAACAACACATAGTGTATGAAACTAAACGTATCCTCCCATAAGATTTGGTTAATTATTCTTTGTAAGTTGGAAATTAAAATGCCTTCTTAAGTAAAAACTCAAATTAAAACCTTCAGCTCTAGTATTTTAAATATATTATTTGCCTGGAAGTTAGTAAGGAATCGAACTACAGAATAAAATCCTATTATAAACCTGTATTTTTAAAACTGGAGCTCCACTGAATAACTCCCTTATAATCACATTTAAACTTCGACCTAAAATCGAAGGGTTGGCACCTCACCTTCATTTCCTACCGATGGTGGAGAGGTCCCGGTGGCGACCTGAATGAAGTTGGCCCCCCCACCTTCTACAAATCAGACAAAATTAGTGTCAAACGTTTGTGCTATGTTTGTGCTGGTTTGTGCAGCAAAAATGTTTGTGCCGCTATCGTTTTAAAGATATAAAGAAATATTTCTAGAGGTCATTAAAGGTCAACCTTTACTTTTATCAACCTTTACTTTTATCAATCAAAAAGCAAAAAATTACTTTTTGATTGATAAAAGTTTAAGTTTTTAAATTAAAAATTTAATTCAATTCAGTTTAATTTCCATGTACCCATTACTAGAGCACTGTGGGCCAGAGGTGTCAACACTAAAACAAAAGCTGCAACACAATTACAAAAGCCGCAACACAAATACAAATGCTGCAACACAATTACAAAAGCCGCAACACAAATACAAAAGCCGCAACACAATTAAAAAAGCCGCAACACAAATACAAATGCTGCAACACAATTACAAAAGCCGCAACACAAATACAAATGCTGCAACACAATTACAAAAGCCGCAACACAAA
>NW_015150575.1:104017-168488 GCF_000732505.1 Cyprinodon variegatus
AAAAAAATTGCCTTTCAGTTAGATTACACATATTTATTCAGATTAGAAACTATTTAAACTGGCCTCAAACTGGATGAAATATATGCAAAGTTATATGTTTTGCAATTAAATATTAATATGATAAACACAAAGTTTTATATTAATATATTATAAGATTATGGCTAACAAATATTATATATTTATATAGTATAATATATATAAAATTCATATATAAAATATTTGTTACACATGATCTTATATAATATATATTATATTAATATATATAATATATATTATATTAATATAATATAGAGATTAATATAGAGATTAATGTGTTAGGCTGCAGCCCCATCAGATTGCCTGAATGTTTGTCCAGGAGAACTTTGGCCGTCGAGAGCAGCACTTGGAGCAGCACTACAACGATGTGCTGCAGACATTGTCACAGCGCTATGATGAGAGGGCGAGTGGACTGCAGGAGGAGAAGAAGGCTAAACTGGAATCCCTGTACAGTCAGCTGCTGGTCTGTGGTCAGGCCCTGGACGCCTCAAAGGAACTCATTGAAACGGCCCAAGAGATTTACCGCTGTCAGGACAAGAGACTTTTCCTAAAGGTGCCTCATCCTAGAGAAATGTCCCCCCATAATTTACTTACACAAACTAAATTAAACCATTTTATTATTAGTTCCAAATGTATAAAAACTCCTGCTGATGTGTTATTTTTTAATATAAAAGCTTCCTGTTTGATAGATTTCCTATTGATTTTTGTTGACAGACAGTTATGCCTACCATTAAAAGGTAATCATTACGCTGCTCTGTGTGGATGCATGCTGTGACACTACCAATGACTGAAGAGTGATTATAGGAAACCTAACATTTAAGGCAATTGACTATGACCATGTCATGATTTATTTTCATATTCAAGTCAGAGGTTTGGGTGTGATCCAGATAGCATGAACCTTGAATATTCGCCATTGTTTTAGTATCATGTGATTTATAAGAATGACCTCCATGCTTCACTAGAGTCGAGGAGTTTGCCAAGGAAGATGTTGACCTCGCGCTGTCTACAGGCCTTGAATTCAGCACACCCATTGCTGATCTGTCAGATGTGAAAACCATGATGGACTCCATCAATATTGTTCCAGGTGTGATTTATCAGCTCATCACATATTGCAGTAAACCAGAGCATCATCAGCATAGGGCACTGCATTTAAACTTAGAAGTCTTACATAACTTTGAGCCGTTAATGATAATTGTGACAGCCAGAGTTCTAAATCAGTTCATTGATTTCTTGCATTAGTTACACAGTATATCTATTTACTGAAATGTATAATAAGACAATGAAAACCAATGTTTATTTAACACATTAAATTTTTTTAAATAACTTGGAGGAAATGCTTAAAAGCAAATGAGAACATCTACAAAGCTGAAATGTTTGTAGATGTCGTTATAGCTGCCTCGATTTTTCTATTAGAAGAGGGTTTTTTCTATTTCTAGCACTAGTGTCCTTCCTTAATGGTTTGGAAGATAGGATAAAAAGATGGAAATGCATCTATTAAAGGTTCTGAAATTAGGATTCAACAAAAGCTGTGCACTAACCTGCCTTCCCTTTATTGATGTTTTAAATTAATAATTTAAACCTTTTTTTTTTTTTTGAGAGACCAGAATTATCAAAAAATCTGCTTGATGCACATGTTTGAATTTATAGAACTCCCTCTAGTCGATACAGGGTAGACAGCATACATATAGGTATAAATACACCCCCGTCACTTATTTAGCTGAATGTTCCTCGTCAACAAGCCTCTGGAAAAAAAATACTCTGACTGGATTTTAAAACTCTATTCTTAACAGAAGTAGTACAGCTCATTTTAAGTGCTTGGTTATTATTTTAAATGTTCAGCACAGTTGGAGAGTAAAGCTGTTAAAATAGCTTATTACTGTTTGACCTGTTCAAAAGTTTCAGTATTTTGTTCTGTTGGCGCAATAAACTGCGTCCATAGTGTTTTGTTGAGGTGAAGGTTAGGGAACTGGAGAATGTCTCCCTTCTTTGTAACTCCATCAACTTCAACAATACAAATTGACTAAAGCATGATGCTACCACTACCATGCTTGATTTATTGTCCTTACATCAGAAAGCATCACCTCTGCTCCTACAATCTTAGTTACTGTGGCCAAATTGCTGTACGTCTTTCAAAGAGACAGCTGAGATTTTTCTGTTCAGAATGCAAAGACAAACGTCACACTGTGTTTTTAAATGGATAAACCAGGTGGAAATTAAACTTCTAATTCAGCCTTCCCAAAGCCCAGACCTCAGAAGGGTGGGTTTATGCATTATGCTTAAAAGTGTGTTTTTTTCCATAACAGGAAAACCTCCCAAGTAGATCATATACCTTCACTGTAGTCCAATAATCAGTCAGGAAGATGGCTGAAGATTGTCAATTGCTATGAAAAGGGTGTGGTTGAGGGAATGTTTGCTGAAGGGCATTTTTAGCAAAGATTAGTTTGGTGTTTCGGTATATTTAAACCAAGTTGTTTAATTTTGATCCTGTGTTGATTGGGGAAAATTCAATAAATTCAACCTTGACCGCCCTTTTCTTGTTTGTACAAGTCATGCTAACCTGCCTCCTGGAAATATTACTCTATTCCATTATCAATTATAAGCCAATGATGTAGTTTATACTCATACATGGGATAATTTTATGCTAGTCTACTGTAGATAAAGCTACTCTGATACATGACATTTTTGGTATTTTGATAAGTGAATGATTTAATTGTTCGTGTGCATTCTGAAAAAACAGCTCCGTCTGCACCAGTGATCAACCCCCAGCTGCCCAACTCAGCCACCCAGACTTCCCTTCATGTGTGCTGGAGTTTATTCTCTGACGACACGGTTGAGTACTATGAGCTTTACTACAGACCAGTGCTGGAGGATGTGTCTGCAGAGAATACCTTTGCACCACAGGGTATGACTTTCTTCAATCTGTTTTACTCTGCTAGATAAATCCATGCAGAGTTATGGAAGCATTAACAGATAAAGCAGTTGTTTTTTTTCTTCCTGAATTTATTTAGCCGATATACAACTTTCTTTTTTTTTCTTTCAGAAAGCAAGATCAAAGTGAAGGAGACTCACTGCACTGTGACTGATCTGCTCCCTAATGCACAGTATGAGCTTTGGGTGACGGCGACCAACACAACAGGCATCAGCCCAGCTAGTGAGAAGGCATTATACATGACAGGTAATGAAAATGCTGCTAATCCAAAAGTTCATGTTTTTATTCATCTTTCCACAGAACAGAAATCAGAGGGGACTTTTCTTGTGGTTTTGGGTCAGTGGTGGTTAACATGTTGGAGCACAGAGCTTTTAAGTGTGCAGTCCAGTTATGCAGAAAATAAAACCTCTGAAGTCTTCCTGCATGCCTTCTTCCAGCCAGTTAAGGGTTTTCTCCTCAGGAATCTAATTTAACCCCTTAATTCCTCAACAACAATGTCCTGGTTGTGTAGCGGTCTGTGCTTCAACTTTAAACATGTGAACTAACCCTTGACCTATGTCTCTCCAGACATTGAGAGCCTTTGCTATCATTTCTTTTTAATGCAATTACCTCTAATCGGAATTCATGGCAAGTTCTCTGGTCTTTCTAAAATGTGGTCTCTGAGGTAAGTGTCTAAGACATACTCAGGTTTGCCTGAAACTGCACCTGATCAACAAACCTAATGAAGATTTATATTCAGGTGGTTGATTGCAGGAATCAATGTGGAATTTGGAAAAAATGTGTTTATGTCAACTGTTTTTCGTTTAAAACCCTACTTAGTAATAACATTTTTCAATGAATGAGCCGATGAGGTAAGCCTGGAGTCGGAGGTTTGAGGCTATAAATGATAGTCCAAGCTTTGTCTCCATAGTGCCGTCGCCTCCTGTGATCAAGCAGAGGGAGTGCAGCAGCTGCCCAGAAGCTGCTCTGATCCGATGGGAGTCGGGGAACACCAACCCTGTAGACTCCTATACTGTGGAGCTCAGTGAGACAGGAACTGGTGGTGCAAAGAGCAACATTACCGAGTAAGAGCAAAGCTTTTAAAACCCTATTAAAGCTTGCTTAATAAACCAGGCAATAAACTGAAATGTTCATGTTAAATATAGAAGGAAATGCCGTGCAAGGTGATAGAAGTTTACAAAGTTCTGCACCCTATGGTATTAATACCCATCTGCTTTTGTTGAAAGAATCGTTTTTAGTTATTACCTTCATAGAGAGCCTGGGTTGTGCTTGCCTTAAAATGTTTCTAGGCCCCATGGTCTTACAGCTGCTGAATCAAGATGTCCTCTATTCTAGAAAATCTATTTTTAGCTTTAGCTCCTGCAGCAGTGTTTTCCTTATGTGTCCTCACTTGGGGTCATTGCTATATTTTATCCTCTTGTTGCAAAATACAATTTGAAGTTCCAAGTTAAGACTTTAAATTTATTTATTCAGTATTTCAAAGAGTTAGGTACAGTGCAATTTCCAGGCTGTAAAAACCCTCTAAGAAAGAAGTATTTTTTTCCCCTCGTATGATATTTCCAGGTCTATAGTAGCTGTGCCCACCTGTCAGTGTATGATCCAGCTGCAAGCAGGGCGACATTACCTCATCTTTGTGAGAGCTGTCAACGTCGGTGGTCCCAGTGACAGGAGTGAACCTATAAGCATCTCCACAACAGGTAGAAAACAAAACAACCTTTCTTACTATCTTTCTGTGATTTTATAAAATGATGGACAATTCACTCAGAGCTTTTCATTTAAAATACCCTATTAACGACACAAATCCCTCTTTTCAATTACGAGTTATATGCAGCACACCTCTTCAAGTACTGCAATGTAGCTACATGATTTTTACGGTTTCTATGATCAATTAAAATATTGTTAAACTTATTGTTAACCATTTTGGATAGAATGCTGGGCCAACCATACCTTTGTCTGATTGCTCAGCATTTACTTTTTAAAAAAAAGCTGTATGCATAAAATATGCATTGGGTAATGTAGGCAGATTTAGTTTTTATTTGCTTACTTTACTGTGAAGACTTAAAGACTGTTAAACTTCTAAAATGTTCTGTTGTTCCAGAATATGTCCTTTGTTGACTGTAGAGAACCTTCTTCAGAATTTTTTTTAAAGAAATGTTAAGTTTATAGATTTTCATTATTGAGGATCATGTCATTTGCATGAACAGCAAAGTCAAAAGTAGGTTTCTAAATTGGTGCCTGAAAAGTGCAGGTTTCAGATTTCCAGGGACAACAGAATGCTATTTACAAGAACAAAAACTGAAGGACCTCAGTGATGATAAACCATCTCCTACAGCTTTTTCTAATGCAAATGAAATTAATTTCCTACTAAAAACAAGCAAATGACTAAATAACATTTCAGCTTTGCTTATATCTCAGTACAAAAACAACCAAACTTGACAAATGGATGCATTTAAATAAATATTGAATGGATTTTATGATGTACTTCATTAGAAATAGGGTCTCACATTAAAAAAATATCCTAACCAGGCTTGTATTATGTGTTATTGTGTGAACAGGCACATTCTTCTATCTTTTGGAGGACACTGCTCATCCTTGCCTCTCCATGTCAGAAGATGGCTTCACTATCTTCTATGGAGATGAGGAATTGCCCATAACAGCAATGGCGTTTGAAGACAATACTTTCACAAGGTTAAATATTCAACAGTAGCTTGTATGACTGAATGCTATAGAAACTTTTGACTCCTAATGTAGATGTGTTTGTCTTCATGCACAGATGTGTGGCCATACTGGGAGACCTTATCCCAGTGCGAGGCAGGCACTACTGGGAAGTTGAGGTGGATGATGAGACTGAGTTTCGTGTTGGAGTTGCGTACAAAGACGCAGACAGGGACTCGTACCTCGGGGCAAACAATAGCTCCTGGTGTATGAGACACATTCGCACCCCATCCAGGTAACAAAAAAGTTTTTTTTATCAAGAATTATACCTATTTGGTTTTTTATTGTACTGTCCAATTTTGGGAAGTGGTGTCAGTTGCAAAATATAAATGGGTAAAAAGTTAGAAGAGCCAATATCACATTACCCCGAGGAAAATTTCTGGCCGTTCTTCCTTTTACTGTAGCTGGGTTTGGTTTGATACGTGTTGTTTATACAGAGATAAAGACTGGGGCTTGGAGTCTCTTAAATATAAGCAAGTCCTTTATAGTTCTTAGGTCATTGCCGCTTACAGGGTCCAGCTTTTATCGGCTGCATAACAATTTCTGCATCAGGCTTCAGATGGATTGTTAAATTCTTGGCTTATACATTAAGTGCCCGCCCTCATGCCTCAGTTGCTGTGAAATTTCCTCAAACGCTGCATTTTAGCTTTAGGTTTTCTCTGACCAATATTAGGTGGGTGTTTTTTTTTCCTCAAACATCAAAGGGTTCCTCTTTTAACCCCCCAAAAAATGCTATAACACTAGTCAGTTTAGGACCTGTGAGGAACTTTATAGATTTTGGAGTGTTTGTTGCATTTTGCTCTTGAACTAACTTGGGCAGTCAGCCATTGCCATTGATTTGAAGACCTTTCTGCTCAGTGACACAGGCCTCATCTCACCATTTTGTTCACATTCAGACTAAGAGTATCTGTGGTTATAAAAATAAAAAAAAGCCTAATGCCAAACATGGTCTTGAATTTGACAAAGCTGTGTATTTTAGCCATTTTAAGTGGGAGCTTATGTGACTACTTTATACTACTGGATGCTCTCCAGTAGTATCAAGTGTCTAAAAACTTTCATGAGGTTTTTTAAACACTGTATACCAGGTGTATCAGTGGAAGGTATACGTATGAAAACATTTTTTCTTCAGGAATGTTTTACTTTTTTCTGGGGTATAAGTTTGCCACCCAGTCATTTATTTTAGTACAAGCAGGCGAAAATAAACTGGCTCTCATTTTAACAGCCCTGAAGACCAAGCAGATTTTTAATATCCAATCTATCAGCATTAATGCATTGATCCTCAAAGGGATTATTACCACAGAAACTGGGGCAGGGCTGTATTTTTAGATTTTAGATATTTTCTTTTCCTAAGCAACCTAAAAAAGTGGGCATCAGCTATGTGAAAGCCTAAGCTCCAAGGAGGGACAAAGAAGTATGTTGCCTTCTATGAGTTTCCATAGCAACCTCTCTGGTATGCCAGGATGCTTGAATTGTCACATTTAGCGAAACCTTTAGATCAGCATATCGTACAAGCTTCAAATGCGATTCCCATTGTGGGCAGCATGTTCATCCTGCCTACACAAACTTTCATGCAGCTTTTTTTTCTGGTTTGATGTTGTGCAGCAAAGACACTAGAGGAAAACAGAACTCCCTCCAAACATCACATTGTCCTGTTTGCTTTTAGACACAAATACGAGTTCCTGCATAATGGCTGGAGTCCAGACCTGAGGATTACAGCGCATCCACTGCGGATTGGAGTGGCTCTCGACTACGACAGGGGAACACTGAGCTTTTTCAACGCTAATCTAGAGCAACATTTGCACACCTTCCATTGTCACTTCCAGAATTATGTTCACCCCTGTTTCAGCCTGGACAACCCAGGAGCTCTTACACTACACAATGGCATAGCAGCTCCTGACTATGCATTTATCTGACTGCAGGAAGTTGGTTTAACAATATGAGACAGCTAAGTTTGCATTACTTCTCAATAGTGTGACATTGTGTGCTACAATGAGAATTCCACAGACAGAATTACATTAATAAAGACAAAACAGGTATTGTATTTGTTTTATTATAGTATTCCACGGGAACAGGCATTCACCATTTTCCAAGATAAGAAAAGGTTTCACTGAAGTTTATGTATTTAAACCATATGCAACTGCAGCAAGACCAGATGTTTAAAAACAAAAATGGGAACTATGGGACTTTTTAAAACAAGTTTGAGGGAAAAAAAGAAAAAAAAAAGTCAATATACAGCTGGATTTACATCTTAAGAAGTCCGCCCTGTGTACCTCCATATTTTGACAAGTGCAGTGGTTGGGATTTGCTTTTACCTAATCTCTGGATTAACATTGATGAGGGCAAAATTTAGAGTCAGATTAAAGTGAAAAGAGTTCAAAGTTATATCTGACTACAAGCAAGCTGTGAACTATTCATTGGCTTCATTTCTATTTACATCAGATTAAGTTGTATTTGAGAGCAAAGACCTACTTTAAAAATAAACAGAGATCTGACTTTCTTTTGTGAGGCCAACTTCAACATGAAGAACAAAAGAATTTGTTTAGTTTTTTTCGATTAGTAAAGCACAGGAATGCATCTAACCTATGCAGCTTAAGTGATAAATCACATATTGTATGTTATTCTTTGAAGTCTGCCAACCTACTTGAAATGATTATTTTTTTATGAACTGAAATTTTCACTTAACTTGTAGAACTAGGATGAAAACTTATTCTCAAAGAATAAAAGCTAAACCACTGAAAAACAGGAAAATATATCAAAATGCTGGTATAGGCAGTTCAGGGCAGACTTCTGCTTTTATTGTGACTTTAAAGAGTTCTGAGAATATACTTGAAGTGGAACCTTCTGGTCAGTAAAAATCACAGGGCAGTGGGGATGAGGTTGACAGAGGTTATAGGTTTTCTGTCTTACTGCTGTGGGTCCTCTCATCCTCTTCATCTGAGGAATCTCCCCCATAGGGCACAAGCCCAGAAGTATCAGCGTTCACTTTAGTCTTCTTCACAGACACCTCTTCCTGAACACCTGTAGGAGCACAATAGGAGAAAAAGAAACAGAGAAAAGGGGAAGGTGGGAAAGAAACAGGGGAGGGGGGCCAAAGAGAGAGAACAAAACCAAATGGAAACCCAGTGAGGAGCCCCACATAAGCCGAGGTTTATGAGTTGGTTTGATCCAGGGCCAGGGGAGGGAAGATATCAAAATCAAACGGCAGCACAGCACACATCCATTACAGGCACGTCCATGGACACATGTTGAGAGAGAAAACAAGGGAAAGACAAAAAACATATACAAGAAGAGCGTGTTAGCGAGTTTCAACTGTGGTGCGATTCATACAGGTCTCCACTCCTCCCCCATGGATCCACGGGGGGAGATGCTACCACATGCAACACAGAACTCCACCGAAGTTTATGCTTGAGCTCTCAGGCTCTCAGAATATTCTGGAAAAGAAGAAATGCATACCCGTTGATGCGGAGGAGCTGGGCGGTGGACTAGATGGGTCTTCTGGCTCTGGTTCTCTTGGCCTCTTGCGCGCAACGGGGGGAGTAACCACAAAGGGTGGTGGTGGAGGCGGCATCAAAATCCTGAAGAGAATAAATAAAGTTTTACACCTAAAAATCATCTCAAGAAAGATGAAAGAATGTTTAGAAATCAGACCTTTCTACGACTTTCTCCTCTCCTACACTGGATGAAGGAAGGGTGGACTCCAGGTGAGCCGGACCCTCTGGAGGGCAGCTGGTAGGCTACAAAAAACATTTAAGATTGTTAAATTGAGAGGGTGGACCACGCCTGAGATTTTCTTTATGCAATTTTTTTTGCCTATTGCTGCATAAATAGGTAATTCTTCTGTTTTCTCAACAAAATAAAAACCATGTTCAGACTGTAGTAAGGCTGCAGCCAGCTGGAGGTATTAAATAGAGAGGAAGTCAAACGGGTCACCCTTATATTCTAACACGCAGGAGTTGCTACATAATCCTTAGTTGTGAATAGAGATAGGCCAATATGTATGCCCCCTCCCCTTTTATTGTGTGATACATGTAAAAGTTTGCAGATTCATTAGTGCATAGAGCAGCCATGCCAGGAGGCCACATAAAGTGCATACACTGCTGCTCTATTTGCTCTTAATTGTTGATGTTTTTTGATTAGGTAGTAATTGTTTATTTCTTTTTAAGTGAAGATATGTGCAACATTAGAAAAATGTTACATAAAAAAAGGATCGACAGCATATATCAGCGATCAGTTAGATCTGATGCGAAAACCATTGGTATCAGCTACTGCCTTAGAGAAAAAAAAAGTTATTTGGTTTTCTCCATAAAGGTACTTCAATATTTTTTAAATACTCATTACATTTATGACCAAAGTCATAATTAAATACAAGTTCATCATTTTGCATATATTTCAAAGAGTCGAACATTCTTTAAACTTTACAATTTTGCAACAATTAAAACTGAATATTTTCTTAAGATATTTAGGTTGTAAAAAAGAGATTCCTTTTTTTTTTTTATCCCTGTATCAAATGAACCGTTTAGGTCTGTTCAATATTAAAACAGAGAAAGCATTCTAAAAAAAACAATTTAAAGGAATAGAAAGATTTGGAGCAAAATGTTGATTTAAAATACAACATTGAGCTTCCAGGTGTAGCAGTGATGCCTGAAGCTTTCTAAATCCAAACAGATCCAAAGCTTTAGCACGGACAGAATGAGCTTGGATCCATGTATCGAGGCGTCAATGCTCCAGCTAACCTGCTCATCCTTAGCCCCCTCCTGGAGCTGATGTTTGGGACTTCCTGAGTCAGTGGGGGTGTTTAAGCATCCTTCAGGCTCCACTGTCTCACCGCTGCTTGGATCCTTAAGTAGAGCACAACCAACATATGTACACTGCTGGGGCCAGGCCATTCAAAGCATCGTAAAATAAACAAAATACTGCAACCACTCAAAGGTGACCATCGATTCGAATGATCAATGTATTCTAAATAATTCAGATGTTCTTCTGTTAGTGTGTCTCATCGTCAAACATATAGATTCATTAAACACAAGAATATATTTAAAGTGTTTATATTAATTATAATTGCAGTGAATGAAAACCTAAATACATCGATTTTCAAAAAAAAAAAATTAATGTTTACATCTTAAGTTATATTACTACAATGCTGTGGAAAACGTTGCTGTTTATTCCTAATAAAGATGGCTGCTCAGTGAGCTGAATCCAAGCACACCAATGAACCGTTCAGTGTGGTATAGAAGAAAGAAACATAACCTTAGTTTAGGTTCAGGGTGATTATTTTTTTGAGCTATGCAATTTAACGTTGTTGCCCTTCATCTAATCATCTCCCAAGTGAGAAGACCCGCCTACCAGTTAATTTGGGAGCGACATGTTTTTGTGTTTTTTTCCCCCCATGTCTTGTTGAGCTGTTGATTTAATTAGAAAAAAATGGTATCTGCTGGGCCGGTGACTGGACCAGACCTCAGCAGATAGCCTTGAGATGCCCGTCCTCAGCCGGAGGAGGGGGGCTGGGGACCGGTAAGGCAGGCGGGGGGAAGCAAGGGGCTGCCGGTGTCCAGGCTACCGTTACCGGGTCTGGTTCAGTCACTCCGTCCGCTGTGGTTCCAGGACCAGCCCTGGAGCTGACAGCTCGGTTTGAGTGCTTGGTGTGTTTCAACTACGTGCTGCACTGTAGTCGACCAAATACCTGACAATATTGAAATTCCCCCCGGACATTTTTTTGGGTATGAAAAGTACATGTCCGAGAAAAGGAGGACATCTGGTCAACCTTCCATATCCACAATTTGATTTTTCAGTGAGTGAGTGCTTGTTGCTATGATGAGTCTTTTCTCAGCAGCTTTGCTCGTTGTAAACCAACCAATCAGCGCACAGCTCATCTAAATATTGAGGAGCATACCATAAAAGGAAGAAACTTGTCGTTTCATTCTAGGGCTTTTAACCAGGCTTGCATTAGGGCTCATAGAACAGCAAATATGCCATTTTCAGCCTGGGCTGATGGCTTCCATGCGACTCAAAGCCAAAGGGAGCCCCAACCAAACATTGATTGCATAAACTGCACCTTATACAAAATACTTTAAGTACCTTTTTTTATCTTTTCCACTTCGACCATTTGGGACCAATGGTTTAATGTGGGATATTTAGACGCAAGAGCTGCAAAGCCCACAGCCGAATGGAAAACATGGCAGCGGAGGAGGATCCAAGCATCGCTGCTGCTACCAATTTTTTTTTCAGAATCCCTTATTTAATCTTTAAAAGATAAAATGCAAGAGTATTATAAGTGAAGGCAGTGGTGGTTTCTCGTATCTACTGACATTTTTATTTGTTATGATGGGCTAAAAAAACTTTGGTAGATGGACACTAGCAGTCACTTTGCTCAATCGGCTCTGCTGAAAGCCCCTCGTATCCCCAAACAGACTCGATGGGAACCCAGATGCTCACAGGTAGAACAAGACCTTAGTGCTCATCAGTCTGGCTTGCTAGATAACCTTTTATACTAATAGAGACTAGATTTTGGCTCTTCCATAAATGTAACGCATAATAAAACAATACAAGTTTAACAGAAATAAACACTTTAAATATAAACATTGTTGTAATGAATCAATGAGTTTCCCTGGTTTGAACCAAATAATTTAGGATGTGAGAAAAACATACAACAGATTTTGAGTTCTGATAATACATGACACTGTAAGAAGCTAATCCTGAGGAGTCAGTAATTACCTGGACAAGAAAAGGATGTGGTTTCCTGGGACACACTGGGTACTGAATCATTGCCTGAGAAGATGGAGATGGGGTTGTCGACAGGTTAGATTGACTTGGGGGGCCATTTGCACTACTCCAATAACCACCGGCTCCTGGATACGCTGCATAGCCGCCAGCATACCCATTTGCTGGGTAGTTATACCAGGACCCCTGGCTAGAGTAACTGCTATTAGTTGGAAATCCATGTGCTGCGTATGCTGAAATGAAATTATAGACGATTAATTTCAAAATAAATTAAATAAAGGCTTACCAACTCAACCACTAAAGATGCCAGGGGAATATTCTTTAATCAAAAGAACATTTCAGCCAGCTGATATCTGACATTAGATTAACTTATTGGAATTTGTCCCTCTGGTTTCAACTTGTGAAGTGATACTCACGCTGAGGTGCGCCAGTAGTTGTGTACATCGACATCATCCGGGCATGTTCGGCTCTCACCTACAGGAAAAAAATGGAAAAAATAACTAAAACAATACCTGGGAGATAACTAAATTCCTTAAACACTGCAATTCATTGTCAATAATGACCATGTGGGTAGGTGCAGAGCACTCAAGATCTATAACTGGAGATCAGGTGGTTCACGCTACCAGATTCATTTTGGAGGTGGGTATCAGAGAAAACTATATGCTTCAATAGTTTCACCTTCTTACACCTCCTATTATAATCTCTAGCTCTGGTTAACACAGTAAATTTTACTATAGGGACCTACAGTTTCCAGCAGACTCTCAGCAAGTTTCTTAGCTGACTCCAATCCAGCTGCATTCGGATGGCTGCAACACACAAAGGACCATTGATGAAGTAGAATGAGGCAGACTGGAGTGATTCCCACAGAGCAAAGCAAAAGACATTTCATAGTTTCAATGCAAGCAGTGACAAACTACACATTATCAAGAGGGAAACATACATTTCTGATTATTTGCTTCATTTAAAGATGAAATTCCTGTACATCATACAAAAAGTAGTGTTGCACCGATGCCATTTTTGGCCCCGATACCTGGCTGTGCAGTATTGGCCGATACCATACTGATACAATCTGTTTGAAATTGATGTGTGTGCATATATATGAAGAAGTGCATACAACTTGGATGTAAAATAATTGCCATCATGGCTTTGTCAAGCTGCTGTCTACCTTTGTGAAGCAGGAAAAATACTAATACAAGGTGAATCTAGTAGAACTTTTTATAGCCTACCTGGAATGGGTGACAATAGTTGAATATACTTTTAGCTCTCAAAATGGTATCGGTGCCCTATTTGTTGGTACTCGCCGATACCGATACCACCATTTTAGTGCTAGCTTGGGGTCCCGTCCGATACTGGTATCGGTGCAACACTACTAAAAAGGTTTATGGAACCCTTCAAAAGTGAACATACCTAATGTAGACATAAAGAGGCTCAAAAGACTCTCTTTTTGATGCCTGTTCGATGTAACCAGACCCTTTTCCCCGGAGGAAGACTCGAGCCCCTGTCTCAGTCTGGATGTGACTCAGATACGATCCAGCGGGACCTTCGACCTTTTCCTTCACATTGAATGAGGGCAACGCTTGGTCCAGGCCAACAAAAATTTTGGTATGCACAAAACTCTGACAGATAAAAAAAAAAATAATAATAATAAAAATGAGAAGAATGTCAACAAATCATTCCAGTTAAATCGGCAAATATTTCACAGATAGAAAATATTTGTGAGCAGATGCAGCGACCCGAGGCATTCCACTGCAAACCAAGGATGTTCTCTCTGCCAGTTAATCTTGGAGGTGGTAATCAGTGAAGGCAACTACCTTAATTTACCTCACTTAAAATCACCTCCATTAAAGTGTGCTTCAGGACAGAAAAAAATTCTAACAAATACCAAACAGTTAAATATATCTATATACGACAAGAGAAAAAATGCTTTTAAATTGTTAGATTACCAGTTGTGTGTTTTTTTAGCTTTGCACATGATATAAATATCTCAAAAAATATATCACAATTGTGCGAGAAGTGAAAGAGGAAAAGTCATTTTTTCACCAAGTGAGAAAAGGCCCTGCTTATACAGAGGTCTGCGCAATACTTACATAAAAAGAACTTGATAACACTAGGCATCTAAACAACAAGAAGCTTTGTTGCTTGGACTAAAACAGAAATAAGATGTTTGCCTACCCCTATGTGAGGAGCTGCTGGTCTATGTCCTTGGCCAGGCACAGAGTTTGCGTTGGGCACACGTGGCACAGGAGTTGGGACGACAGGCCGAGGAGGCTGAGGGTAAAGTGTTAGTGGCGGAATTACAGGAGCCTGCTGTCCTCCTGATGCTGCCGAGGCCCTTATCGCATCTTCAGAAATTATCTCCTTTATCCTCATTACAGCTTCTAAAATCCCAAAGGAAAAAGAGAAACGTGAGGAATGTGCAATAGCTTAAGAAAAAGTTTGTAAAAAAAAAAAAAAAAAAAATCATTGAAAACTATGCAAGATGTTGCTTGCGTGTATAAAGTCAAAAGGTTCTACTTACTATTGACCTGTTCTTGCGTCTTTCCCTGAACATGTAAATACAAAGGTCTTTGTCTGAAAGAAAACAAATCATAATGTCAGGGGAAACCCTTTTCCCCATAAAAGGTAATACTGACTTTTCTCACTGAAATCGTTAAGAAAAAAAAAAAACAATTCTACCATTTATTTTTAACACCCTACTGGACAATGTTATGATAGCTTTAGAGTAACTGAGTGAGATTTGTATGTAATAAATCATGATAACAATGTAAATCAAACTCATACATTTAAAGTATAGCTTACATGTCATATAATTTTAAATATACTGTATTTTTATAAGGGTTAAAGTTAAAAATTTTAAAATTTTAAATCTGAACTGCTTTACATCCCAGGTCATGTTAGTTCAAATCTGTCACTGGTACTGTTATGTGTTTATTATTATTACTATTATTTTTTATGTTTTAAAGAGTGAATGTGAGAACTTGCTACTATAAACAAGTTATTTGTCATTTCTCTGATGTGCTAAAGCCAGTCAAAATCACAAGAGAAAAATTTGTTGATCAAGTCTTATAATGTTGGGATCCCAAAAGTGTTTTTCTTGTCATAGACTCAGACAAATTAGGCACCAAATTCTGAAAAAGAAGTAATGGAAAATATAATATAAAACTCGATTTGGAACATACCCTCCTGTAGTTATGACTTCAGGCATGTAAAGACCTTTAGTTGAGACAACCGCTCCGCTAAACAATCTGATCTGAAAGACAGGATGAGGAATTAAAAATAAAAGACATGACAGTGACTTTTATATAATTAACTAAGGGACATTTTTCCACATTTACCTCTTCCTGTGTTTTGCCTTTAGTAAGCAGTTCTCTGCAATTTAGCGGTACGTCATTTATATCCACTTCAGTGACCACCATTTCTTCTGTAGGGGGTGGTACCGGGATACTTGGAGGTTTCTGAATAAAAAGTGTCACTATTAGCATTGCAAAAAATAGACAAAGACTCATTTACAGGTTTGCTAAAACTATGCACCTTAGGAAGTAATGGCGGAGGAGTTAAAAGTTTCCCTTTCGCCATCAACATGGCATTTATTTTTGCAGCCATTGCTGCTGCTTTTTCAACTCCCCCCTTAGGCGTTTCCTCGGCTTCAGGTGGCTGAGAAGCTGGACTGTTTGAACCAGCGGAGCCGACAACTCCTTGCAAGGAGACAGGGAGAGTTGCATTTCCAAAACTTTCCTGTTGCTGTGCATCAACACTCTTTTTAGGTTGAGCTGGCTGGTCCCAGCGACTGGTTAGGCAGCTAAGAAAGCAAAAAAACAATGACAGATAAGTGAGAAGAAGTGAAGACACCTAGATACTCATGTCAAAGTTAATAGGAAAGCTGCGTTATGATGATGAAATACCAGGTCAATTAATCTTTTTTTCCCTCCACACCTTTCTTCCCTCTCAAATATAGTTCGATTTTACAACTAAAACCAAGTCAAACAGCCTTTAATATTTGATGAAACGCGTGTCTCTGAGCAATAGTAATAATTTTATCCACTATTAGAACAAACAAACTAGTTAGCGATCCGCAGACAGTGAAGCTAGTGCGGAGTTAGCTAATCTAAATTTACCTTTCTAGCTGTGTAGGTTTACATCACCAACGTGTGTATTTATAAGCATTTACAAAACCAAGAATGTAAATCATATGTAAAATAGCCTAAAAGTAAAATTTGAAACTTACAAATAACACTAACATGCATTCATTTATCCGCTACGACTAGGCCAAGTTGCTATGCTAACGCTAACAGTTAGCATAGCAGTACATATTTTAAACACGGCCTACGCGGTCTTAGCCTGTTGCTTATGTTAGCATATTTAATTAAAATAAATGTTATACTCACGGCGTTTGTCCTGTCATTCCCGAAGACATAGCACGACCCCAGAAAATGTAAGAGTTTTTAACTGTCTCTAATATAGTTTATGTCGAACGACTGCAGCCATCAGTCCGATATCGCTGACTGTTTCCTCTGACGACTTTGTCGCAAAGATGATCTGACGGAAGTTGGGCTGTTGCCATGTTACGTAACGTAAAGTCTCTGGAACAATCTGCGCAAAATGTATGAAAAATATATAACTTTAAAGGGTTTACATATAAATCCCGTACCGCTGTTGCTCAGGTTATGCGAGTTTACACCGTATGAGTCTTTTCAAATAAAAATAGTCCCATAGTCCAAATCTAAAAATAAATGAATAGAAGACCTACATCTTAATGTGTTATATCAATGAGAACATCCTTTTTCGCACAGCTTTTACCAAGTGTAGACTATTGTTCATTAATTTCATTTCATGTTTGAATCAATCACTTATTTAATCGTCTATTACACATGTTAAAATGCGCCGTAATAAAAAAAAAAAATATCTACATTTCATAAAAAAATCCAGTTTTAGCTTTCCTGCATTTTCGAGAGAAAGGCCTCTCTTTTTTAGATGAGAAAATTAAGTATGTGGGGTAACTAAATTTATCATTTTCAGCTGATTAATTAAGGATAATAAGACTCCCAGATACCTCGAGTTTGACATATGTATATAAATGTAAATACAATAGCTTGTTTTTTAATCTTAAAAAAAAAAAACTAAGAAAATAATCTAGGGAGTTGCATGCTACTAATGCAAAAGACAGCAAAAACCAATGGTGCTGTAAACCACAGCAAGCACAGTCCCATCTGTTGGAATTGGTGTCCTCTCTCCCATGTTTCCTCAACCCCATATGGTTAAGAAAGATGGCTGTCCTCTCCAAGCATGGTCCCTCTAAAGATTTCCAATTAAAAAAAAAAAAAAATCCAACAAAAAATAAATTTCATTTCCAGGGGGGATATAATTGTTTGGTCTTTGTTACCTAACCTAATTTAAAAATTAAGACAACTGTTTTTATTATTTAAAGTCCTCCACTAGAGGCAGTACATCCTCCCCAACCCTAGGTTAGGGAGGATGGTCATGAGCTTTGGGTCATGACCGAAAGAACGAGATCCCGGATACAAGCGGCTGAAATGAGTTTTCTCCGTAGTGTGTCTGGGCTCTCCCTTAGAGATAGGGTGAGGAGCTCAGTCATCCAGGGAGGACTCAGAATAGAGCCTCTGCTCCTCCACATCGAGAGGAGCCAGTTGAGGTGGCTTGCGCATCTGATTAGGATGCCTCCTGGACGTCTCTCTGGTGAGATGTTCCAGGCACGTCCCACTGGGAGGAGGCCCAGGGGGAGACCCAGGACACGCTGGAGGGACTATGTTTCTCGGCTGTCCTGGAAGCGCCTTGGGATTCCCCCGAAGGAGCTGGCCCAAGTGGCTGGGGAGAGGGACGTCTGGGCCTCCCTACTGAAACTGCTACCCCCGTGACCCGGTAAACAGAAGAAGGTGGATGAATGGATTTAATTTTGGTCATTTGGTTTCTTAAATCTCCGCAGGAGATGTAGCTTTCGCTCTTGAATAAGAAAACTACATTAAGCTTTATACAATCACTTTATAATTGTCAGGTTTTTTTCTTTTTTAGAAGAAATGAATGCAGATATCCGGTTCATTTACGGCATTGCAAAATTATTCATACTTACTCCATACAAACATAATGTGAATTTTGCATAATATGGGAATATATTTAACATCTCAGTTAGGGCAAGCAGTTGGGGCAGTGGATAGTGCACACAACCCATGTAGAGACCTTGGTCCTCGATGTGGCTGACCCGGGTTTGAATCCGACCTGTGGTCCTTTGCTGCATGTCACTTCCCATATCACACATCTCAGTTAAATCTAACCTAAAGTATGACATAATTATGTTTTATATTGACACAAAAATGAAAGATGTCATGATGCTTTAACCTGGAAACCACTTCTTGTTGGTAATTACCTTTAGAGCGAACCCAACATTGGGGCTAATTGGAGAAAAATCAGTCAACAAATAGAAGTTATGAAGAAGTTTAAAGCAAGGTAAGATTATAAAACAATATTCCACCCTTTAATCATCTCAAAGAATACTATTCAGTCCAGCATCTAAAAATGGAAAGTGTGCTACTACTGTAAACATACCAAAATGATAAGAAAGTAAATGCAAACAGAGAGATATCACCCCATAATCGGAGTAGCAGCAAAGGGGACAACAGTGACTCTGGAGGAGCTGCACAGATCAACAGTATGAATTGGATAACTCCTTTAACGTGTTATTTTTTTCCCTAACGGAATCTATATATTTTACCAATAAGAAAGAGCCAAAATGTACCCCATCAGGAGTTCTGTATAACTGCAGTGAAAGGTAGTTAAATAAGTATAAAGTAAGGGTTGGTAAGTACACATGGATGGAACAGTGTTAAGCAGATAATTAGAAAACAGAGCATCTTTTTCTTTCTTCCATTCCATAACCACGTGCTGCTTTGTGTTGGCCTGGCATAAAATCATAATAAATACAATAAAACATGACTGGGCAAGGTGACAAATCACACAAAAAGAAAACCTTTTAACCCAAACTGGTAGAGGGGGGTTGAGGACAGAGACAAAATTGTTGCAGGAAAAACACAGCAAGGATGTAGTTGACATTATTTTTATTTTTCATTGAATAGTTTCTATTTTCCCCCGTGCCTTCAGACCAAAATGTGAATCAGAAGGAACAAACAAATCCCCTGATTAAGTGTACAATTCTGTCATAAGAGAGAAACAAAATTAAATGGTGGTTAATGCATCTCATTAACCAGTACTTGCTTAGCTGTTATGGCATTTATATACTGTTTAAAGAGAAAATCTTTTTATGAAGCATCCATGTTTTAGTATCCTAATATGAATCCAACCTTTAACAAAAAATATGTTACCCGGGTCTGTGCATAAGGATGTTGGATGATTGGCCAAAAATAGAGTGATGTTTGATCATAATAATAAAAAAAAGGAAATCAATGCAAGCAGGCCTCCAGGAGACTGCTTTAAAGACAGTGATAGACAATGCTGCGATCCTCATCCTGCTTTACCTTTCAGCTCCATATGCACCTTCTGTGTGGCTTTCTCCTTCACAGGTGTTCAGATAGCTATTATGGTTGATCTCATCTGCTTCAAATCCAGTGTAAAATTCATCGTCTATAAAAATATTGAGATTTACTTGAAGGTAACCTTCTGACTGTGTTATAAGAAAAAACTCCAGATGTCCGTTGCAGTTGCACAGTGGGGTGTACTGTATAAATATTGTACAAAATAAGGCAGTCTTTTTTTTTTCAGTAGGATAAACCAGATACAAAAAAAATCTGGGAGGACCAAAAAAAAAAAAAAAAATAAAAGGAAAAATTATTCAAGTCCAAAACTTTTTTTTTCTTCACATATTTCTACTGTTGTCAAAATGTCAAGCGTGTTTTACAGCATCAAACCAAGAGTATGGGATTGCTGCAATAATGAACACACCTGTGCAGTCACACACCAACGACCAAAAAGAAAAAAAAAAAAAAAAAAAACACACTCCCACACGCGTTCACACAAGCAGGCGATCTCCTGATGATCAACAGAAAGACAGCTTATTCTCCAATGCAACATCCCGTTCCTGGACAAATCAGTGAGACGTAGACACTTTGAATATTGTATACAGTGCAATACAAAAGGGTTCATTCGTCTATTCAAACTGGTACTGTAATCTTGATAAGAAAATAAAAATGCTTAATAAGGTTGCATGACTAATAGTTATAAATTTCTTTCTGAGTGTTATAGTAGTGCTAGACTTTAATAGCTTTGGCTTTATTTCATTATTCTGTTCTTACCTTTGTACTAATTTGTTGGTGGATTTTAATATAGGAAATATGAAACCTTTAAGAAAAAAAAAAACCTAGCATACCAAATAACCTTTAATTAGATATCTATGACCAAGATATAGAGTTTCTTTTTTTTTCTAAGAGCAGTGGCCTGGGACTAAGGTCCAACCCAGATGAAGGAAGAATCTGCTCTCATTGCTGTTATTACAGCTTTGTGTCAACTTTGTGTTTCTGTAGAACACGTGGAAATATTGCCTGAAAACAAACAAACAAAAGATAAGCGGTGGAGTGTACTTTCATGAACGTGGCCTCCAAAAGTTTCTAGGAGCGTCCCTGCCTCGCTGCGAGTGCAGAAGCTAGACGCCTAAAGTGATTACACGGCTTTACGTGGTGTAGACACAGTTTTGAAGTCCTAACAGCAACTTCGCAGGCACCCGGGAGTGCCTCCGTGATAATCAAAGGATGAATGCATTGCCACAGGACCTGTGAGGACCCTCGCCCCTCTTTCAGTCATGCCAACAGCTACACTGCGAGTGTAGAAGTACATATGCTGGATGTCCTTGTTCGACGGTCACAGTTCCAATCACACAGGCTTGTATATCCACCAGCAATTCAGCAGTGTCAGGAAGTCTCTCTGTGGGTTTCTGTTGTGGACGGACATGTCGGCCCTCTGCGTGCTACAGAAGCAAGAGAGTGGAGGCGAGGACGTCCTGTGTGGCCTGGGCCGACAGGTAGAGAGACGCCCTAGCAGGCGGAAAGAAGGTTCTGCCCTGGTTTCAGGTGCGTGCAAGGGTCCCAATGATGCAGCAGCTACTCTGGAGGCGGTCGCAGGCTGTGCAGCTTCCGCTCATCAAGGCCTTTCCAGTACTTGAAGTTGTTGTCCAAGTGCTGCATAAGATTAGGGAGGTCCGCAAAAGCTGGTGGGGAAAGAAAAAGTAATTTGAGAGGCAATATACGGCAAGTTGTGAATAAACACAACCAGCATCAACCCAGCAATCACTAAGCACCAACCATCATCAGAAAGACTGTTAACTGTACAATATCTACATAAGATCATTTATAGAAGTAATGAGTGGTTGTTAAGAAAGCAAAGCATGCCAGGTTTCTGTACGAAAAGTGTTTGTATTATTACAGCAGTATCAAACCAAGACAATGCTTTTCAAACCAAGAGACATCTGATTGACCTAAATTAATTGTGAAAAGGAACTCCTAAGATTCGGTTTGGGAACTTTGCTTAAATATCTCTCCAGGACAAGAAAATTAGGGGGAAATAAAGGCAATGATATGGGTAGCCATATGGCTATATAACTGTCATACGTATGAAGGCACAAAACCAGATTTGTCACAGTGACACCAAATATAGTTACACATCTGTTTATTAATTCTGTTTCATAAATAGCTTAGCGATGACATGCGTAGTCATGACATAACTTTGTCCTAAAGGCACAAATATTATTAGAGATGCATTTATCTGAGTAAATTTAGAATCTGCAATTTTCCCTTTATGCCTCAGACTGGTGACTGGCAGGTCGAATGCTGACAGATGTTGGGTTCCTCCATAAATTGTTGGTCTTTAATCAACAGCAGTACTCAAATTAAGTTGATTTAATCAGATTCAAACATTGTTGAGATAAAGATCTTACTTGCAAAGGGCATCAAAAGAGTTACACAAGTGAATACATTGATGAAAGTTTTAAAGTTAGGTAGAAATCACATACAGGATATACTGGTAGTTCCTTTTTTTGTCTAGTAACAGCCCACTATCCACATCAAAGAAATGTTTTCATCTATAGGAGTTGGTGATGAAGTGATCAGCAGGTACAACCTTAAAGGGATATTGTGTAACAAGTTGTGTAACATCTGTATATTGATTATTTATTCTCCAGATGCACAGTATTTATGCACACTTGTGTGACCACTTTGCTATAATCTTTTGCCGTTGTAACACTAGAATTTCCCCATTTGGGACAATTAATGGAATTGTCCATTCTATTCTATTTTCTCTTTTTTACCACTTTTACATGTGTGTTATTACTGGTGTATTATTACCTCCACTAATAATCAGATACATTGTCATAAGCCAAGAATGTTATATTCGATTATCAATAAGTCTGGTCACCTGTTTTAAAAGCGCCAGAACAGTATGCCATCTTGAAACGCTGGGGATTAATAAACAGCGGTGAAGATCATTTTGGAGAATGTCTCTGTGTTGTTGAATTTTCCTTTAATGTTTTATTTATTTATTTGACATGGTTACATCTGTTTTGGCGAGGCTTTTTGACACACAGCGGCTACTGTTGCCACAAAAACGTGTTTGAGGTAGTGACGCGTTATTGTAAAGTTTTTGTTTGAATGAAATACTACCATTTCAACGCCAGATGGTAGTAATTATTACACAATATCCCTTTAATGCAAATTAGAGACTAGTTTCAGCCAGAAACATTTGAGTGACGCATCTGTAGTTAATGAATCATTTAACTCAGATATCGTCAGTTTTATTTTTAGATTAAGTTTTTTTTTTTTTAAATATACAGTTATGCCCGAAATTTCTTTCTAAATGCTGCTTATTATATTGTTTATGCCAAAAGAAAAAAGCCTTTATAAATTGTTTCTATGTGATGCAGTGTTGCCTCACCATCCCATGCATCAAACATGTCTGTGATGAAGTAGTCTATAAAGGAAATCTGGGACTTTGGGATGCTACATGTGTTTCTGTCAAACACAGGCATGACCACTGGTAGACCTTGTCTCTTTTCCTCATCTGTCTGCAGTAAACACAAGAACACAAGTGACCATCATGCCCAACAGTAAAACAGCTTTTTTTTTTTTACATGTTTATGGTTATAATCAGTAGGGAAATGGTTACCTGTGCAAAATACTCCTCTGAGATGCGCCCAGCCCATTCTATACAGAGCTCCAAAGGCCTGCATGGATTAGAGATGTCTGCGCACTTGATCAGCATCCGCTTGACGAGGATGCGGTTCTCAGGGGACGTCAGGACGCTCTTGACAGATTCTTCATCGCTGTTTCCCTAAACAAAACAAATCCAGGGTATTAGTATAAACATAACTGCAGTTAATTACAGCTCAAAATATCTTAGATAAACCAACTTTAACCTTTTTGTTTCGTCTGTTTGGTTAGGCGCTCTCTATTTCAATGCATCGGACTTAAATACAGGGTGTTGATATTTCTTTATTGTTGCAAACTCTGCCTTTTAAAGGCCAGAGAAACATTTGTTTCCAGGTCGACTATTCCACACCAAACTGGTAAAGATAGAACCAGGTTATCAAATTCTCCTCGCTCTAATATTTCTTTACTCAACAGGTCATACATTCCCTTAAGATTTTCCACTTATTTTTAAAAATCTTTAACTTTTGTTAAATCCCCACTGTTGATATATGAATCTCTAGCTGTGTGTGTGTGTGTGTGTGTGTGTGTGTGTGTGTGTGTGTGTGTGTGTGTGTGAATTAAGCATATTATGCCAATTACTTGGAAGGGAAAAAATAAATGTTATCTCTATATAAGCAATAAACTATATGATCTTTATTTTCACAATAATAAAATAATACATTTTTCACTTTAACACTTTTCATTTTACCCCATTCTCTTCCAGAGCAGCCAGCGGCTTGTTGATGCTGTTCACAAACTTATTGACGTGTTCAAAGTGTTTGGTCATCTCCGTAGCGAGGACCATATCTATGATGGCCTGTCTTAATGTTCGATACTCATTCCTGGAGAGAAGAAAAAAAAAGAGGAGAAGATGAGGAGGAAAAGAGTGAGAATGATAGCATGCTAAGTAGCATGGAAACCTGGGTAAACAGTTTTGTACTGACGGCAGTGACAGCAGCCATGAATGGCTGCTTTGTTCGCCCCCCGCCCCTTAGAGGGGACCAGCTCATGTGAGCTATTCTGTTTTGGGGCTCAAATCGCATTACTGTCCCACCAGTGCAAACACACAAACATGTACACAAACACACTCTGATCTTTCATTAGCATGAACTCAAACATACTTTACTGCCTGTTGCATTAGTTAATGCAAGTCTCTTTCAAAAATGAATAATAACGAATGCACATCGAAGAATCGTTTAAATAAATTAGGAATGCAAAATAATGCCCAAAACTTCTGAACTTAGATATATTTATTTAACCCTGAGCAAAACATAGGGGCCTAAGCAAAGGAGCTGCCTTATAATAACATTTTTAAATAGACAATTATACAATTATGTTACAAGGCTGAACTTGTTTTAGGGTAGCAATCAGTTTAGCTATATTATCTTCAGATGTTACTATTATGTAGCAGTTAAGTTACAGTAATGTGCTTTTTTTTTTATATTTCCTAATAGAGAAAGTAACAAAATAAATAAAAGAATCATAATTTTCTTCAACTTACATCAATAGGTGCCTCAAAAATAAAAAAAATCTCATTAGTTTAGTTTAGTAATTATGTTAAAATGGTAAAAATCACATATATACGTTTCACTTGGTGATATATGTGTTAAAGGTACCGTTTTCTGTGGCTTTAAGTTTATTTAAAAAGGAGCTGATTACATAAAACAGGGAAATTCTGTCTTTTGTTATTGTAATGTGTCATAAATTATGGAATAAAAAAACAACAAAAAAAGAAAATGTCTAGCAGCTTAACAATTCTTAAGTTTAAAGCAACATGTTAAATGTTTGAACAAATGCGAAAACAGTGCATGCATTATGAAAATACTGTATGCCCCTGTTACATGATGATGTAAAGAGAGACTGACTTCAGCTTGGATAACGAGATGCTTGTGTATTAAAATAAACTATGCATAAAAAAAGAAGACAGAATAGCAGAATAAAACCAGTTTTAAACAGAGGAGTCCAGAGGCTAATCTTTAAATAGTAAAAAAAAGAGGTCTTGTCATATTGATGCATATATATCAGCAAAAATAAACTGTTTAGTGAGATAACAGCTGCAGATATTCAGGACCTTTTAGACAAATGGTACATCCTGCTCAAGTGATGTAAAAAAAGGAGACAAGAAAATTGTATGATAGCAGGTTTGAATGAGACAAGGTGTTAACTACATACTGAAGATTTTGAAGAATCTTTAGAATAATTGGGTGTGGGTTTGACTACCCTTTTCCAGCATGCTTCCGTCTAAGAGAGTCCCAATGCTCCATAGGTCAATTAAATAGCTTTTTGTGTTTTCACAAAGTGAGTTGAGGTTTCAGAGATCATTTTCATGAATATTTGTTCAGTAGAGAGTTATTCAGTTCTGTCTGGACCTTTTAAGCATTTAGATTTTCAACTGCATGATCGATAATCCTACAGTTTTCTTAAAGTTACAATGAAAAAGTCTTTCAGTTAAGAGAAAAATCCAGCTGTGAAATGCTTGCTTCATTATGTAGAGTCTATGGACTAAATTTTTCAGTTTTTGCTATTCTCACATAGCAAATAGCAGTACATAACAGGATTAAATAATCCAGTTTAGGTTTGACCAGCATATACCACCCTTCATATTTATTGACACCTCTGGTTAAAATGCTGCAGCCAGAGTTCTGATGAAAATTAAAAAGAGAGATCATATCTCTCCTATCCTGGCTTCTATTCATTGGCTTCCTGTTAAATCCAGAATAGAATTTAAAATCCTCCTTCTCACATATAAAGCCTTAAATGGCCAAGCTCCATCTTATATCAGAGATATGATTGGTCCTTATGTTCCTAACAGAGCACTTCGCTCTCAATCTGCAGGTTTACTGTACTAGTGATTCCTAGAATTACTAAAAGTAGAATGGGAGGCAGATCTTTTAGTTATTAGGCTCCTCTCCTGTGGAACCAACTACCAGTTTTATTCTGTGTGGCAGACACCCTGTCTACTTTTAAGGGTAGGCTTAAAACTTTCCTTTTTGATAAAGCTTATAGTTAGAGAGGCTCAGGTTATCCTGAGCTATCTCTATAGTTATGCTGCTATAGGCTTAGATTGCTGGAGGACATTGGGACCCCTATTTCATCATTCTGCTTCATTCTATCTCTATTCTCCCACTCTGCAGAACCTGTTCAATCTCCAACATTATGCTCTCTCTGCTTTTTCTCATAGTAGCTTCACCTCATCTGTTTCTTTTTGTCTGTGACACCATCCTGGAGAGAAATATCAGCTCTGTGCTGCCATCAACACCTTTGTTTATAGATGTTGGAGATCAGCCTGTTTTTCAGTGTAGTCTTGTTTCTCTGCAGATGGACCCGCTCACACTGAGCCTGGTTCTGCTGGAGGTTTCTTCCTGTTAAAAGGGAGTTTTTCCTCTCCCCTGTCGCTACAAGCATGCTTAGTGTGAGGGATTGTATTTGAGTCAATGAGTCGGTGCAATCAACTGATTTTCCTTAGATAGAAAACTTTGAATCAATCTGACTGTATGATCTGGTTGAACTGTAAAATGTCTTGAGATGACATGTGTTGTGAATTGGCGCTATATAAATAAACTCAATTGAATTGTTAAGATGTATAAAATTCATCTCAACATCAACAAAATAATGTCACAGGAAAAATGTGTGTTGCAGTTTTGGAGATTTCCCATTCTCCTTATTGTATATGAAGGCAGAAAAGATTTAGATGCATCCAGATTCCTAATTCACATTTCCAGTTCTGTTGAACTTTTTTGTTTTAATTCTTGCCCTAGCTATAGACATGAGCATCTGAACAAAACAGCAAGTAAAGCAACTGCTTCCCTGTTTTTAAAAGATGAAAAAAAAGAAGGGAGGGAAACAACCGTGCAATGAGCAGCACCCAACGCGCAGGTGTCTTTGCAAAGTCCACAAACTAACAATGATCTCATCTACATAATTAAGAGACAAGAAAAATTTTCTGTGTCTAAATCCTAAAAGAAAGTCACAATTGATTAAACTTAGTGGAACATGTTGAAGCTTCTCTCAAGGAAAGATGTCTGTTGCTTAGAGCAGTAACAGAACATCCATTATGAAATCACAACAGCATAATTTTGTGAATTCAGTAAAACAGAGCATTTTACTGAGCATTTTATTTCTTTTTAAGTTATGTTGTTAAATAAGAAAAATAGAGAGTTTTTATTTAATTTTGTAAAAATTATCTAGTTAATTCAGAAAAACTGACTAATTACTTTTTTTTATTGTCTAGTTGAATGCAAGACGCTTCCACAGGTGCCTCTTTGAAATAAATTATAAAGTTTAAGCAAGCAGATTTTCTTCTTGCATCTACTAACAAATTTAGATTACCAAACAACTGTAATACATGCTTGGATGTCCTCCTTTCTTTCCCATTTTGAAGAGTGATCCAGAGACACTGACCTCTGTGCCAGGTTATATTTACAGCCCAGGGAAACAAGAAGTTAATTCAACAATCTGATCAATCGTAAACAGAAGTAAACAACTGCGATTTTAATTGAAAGTTTCATTTGTATGCCTTTTAAAGAAATTATGGGAAATGCAAATGAAAATTGTACTATATAAATAAAAAAAAACTTAATGTACAAAACTTTCCTTTTTGTGTTGAAATTCAGGGTAATCTATATTTTATAGCATTATGCGTCTTTACAGTGAGATGTGCCTAAGAGTTCCAAGTACTTCCAATTTACTCTTACCTCCTGTATAGGTAAGAAACATTTAAACATTTCAAAATTTTGTTTTAATATTGTTAAAACAGTGCAGCAGGTGTATATGCAATAGAGGCCTTGCTGTGTACACACCAGAGAAAAACATACCTTATTTAGAGCTTTATTTGAAAAAAACAAAATGCCTATAAAATGACTCTTTAAAGGTTTGGTGTTATTAGGTCGTACATCCTTATATTTTCCTGAAAAGGTATATACTATAGATCAACTCAATCAACTTTATAGATTAAAATTAGTATAGTAAATCTGTTCATATTTTATTGTGACAAGCTGTAATGTCTAATCTAATAAGATCTCCTTACCTTTCCATGTGCTTGAAAATGTTGCACTTATCATCTCTCGTTGTGAGCTGGAAGGCCAGGGCAGCATGGTGGCTCTCTAGCACAGCTGTGTCATTGTAGAGGATGGCCAGCTCACTTCCTGCATTGCACAGGAAACTGTTTGTCCGGCCCGGATGGTCCACATCGTGCACAGTGGCAGCAATCAGAGCAGCTACTTCGTCAATGGGATCCAAACTTTGCTGTCATGATAAACAAAACAACAAAAAAGTATTTAAGAACAAGCATAAAGAAAACTTCATTATCTTTGTAACTAAAGGTGGCAGATCTGACTAAGTAGATAAACAAAAGCCTTGGATGGTATTACTCTAAAACAAAGAATTCGTTTTATTCATTTAATGTGTCCTTTGGGTCCTTTTGAACGCAAAGTAAAAAGAAACAACAACCAAACTGTATTTAACTTCTTAAAACAGGCTATCTGTAAAAATAAAGTGACCTTTTACATAAAATGTTGACCTATAGAAATCCTGGGACTCATTAACCTTGTGTGATGTAACTTTACAGTTCACTGGCTAAAGCCCTAAAAGATCACTGGGCCGAGATCAGAAATAGACGCTGTGGTAATCGGCTTAGCAGGTCCAAACCGTCAACACATTACTGAACCACTGACACACTTGGGCAAAACGCTGACTTTCTAGGATCAAGTTGAATTAGATGGACTATTGACACAAAAGGCTATTTGTCTACTGTTTTGACAAAAGACAATGCTAATAATTGGTAGCATTTAGGTATAAACTACACTAAATTTTAACAATGACAACATACACCTTTATTGCCCTTTAATTTACATTACAAGCTCAAATGTCAGTCTAGGATTTTTCACAAGAAAGATTTTTTCTTTTTTTCCCATCTTTTCACATTTAGAGTTGTAAATATCTGTCTGGAACAGCTTCCCTTTAGCAGGGATACATTTCCTGTCCCTGATGAAGAAAGCCTCCCTATACCATGATGCTCCCACTGCCATGTGCGACATCAGGGATACTGTGTTGAGTGCGATGAGTGCGATGAGTGCGATGAGCAGAGTTAGTATTGCACCACATGACGGTTAAAAGGTTCACTTTAGCTCCCATTTGTGAAGAACACCTTCGTCCAATTTGTTGTGTCCACTGTGTAGCTTGCTGCAAACTTTAAAAGGGAATATTATGCCTTTTTTTTTTTTTTTAGAAAATAGCCTTCTTCTTGGTGCTTTTCCATTAGTAGCTCATGTGGGGTGGCAAACCAATGGATCTCAGTCCCCCTACTGCCCCTACAGCGCTGCAATAGGCTGCTTGGCATCCTCAGTGATGACCGTTTTTCTTGCCTGGCCTGTTAGGGAGACGGTCATTTCTTTGTAAGTTTGAAGATGTAAAAATAGATTGAACAGAATCAGTTTAAGCATCCAAAGATCGGCCCTGTGCATGCACAATTCCCTCACTGTTTCCATGCAGGGGGTGGGCCTAATATGAGATGGTGTTTTGCCACTTGTTCGAGCTCAGCCCGGCTGGTCCAGCGAGAAGTAACCTTGCCAAGGACAGGATGGGGCCCCAGTTTTTCTAAATCAGGAGAAATGTCTTGTGCGTTTTGGTAGAGGCCTTCCCCAAGACTGGAGGTACTCTGTGTCTCAGCTGACCTTTGCCCAGAGGGGTTGGAGGCGGCTTCAAGGAAGACGGAAATCTGGACTTCTCTGCCGACACCGGCTCCAGATAACCAGAGGAAAAGTACCAGTGTTAAACAGAGCCCTGCGAAAATGGTGTTTAATAATCTATTCCTGCTTAAAATTTCTCTGTTCTTTGGTCTCCAAGGTGCTTTTTTTAGTGATGTTCCCTAAACAAACCTCCAAGTTCCTGCGGTTTATACTAAGAACAACACACTACTACTGTATGTGTTGTTCTTAATGTTTATTGTTCTGTTAAACCAGAGAGAAAAAGGTTTGAAGTTTGGGTTGGAAGATGACCAATGCTTATTTTGTGATTTACTCTTTCTTAAAGGTTCTAAACACACACGGCCAGTGTGTTTTATTTCGAAGAAGCCAGACGTAAACTAAACAGTATATCATGTGGACAAATAGGTTTGGAAAAAAACGGTGGTTTGAGGCCAGAAGGACCATGACCACTGTGTGAACATTTACTTAGCTTCCTAATTCCCTGCATATCAGCATGTTTATATTAAAGTAGTTTTTTTAATTTCCATTGATGCCTTTACAGAAATAAGACGGAAGTGCCAGTAACAAAGTGCATAAATTTGAACTAAGGAAGCAATCAAAGTGTATTTAAACAGTGAAAAAAATTCCATAAAGACTTAATAGCTTAAGAAAACTTATGATAAAGTAATTTTTTAGAATTGAAATAGAGCTGAAATGAAGAAATGAAAGATGACAAAATATTTTGCATTTCCCTGCAAGAATATGAAAATAAAAACGAGTATCCTCCCTTATTTTACCTTGACCCTCTCCTTGCAGAGAAAATAGGCAGTTGCATGCAAGACATCAGCAGCATGGGTAGAGTTGTGGTAGGAGTTGCTGGAGTGGTAGTTGGCCTCAATGACTTGCAGCCAGGAGCGCAAAGTAGCTTCAGGGCAGTTTAAAAACTCGCACACCCCAAAGCGGGAGAAAATCTTCAGACCTAAAAAGGTCAAAGGCCTGCAGGAGGGTTTAGAGAGGGAGATCAATGCCGTTAATGCAATTTCTTTTCCATAAAGATAACATGCCTGCAATCCTTCAAGATTGGGAAGCCTCACCTTTTCATGGTTGCAGCCTCCAGGTTAAAGATGTCAAAATCCCATGATGCTTCGGTTTCCATGGTCTGAGCAATCCGAGGGGGGATGTCGTTTAACGACAGGGGAGTTGCCAGGTGACTCGGCAGATGGTGGGGCTCTGTGAGCAAAATAAAAACAGGAGAAAAGTAAAAAAAAAAAAATGTTTAGACTCATAACAAATAGAGCTGAGGGAAAGACAAGCCAGTAAAGTTTTGGTTGTGGTTAACTTTCTGTGTGAACTTACGCTTTGTGGCGAGGATGTACTCATTTCCTGACAACCTCCGTAAACCGTCCTGTTCAGATGAGAGATGAGAAGGGACGTTTCAAATAGCCTTTCTGTAAACCTCACAGTAGAAATTTACCTCAGATGTAAAAACATCAGCCTATATTCTGTAAGGGTTTCTCCAAAAAACAGACTAAGACATTAAGGAGAGCTTTAACAGATTTTATCCAGAGTCCTTTCAAAGATACAGTTATCAGGATTACAAGCTGTGACAGGCGTGTCACTAATGACAGCAATATTATTTTATGTCCATATGTGAACCAATATATAGGAAAGTTATTTGATTTAGCCCTTTGTCTTTCTTTGGGTATTAGTGGATGACGTTTGAGCAAATGGGGCTTATCAGAGGGCAAACAGAGCCTCGCCCTAATTATCAACCATCCAGAGAGAAGTCAAAAGATCCGGCTCTCTAAGTACTAATTCATACCAGCTGTGCAACAGCCTGCTTCTTAAGAATTTGAAGACATTAACAGCAATGATAGCAACTTTCCTACTTCCTTTTGAGACATGTAAAAAAGGCAAAACAAATAACATAAAAAAGAACGGTTTACATTTTTTTTATATTTCTTCTTGGGCCTTTATAAAGATTTGAATTCCATTTGTTTGCACTTAAAAAACAGAATTGTCTCCCAAATGTACGTTCTTGGGCAAACCTCAAAAAAAGCCATTTGTGACGACCGCAAAATAAATCAATGCCTCAATCTGCATTTCATGTTCTTAAACCTGCAGATGTCAGCGCTTTCTTTGTACCTTCTGTTAGCTGATCAGGCCTCTTGTGTATAAAAGCAAAGAAAACATGTGGCACACTGTTTAACACAAAACTCAGGGTGTTTAAAAAGAAACTGCATGAAAGTGTGCAGCAACCAATGCAAAAGTTTGACCTGTTGTAAGAAATTGTGGCAACCATGCAAAGTTTTTAAATCTGCAATCTAAAAACTACAGTTTTACAAACTTAATTTTTTTTAATATAGGGCGCTGATTGATAAAATTTATTCGTCATCCAAAGATGTCTCCACCACAGTAACATCTTTGTGTTCCCCATATGTGCAGAAAAAATCCCTGAAAATTTGCTTAAATTGACATCTAATCATACTTTAAATCGAGAAGCCGATTTCTAAATGAACTCAGAGCTTTAACTGCACTTATGTTGCTATTATGTTTGATTTTTAAGTGTCACATCTGCTTTTATAAATGGAAAGCATTTTCATTGTAGAGCTGTGCTCGTATTTATGATGCACAAAAGTGTCTCACAAGTGGCATGTTGGCTTTACAGCTACTATAATACAATAATTATAGCCATTCTAATTAACATGGAAACAGACTTCAAGTAGGCTCCCTGCAAAAAAGCTGACTTCTATGTATCTTTATCTATTTATCTTATTAATTTACTGTAGTCCTTTTTCACTAGCGTGGCGACGACATTCCTAACAGAAATATGGGGGTCATATTCACATATTAATAATTATTTTTTAAACACTACAATTATTAGCATTAAGCAATAACTGAGCAGCTATTGATGGCGACTTTTGGACTTCAAACATTGAGAAAAAAAAAAAAAAAAAGGGAGCCGAAAGTCTTAAGCACAATATAAAGAATTTTAAGTGAGTCGCTGATGTCATTCAGTAAGTAGTCAGTTGGCTGTAACAAATGTCCTTGAGGTGTGTTGACAAAGTCTCGCTGTCAGCCTGACAGCATCGTTGCCATGGTTATTTTGACATGTGTTGGGTGCCTTCTGGCTATTTATACGACTATACAGATTAATTTGTAGGTGGGCACAGGGCGTTCTAAACAGTTCCTCCAGCTGGGTTTGATTTTCTCTGCATACTGGGATGTATAGGGAAAGGTGTGCAAGACTACGTACAGTTTTATACATCTGTCCTTTTGTTTTTTTTCCTCACGTTTTAGGATTCCCCCCTACTGCCAACTTCTGCCAAAATTGATTCAGTGAAAAAGATACAAAATAAATAAATGAAAAATATAGATATAACTCAATATAAATGAGGTTGATTTGTTATAACGTTCAAGTCAGTTTTTCACCCTGCAAAGGAAAGTTTGGCTCTCACTTGCTCATGGTGCACAGCACAGGTTATATTATATACTGGGTGTTAGTGAGTGCATGGGTGTGTGTCACAATGGGAAGTGTTTACTTCACAAGTGCAAAAGGAAGAGGAGACGGGATCATCTTTGACCCATGCATTGTCTCGTGGTGGTGTTGCCTCAGTCCTATTTTAGGACCGTTTCTCCCCCAAAAAAAAGAACAGAGAGAGAGAGAGAAATAGCTCCCCTTTTTAATCTTCACCTCATTGATGAGACCTGTCCCGATAAAACCTTCTGAGCTCAGACAAACTGCCCAGCGTTCCCTGGTTTTTATCACTCATACAGAATGAATCTTTCCAGGGATGAACCATCACCTCGCTGCCTTCTTCATGTAGAAGTAAAGTTGGGCTTTTTCATCGGGTCCAAAGAACAGGATGTTTCCGAGCTTGTGGAGTGGAGAGGAAAACGAGTGTGACTGGGTGTATGTGTGCAGAGACATAGAGAGAGAGAAAGGGTAGGGTGGGCTTTCCTCTCCAGCCTACAGGAGCACAAAGGACAATCTAACACTTCCTCTGGATTTGTTGCCAAGACTGCCAACTTGGCACTACTTCTATTCTTCAGCATTAATGTCTGTTAATCTTTCTTCATCTCTTCCTCTCTGGAAATAAAAAAAACTATCCACGCACTCTGAACTCGTGTTGTTTTATTAATCCAATCAAAGATGTTAGAGTAGACATTGCTGCAAAGCAAATGGATTCAATTTGTATACAATAGCAAAAAAGATGTTGTTTGAGTGTTGCAGTCATCTTTAGACCTTCAAAGTAAATGAAAAAATGGGTTCTCCACCTACTGAGGATGACTTTGCCCCAGTATTTATTTACCACTTACCGTCATCAACCCTCCAACAAGGTCGTTGGTGTGGGGATCTTCATCCTTGGTGCCCAGCTGTGGGGAATACAGCTCTGTAGTCCTCAGGATTTCCAGTACTCGATCCAAGGCCTCTGCCACAGGCATAGGACTGCTTTCCTGTGCTTGGTTTATGATGTTTATGACCTAGTTAATAAAAAAAAAAACTTATTACTGTAATAGTGCAAGGAAAATTAAAATAAAATGAAAAAATAAAAAGGTTTGAATATGCTGTATGGTCTGTAGTAAAGACTGCAAAATAAAAAGTCTGATAACAGACTTAATCATCACCACTATACAGTATATGGGTCATTTAAAACCTTTGGACACAAACGGCATGTTTCTGCCCTTACAGGCAGAAAAAAAAGGTCATAAAGACTAGCTGAACAGCCAAAAGAAACACCCTGTAGGAAGCACAACAGACCATCTTTCATCGATAACTTTTTTGCTATTTGTTGTCTTTTCATGGAGCTTTTTATGTCTCAGTCTTTTTATGGAGCTATGCAAAACATTTTGGGACATCCCGGTGAATCATCAGGGCCGTCACTCCTAACCAGTGGGGCAGAATCAAACGGTTTTCTCTTTCGTTTTCCAGCTCCACCTATCCTCCCATCAGTTTTTGTCCAACTTTGCTGTGGAAAAAGATCTCCACAGAACCCAATGTGTCGCCGTGGAGACTTCCACCTCAGAATTATGCTCTAGCTTTTGCTGTTCAATCAAAATTTCCTTAAGAAATAGATTTAAGTTTGGTCTTTTAACGTGATTGGTGAAATTTAGTCAGACTCTTGTACCTTAATAAATATTATAAAAATAAAGTTTTAAGAAAAGCACAGTGCATTTTTTTCATAAAAAAGCTTAGAGTTCAATTTCCACTAATTAAAGAAGCATTATTTAAAATCAGAGTTCTCTTATGTGCAAAAATGATAAGCTTTCCTTAGCATTTAAAACAAACCTAAAAAGTGATGAAGGCTCCAGCAATAAGCACCAGTAGCAAGGTCAGCAATGCATGTACAAGAACACAAGTTTGAACTAATTTGCTTACGCACATCTCCACACACAGGCAGCGGTTGTATCACTGCTTTATTCTCCAGAGGACGATGCCTACAGGGACTGACTGCACAGTCAAATGATACAGCAGAAGTACAGCAGTGTGTCATATGACCCCTCCCTAGGGACTTTCACTTTTTCCGACCATCCTCGCTTCACCAACCGCCTAAAAAGCGGGTCATTCTGGTCCGACATGCTCTCCTCGCCTTGTGCATGAAATGTGGCGTTTTATCAGCCCATCTCCAATTGAAATGGTGGGTGTTTGTGTTTGTGTGTGACTTCTACACTCAATTTAGGTAGCGATACAAGAAGCGCTCATGAGGTTTGTAGCACTTTTAGAGCACAAGTGGTTAGTGGTTAGAGTCTAACCATGGGTACTAAGTGATAATCATATGATGGATGCTGTGCGGGAGGAAGGGGCCTGGTATGAACCCACCTTAGTGATGGGAGCCTCTATGGTCATGGAGTGAATTCGGGCCATCGAGGAGTGTCTTCTCTGCGAGCTCCCTGTTAGGATCGAAGAGAGAAATCTTAGGGAGCCATTTTAAAGCCCCGCTCTAATTAATGTGTGCATGTATCCAAACAACACATAACACAAACAAACACCGGGGAAGGTTTCATAAGCTGACAAGAAGCAGAGTGTTTCCATCATCTATGTCCCTTCACTCTCACCATCGCTCCCTCGAGACGTGATGGATTTGACATCCAGAGAGCCTTTCCTTCGGTCTTTGTGCTTACTGGATTGTATATCTGGAGGAGGGAAAACGCTTTTTTTATTATTCACATTTACATATATAATCAATGTCTTTGACTGCATATCATTAAGTCTGCATATATTTGCAAGACTAAGCAGTTTTTTTGGTTGTGTTGCCACATTTTAAGTCGTGTTTGGTAAAAGCTGCAAAAATTAAAAAACGAAAGAATTTTTACTTTTTAACTATAATATTAGTTTCAAAATTGAAAGCTTGGATTAGTTTATGGCAAATTATCAAATTCTGTATATATATATATATATATATATATATATATATATATATATATATATATATATATATATATATATATATATATAGATAGACATACGTCTCACTACAAAGTGCATTTATTATTGTGGTTATCTTTCATTATTCAACAAATGTGACATCTTTAAAATAATAATTACGCTTCTTTGTTTAAGAAAAGAATCGGTTTAAGCAACAGAACTTTAAAAAAAGCTCTTTAGGTATAGTTTTGCATTAAAATTATAGAAATATCCTCAACAGGGGGTACAGCTATTAATGGGAGAATTAAACCACATGTTATTTTTATTTTATTCATAAAATCACCATTTATTCCTGTAAAATTATGCAAATGACACATTTGCTCAACACGTTTTACTTTGTTGAAAATCCGATTAAAGTCTTAGGCAAATTTTAAAGCCTAAACAACTTCCATGACCCAGGGAAATTAAAACAAGCGAGCAAGTCTGTGATGATTTACTGAAATAAAGAAAATGACCAGAGGAAAGTCACACCTTAAAAACTGCATTCATTTTAATGCTGTTTACACTTATTTACAGTGGGAGAGAATAAATATAGAGAGTGCTATTCAGCACCTGTGAAATTAAGATAACATTAAAAAAATATTATGTTTTCATACATGGAATGGAGTTTGTACTTTTGTGTTTTGGTTATATTTTGTTTTAACCAGCCAGTTCTGGTGCAATGGAGTTTTACTGTCCAGGTTTTTTTACAGACAGTAAAAATATTTTTTTCTTTCTTGTGAGCATTGAGACAGTCCTTTTCTGGAGATCCTGTAGATTTTAATTATCATTTGTTTATTACTTGAATCCCCATTAGTTGTCCTTGACTTGTCGACTACTCTTCCTTCTGTCCCTTTTACAAACCATTTATATAAAACAATTAAAATACATTTGCATGTCTAAAATAAAAAGAATTACAAGGAAATAAAAGATTAATTAATAGCACAGCACTGATTAAAAAAAAGTGTGGTTTGGGATCTCTAAATGGAAACAGACACAACTAAATTATAAGCAGGAAACTTGAATAATTTGAAAAAAATCAAGAAAAAACAAAAACAATGAACTAAAAGTAATCCATGCTGAAAGCAATAGATAAGAAGGTTTTAGTAAGGTAATTAAAGCCTAATCCACCTTCACCGCCTCTGATCAGAAGCCACAAGGTGAAAAGGCGCTGCAGAGGGAACGCACTGAGATGTACTGCACAAGAACATCATGTGAAGCTTCAGAAACAAACAGAAGAGAGCCAGTGACGCAAACCAAATACAGATACAATCCCTGTTTATTGTTGGCTTGTCAGACGTCTAGCTGCGGCGTTCTGAAATCAGTCACAGCTGCAGCTTCTTTTTCCAGTTGGTACCAGAAAACAGCAAGGAACAATGACCCGCTTAGACAGCACCAAAGAACATCTTCCAAGGTTCAATAAATGAAAATTCACGCCCTTCTTAGATTATTTCTTAGGAAGTTGTAGTTGAATTCGCCATGGCCTGATATTTCTATTGCTTTAGGCAACATGCCAATGATTCTCTTTTCATTTGATTTCACAATTATTCCCACTATCTTTCATTTTGAAATTGAATACGTACCAAACAAATGGTCCTGGGAATCAATGGGCCAAATTTAACAAAGAAATGATGGCGTGGTTTTATAGATCTGCACTTTTACAGAGATTTTAATTTCCTCCTTTTTTCTTAATTCATGATTCACAATTCCAGCATAAATAATGACATTTTTAAATATATGAATTAATTACACATTGATGTAAAAAATAAGAATGTATTACTAATAAATAATTAAAGTTTATTTATTCAATCTATTATCTCTAATATATTGCTGCACTCAATGTCCAGTGGCAGTAACAATATGCAGGAAACAGATATACTAATTAGCTTAGGAAGCAGATGGAGGTCTTGAAAATTTTGTTGTAGGGAACAAAAAAAAAAAATGTCGATCTCACCTGTTTGCGACTCTGCCTGCACACGTTCAGTGGATTTTTCACTCTGCACAGAAAAACAGGAAAAGCACATTGACACACGCCAGAACAAACCCCCTTTCACTATTCACTATTCACCAGAACCACGGATCTCACCTTATTATTATCATTTAAAGGCCTGTTGATAGACACATAGTGTCTGATTTTTCTGCAAAGGACAAAAGCATCAACGTTACATCAGATGAAATAAAAAAGGTGCGACGAATGGAGGAATCCACTCTTCAACTCACTCACCCTCCCTGTCCGATTACAGGTGTGATTTTCACATTTTGCTGAATGTTGTCTCCATTCTTCTTTTTGGCATAATAAATCCCCTGCCACTCCTGAAAGGCAACACAACAGGACGACACATTGGTATATTTTTTTTTGCAACGTATGATTAAAAATAAAGAAAGGTAAAAGTTAAAAGCGTCCCGTTAGCGTGCCAGTGTTTGTGTAACAGGTGGTGAGATGGTGTGGGTCAGAGTATTTTCAGAGAATGGCAGCTTGCTTTAATGGATAGAGGGAGCACCACTGGAGTCCAGTGCACTTGTTTCATGTCCACCCACTCCCACCCGCAGCTTAAAAAGACCCTTCCTGCTGCTGAGCTGTCTGGGACTGACCTTCGTGCTCTGTGTAGTGAGATTACTGCACATGAAACGGAGCTGCTGGATGACCAGCGGCGCAGCACGCATGGTGCAGATATCTGAGGTGCTTGCACAAGTGATCTGATAGTGAAGCAACGTGCACCAGAGACAGCTTTCTAGAATTGTGGTAATGGGCACAGAGATATGAGGTATACATACCTTTCCTTTTAGTATACAGGAGTTTATCGTTTCAAGAAGATCAGGCTTATTCTTCTCACTTTTAGGCACTTCTATTATCTCCTTCCCTATAAGCTCGCCTTGTTGGTAGCCCATGATGGACTCATAGGCAGGATTCACATACTGTACAGGGGAGGGGGAAAAAAGTAATGAGTTTAGGCATTATAAACCAATGTCGCTTCATTAACAGAGGGAATAAAAACATTTTCAGCTCATTCGATTAAAACTCTGTGGAAACACAGGCTGCAGTGTTTTGAGAGCATTTAAATGTCAGAATCCACTACTACTGCTGACAGAGATCTGAGATCACAAGACATGAACAGGAGCTATAAAAAGGAACAGAGCAGAACAGAGGGAGAGAAGGAAAGACAAGCTTGGTTGGTGGGGAAAAATTATAAAAAGAAAAGTAAAACCTCCCACCTGAATAACTTGATCTTCAGAAGTGATCTCTATGGCGTCTTGGCTTTGTTCCAGAGCTGTGAATATGGCATTGCTAGCCCTAGTAGGCAGAAAAAAAAACCAAACAGCAGCACACATTAACATTTGATAATTTTTTAAAAAGACACAAAGTAGATTTATGTATAAATGTATTTTAAATTCAACTGCTGGATCACACAGGCAAAAGTTTTGTTTTCCTTTGTGCAGATGTCTTTTAATGTCAGAAGGTTTCTGTGCTGTCAGAAGGTTTCTGTGCTATCACTCTAATCTTCAGCAACATATCCATTAGATTCTCCATCAGATTCAAGTCAGAGCTCTAAGCTTGGCCACTGCAAACAAAAATCTTATTTGTAGCCAGAAGAAATATGTTGGTAAAAATCAAAACCTTATTTCCACCCAGGGGTAGGAATTATTTTGGCTCAATTTAAACTTCTTGAGTTAAAATATAAATTCTTACTGATCTTTCTATTATAGTAACTGTTCCAAAGCTGCATGTCATTTTAAAAAAAATACATAGTCTTCAAAAAGATGCTTTCAACAATATTTGCTTGGTTATCTAGGGAGATAGGTTGAAAAATGAGTTTCATTCATAGTTCTTTAGGCTTTTTGCTGCATGATATAGAAAAAAAAGAAGAGAAAAATGTTGCTGTATCAAGGAAGAGCTTTTTTTTATCGTGGTGATGCTGTTTTCTAGTTAGCTTACTCTTTACTCTAATTCAAGGAACATTTATAAAGCAGTATTCTAGTGGCCCAAGTGATTACTTACATAAAACACAAAGCAATGATGACACAGAGTTAGCAGCCTGTAGCTGTAGTGAAAATAGCATCCAAAAATGATAACGGTAAATTAATTCAAAGGTTTAGTCCGGCTCAGGAGGTTCAACTGGTAACACCGAGGCTGTTCGAACTAAAAAGCCAACAGGGTAGGATATGTTTGAGAATCTCAGCCATTCATTAAAGCTGCTCAAAAACACAAAAAAAGGACATAAACAGTTAAACATTTTATACGTTTGCCTATTTATCTGTATTTTTTATTGTCCATTAATATAAAAACACCCTCAACTAGTATTTGCATATTTTGCCTTTCTTTATTTTTCTTTTTTTTTAAAATCCGTTTTCACATTGGATTTTGTAAGTATACATTTATAAAAAATAAAAAAAGGAAGTTTTGAATCTCCTGATAGTTAAAGTTTATTAGGTGTGATGTAAAAATGGCTTTATAATATTACTTTAGTGATAGTTTCAAGGTGTTGCTTTATTGTATATCTCGTACCATGTCTTTCGGTTGTGCTGTTCTTTTTTCATCTCTTTACAGGTGATGAAGCAGACTGAAAAAGTTTTTTCATTGTCTCCTTTCTATCTCTTCTTTCTTTCATCTTTTCTCTTTTTTTTTCTTTTTTCCCCCCTTTCTTCTTCTGTTTTTCTCCTCTATTTACATTGCAGTGTCCATGTAAACTGTAAAACTCCCTGCATAATTATAATAAAGCAATTTATATGCATGAAACAAGTGGAGCAATATGGCAATTGCCATACTGCTACACTTGTGAAAGTAAAATCTGTTGGGCTCTTTTTGGAATCAAGACAATTGTTCTTATTGCCACATTGCCAGACAGGACACTGTTAAAAAAAAATGGCTTCTTTACTTTTGTTGGGTTGTACAGCTGTAGCTTAATATAGTTAAACCTGGAACCTCTTTGAGGCAATGGCAAAAACTATGGATAAAAACGGACATAGTGGACAAAGAGTGCAGAGTTGAAGCTTACTGTATCTCTCTGACACAGGCTGTTCCACCTTTTGTCCCATATACATTGACTGCTGCATGATTGCTGATGGTTTGTTTACATATTATTCTGTATGCTGGCTATACAGTTTTGACCAGGTCTACTCTGCATTGGTAAACAGACATGGAAAACACCTTGAAAAACCAATATCAAGGTTTTACAACGTGTTAAAAAGTTACGAATGAAAATAATGTTTCTGGCATCCGATTCGTTACTCTAAAGCGTAAATGAAAGATGCTGTCAAAGAAGGCCAAAGCACAGGAATTTTCCACAATCATATGGAGCTTAGAGAGGAACAATAACCCCCTCCTTGTTGAAAATATTAGAACAAAAGAAAAAAAAAAATGAAATAAATTTTTTTTTTTAATCTGCAAACATTTAAATTAGATTCCTTAAATGAATATGCAATAAGAAACCGAGAACAGGTACATAATTATACCATAAATTATATATGTAAATTGAAATCCCTTGAAATTGAAATACACACATGCATGCATATATATTTATATATACCGTGTATATATATATATATATATATATATATATATATATATATATATATATATATATATATATATATATGCAAGGATATTGTGAAACTGTTGCACTTTTACCATACACTTAATATCAAACAAGTTTATTCCTGCTTATATTTAATTCAAAATGCCTGTTCTTTATTTGGTAAAACAGAGTAAAGTCTGCAGGTCTGATTTTGGATCGTTTTGTGAGATTACGACAAGTTGTATGTTCCTGAGGTCACATCTAATAAGCGACTCTTTTAGTAGTATTATGTGTGATGTTTAGCTGGAGTATAAAAGGAGCACCTTTTCAACTGCACACATTTTTTTCTTGGTGTGTTCAAGGTGAAATGTAAGGAGGGGTGTGTGTGGCTATTGAGGTATAGACAGAAATTTACCAATTTGTGAATTAAACAAGAACTTCACCACTGACATGTGTTTTAACTACCATGTAGAAAAGCTGCAGGCTCGACTTACCTCAGTTTGAACTGTGCCCGCACCTCTCCATGCTCCAGCTGTAGCAGCTCATTGTAGCAGGCCATCATATTGGCATTTTCCACATACCTCTAAGGGTCAGAGCAGCACAGGTCAGTCAGAAGTGGATAAAAACCTTCAATAAGTAATGCTGATTCATGCATGTGCAAGTTAGAACATTCTCCTAGAAAAGAAAATTAATTGAAGACTTTCATCTTTCAGGGAAAAAAATAAATCATCAGCTACAAATCTAAATCTTATCAGTGGAAAACTACATTTTCAGGCAGCATAAAACACACTGTGTACTTTAAGCTTACCCTATTAAAGCCAGCATTGATCAGCGGCATCACAGCGGCTTCCTCTCTGTCTGGCCTTAGAAAAAAAAAAAAAAGAAAAGAAAGAAATGTTAGAAGCAAAGCAGCACATGATAAATGTTTGTTTATAGAATGTCAGAAGGTTTGCTACAGATGACAAGCTGCAGGCCTACACACTAAGGTGATCATTTCTCTACCCAAGCTACCTACTGTAGAAGGGACAATGCAAGAGAAGAAGAGATCAAAAGTGTACCTTTTCACAACGGCGACTATCACAGTGTTTTCTGAGGAGTTGACCGCTCTAATTGACCTGAATGTAAACAGAGAGAGCCTTTTAGTCAGTGAGCAGGTGGGTGGAAAAGCCTGTGGCATCAAATCAATGTATTTTCAGTTTTTCACGCTCCGATTCTCACAGGCAGGCAGAACCCAGAGGTGGAGCTTTATGAGCGGGCCGAGGCCTCTGAAAGAATGCAGTGTACAGGGCCACTCGTCTGCCTGTGGTTTCCCCCAGTCAGTGGTCATAAAGGCCCTTCAGTCCCCCCCCCCCCACCCCCCCAAACCGAAGCCCGAACGTATACACTGAACATATGGATCGGCCAAAATGAATAGGGTTAACATACACTCCAGGCATGGCAAATGAATGTTTTTTAAATGCATGTTTGGTTTTAGTCAAGGCTAAAGATAGACATTGGTATGGGCCCGGCAACACCACGTGTTTGTTAGTGACATAAATCCACTAGATAGAAGGCAAAGAAAGCGAGGGCGGCCAAAATGAGCCACCCGTATACCCGAACACATAATGAGAAGCAGAATCATGTGGATTGATTGTAAATACAGCCCTGCAGATGGTCCAATCAAAGTCACCTGGCTTGTGTTAGACCAAGGATTGTCCAAAAAAATGAAAAATAAAGCAAAAATAAATAATTTCCAGAATCCATTACAATATTCATGTCCTTTTTCATAAAGTTAAAAAAAATCACTATCAATGCAGCCACAACATAACCAAACTAGCATGACAGTTAGATGCTTAGGTTATCTCAAGAGGGTGAAAAAAAATAAAGAGAAGAAAAGTTATCAAACTTTTAAGGCTTAAATATTTATTCAACATGCAAATCTATTTTATTTGAGAGTGGAAGAAAATACCTTCTCCAGGTAGTCTGTTTTTGGAAAACCTGGCAATTTTAAAGTGATTGTCACAGGGGGCTTACGCCCATCTCAAGCTGTAGAGATGCCAATCAACCTAGCAGTCATGTTTTTGGAGTGTAGGTGGAAGTAGTACCTGGAGAGAACCTACAAATTCATAGGGAGAACATGCACTGCAAAAATGATCTAAAAATGAGTAAAAATGTCTTAAATTAAGCGTATTTACCCTTAATTTGAGCAGGTAAATAAGACGATTTGCCAATGGAACTAGTATTTTAACTCTTAAAATAAGATGATTTGATTATATGCACTCAAAATAAGACAATGCAATAGTTTTTTCTTATTTTAAATGTAAATTGTCTTGTTCCATTGGCAATGTGTCTCACTTAACTCCTTTATTCAAGAAAAATCCACTTATTTTAAGAAAAAAATGACTTATTGAGATTTAAAGTTTTTGCAGTGTGCAAACTTCATGCAGGAAGACCCAGGTTGGGAAGCAAACCCAGGACATTCTTGCAGCAAAGCAGCAGTTCTACAATCTTTTAATTTCAACAACTGGACTTGAATCTGACAGAGAATCTGTGGAGGGAGCTACAGATAAAAGGGAAAGGCAATGAGGCCTTTGAACCTACCGGCACAGTGCTTCAGCGTCAAAGTGTCTGGAATGTCTGTGGTCAATGATGACAAGGTCGTGATGCTTCTCTGAGAAGCATTCAAGAGCGGATTCAGGCGTCCGCGCCATGCTGCACCTGTAGTTGGCCTTCTCACACGCCCAGCAGAAGCCATTACTTTGACTGTCCTCTTTGGCAAAAACTAAAAGTACCTGCAAGACAAGAAATGACCAAGGATATGCATATTAGAAGTTAGTCTAGTTGTTGAAATACGACCACTTGCAAATCCAGACCAATAATTGGAATACTATTTAAGGCATCAAATAGACATCCATCATTTACATTTTTGTCCAGCCTTGACTTAAAAAAAAGGAAAAAGAGCAAACATTTATTCATCATGATATCAGAGGTGAGCAGTTCATTTTATATTCTAATTTTCATTTTGAAAGAATTACTGATACTCCTAAATCAGTATAAATTAAATTTAACTGAGGCATTTTTGGTATTTATACACTTTCAATGGATGAAAGTTTTCAGTAATCTAATGACTTTCTATTTATCTGGAGTAGAAATCTGATTCGAGATAATATAAATTCTTAAAGCAAATTCTCTAAATTAGTATGAAAAGAAGTATAAATTTAAGTCAAATTTGTATTTTTCTTCTCTAGTCAAGAAAAGCTGGTTAAAAGGAGAAATAGGACCACAATTCTAAAAAGTGGCAATAGAAAACAACAGACAGATTAATTTTTTAATGAGATTACTCTTCTCCAATGACACAACATTGTTGTTGTTGAATTTTAACTGTCAAAAATGTTGACTTTAAGATCTAATTATCTATCATGAATGATCCATAGCCTTTAGTCACATAAAAAGTTTGAAAAATTGATGTTATGGTAGAATTAAACAATTAAAACTAATAAACCAACACCCTTATTTAGATAATGTTATGAAAAAATAGGCATAACAAACATAAAAGTTTATTTTACTGTAACGTAAGCATATTAATGGGAAAAAGCAAGTTTAATTGGTAACAGTTTAAATAGTGTTACAAAAGAGTTTAAAATCATTTCTATGCAAGTAAATACTACATAAATAATTCAACCAAAGAAAATTAAGTTTTTGTTCAAATTAAAAAGAATAAGATTACAAATAAATATGAAGGTAAATGGTAGCCCAAATATTGACAAATCCTTTTCGCATAAAACAATAATAATGGGGCCCAGTCACAGCATGTGGGCTTTGAATACACAATTAAGAAAATCTTAAAAAATTACAATTTGAGAGATCAGTATAGGGTACAATCGGAGCACAGGATCAGTAAATCATTAATCCGCATTTTGGGTTTTTTCCTGATGAAGCAACTGGAATTTGGTTAAATGGCTCCAGACTGTTAAATTGAGAGACAGAATCAAGTTAAGAGCTGTCCAAGTCCGTCAGAAGGTTGTAGCAGCGTATGACTCTGGCAAGAGATATGCAGAACCAAGCAAGTTCACTTTTGCAATGTTACAGACACTTACTACTGTTGTGGTGAAAGTGCATGTCTATAAATCACAAAGAGATTACACAGTCTCAACTTTTATAGCGAAATCTAAAGTTTGCCACAAAGAATGTAAACTAAGACCAGGATTTCTGGGATTAAATTTAACTAGACTATTTGGACAGCAACAGGAAAAATGTTCGGCATTAACAAAGCAAATAATTACAAAAAAAAAAAAACTTTATACAAACTATAAAGCATGGAGTTGGGGAGGCTCTGCAGAAGCAGAATTCTACACCATAATCACGTCCCTGTTGTGAAATCATGGGTAAACGAGTTTAAGGTGAAGCCTGGAACAAGACAATGGCCAAAACATTCTAAGAACTGAAAAGGAAGAAACAGAAAGTCAGAGGCTAGGTCAAAGGTCAAATTTTGATCATATGCTTCAGGATTTCTTGAAATGGCAAAAAGCCCACAAAGATTAAAATGAAACTGTATGTCCCCCGAATGATCTTGATTATTTCAAGAGATGTACATGAAAATGGTCACATCATTTAAATATCTTACAGTAAAGAAATCTGATCTCATGCCTTGTTTAACAGGATGACTAAGTGCTGGCAATAATCTGGAAATGCCTTTGAATCAGTTTCAAGAGAAGATATTCAAACTATCAAACAATGAGCCAGGAATTACTGTACGTATGCTAGAGGATTAATGTACAATAACAAGAGAGCTAAAGCAAAAAGGGATTTTGACACCCGAGAGCAACAACAGCTCCCAGCTGTCGTCACTGCGCCCGTCCTCCTATAATCAGCCTACAGTGTGACCCGCAGGCCCAGATTGATCAGGCTCAGCTCTTATTCTTGTGCGTCACAAGTTTTATTGTCCGCCTTGATGATCTATGACCCAATTAGTGGAGGTGGCCTTGACTCCCTGCAGCCCCCCCAGAACCTCATCTCCAACCCCAACAGGTCTGCCAAGGGAATGGCTAAAAGTGCTGCAGTTACCATCAAGCCAGCCATTGAGAGCCAGCTCCCTCTCTGCCACCACGCTTTCATGCAACCCCCCCCCCGCCTTCCCTTCACTTGCGTAAATACTGGACGGGAGATTTAGGCCCGCCTCCCAGAGCAGTGCTGCACTAAGAGTAGATTCATGAGTCACTCTCTCAAACAGACGTCATCTCCGTCTGTTGGCAGGCAGCAGAGTGAATGTAAAGAAAAGGAAGCTTGTTCTGCACGTTTTGCTTTGCGTCGCACCTGTGAGGTTGAGTCAGGACAGAATGACTAGACTGCAAGAATTTGTTGTTTCGACATGGCTCCACGATTTCAGCTAGCTGAAAGTGGACTGAAGAAGAGAGGCAGCGAATCTCTGTCTGACAGAGGTGTTTCAAATGTAAACCATATTCCACATGCTGTAGGAGTATTTTGCCTACAAGCAGGAATAAGTGCACAGGTCATAAATACATCACCTCTGAGTCCTGCAACTATGTTCGGTACGCACGGGGAATTAGATCAGAATTCCACATTGGGATGTTGGGAGGAGAGTCAACATTCCCTCAGAGGCTTTGGACCTGGCTAAAACAGGCCGAGATCAGCTCCTCAAAAACAGATTCACAATGTTTTAATGTGTGACGATTTGTTCTGGATTAAAAATGTTATTTCTAATTTTTCAGAAATGTAAAATAAAGCAGGAACACATCCATGTTATTGAAAGTCGCACTGGAGGGGGAGAAAAAAGTTGGCAAGCATTTGGCAGTGCCTGATCACCCAGTTTAGACAACATTATTGGTGAAAACTGAAAGGGCCCAGCCAGATCCTGTGAGGCGAGAGAAAAGAGGAGGAGTAGAGGAGGAGGGCATGGCAGGATCAGCTGTGAATGACAAAAACAGGAAGGGGATATCTCTCTACCTCGTTTTCCTACCATGGCCACACTCAAGTGCATCAAACAATGAAGTCCAGTTTGTGAGCCCACAATACACAGGATTTTTTCAGAGGGCTTAATTCAGAATAACCCCAGCTGTGTTTTAGTTGGAATAGAAAACAATCAGGAAAAAAACAAAACAAAAAACCCCCAGAAAATTTCAAAAACAGAAAAAAAAAAAATCAATAAATAACCCCACTTCATAAGCAGAGAACAACAATTAGATTCTTGTATATTGTAACCCTAAAGATCAAAGGTATTTCTGTACGGAAAAATGTTTCCTCATCAACTCTATACACATGCTACGATCGAGGTTTAATAACAAATTCACTTTCAAATTGCTTTTAAAATTCCTACAGAGTTGGATTTCCAAGTTTTCTCACAACAGTAGCGACACATGTTGCTGGAACAAACACAAACTGTGTCATGAGCCAGTGAAGGTCAGCGAAGGTCGTGCCTGCAGTGACGAAACTGGTGATCCTCTGTGCAGTTCTTCCAGAACATGCATTGTTCACTATGGTATGTTCCCAGTTTCAAATATTTGGCCACGTTGCCTTGACAGCCCAATGCAGCATTGCACACAACACATCCATTAACAAATTGAGATTCCCTCCTCTCCGTTTACATGTTTCTTAGAGCGAAGAGGCATGTCCTAGATATTCACTATTTACACTAATTTCCCACAAAAGCAGGTTTTAAATATTAATCCTTACAAAAAAAATCTAATGACAATTTGACCAAGTTTAGCTCTAAAACTCTAAAAGTATTCAGCTACTGATAGATACAAGCAATAATTATCTACTGTAGCATTGTTTACAATACCTGAAGTGGGTCTTTAAATAGCTTCATTGGTCCAAACTGCACCTCCGTTAATGTGGTCTGAAAAAAAGGGATAAAAGGGTTAGAAACCAATAAAACCGTTTAAGTATTGGCCTTCTTTTACCTGAATATTCAATTCAATTCAATTCAATTCAGTTTATTTATATAGCGCCAAATTCACAACACATGTCATCTCAAGGCACTTTACTTTACATATTTTGTTATATCAAAGCTCCATGGCTTAAAATCTCTAAAAGTAGAAAAAGGAAAAAATGTTTCATATGCAACAAGAAAAGACAGACTTGATTTCGTTTGGTTGACAAAAAAATATTTTGATTTAATTTGAGAAGATTACTGCTAGTAGGAAGTAATGTTTTAATTAAATAATTTACAGTTGTGTTAAAGGAGTTTTCATATGAAGCAGAAATAATGTATGGATAGAAATGACCATATTTGGTCATGATGGAGGAAACGCAAGCGAGTATTAGCCAATTATTTAACATGGTTGTAGCATTTAAACTTCTATTATAGGTATTTTGTTATCGAATTAAGTATTTATTCTACAAAATAAAACACATTTCCACTTTAAATATCAGCACTACTGTTTATAAAACCTTTAAAAACCAGTATTCATTTATTAGCACGTGCTTCCAAACATCCTGAGTTTTATATTATCTTGTGAAGTTTAATCTTCTGAAAGAAGAGCTGAAATTCTCATAAAGAAAACGTTACCTATTTTCTTTTCTTACCCAAAAAATACCAGGTACCAGATTCAATTAATAAATTCTTGTTGGAGAATAGAAACATTTTGGTAAAAAAAAAAAAAAACAACCCCGGTGTAAAAATATAGAAAACCGCTTCAACAACCAAAGTAGTTGGGTTTTGTCCATGTTTAAGTCGTTCTTTTATATCTTTAAGCATTTTCACATAAATCTTTGTTAAGTTTAATTTATGCAGTAGATCCAAGATCCCATTCTAAGTGATTGGGGGGAGGTGGGGTTTCACAACCCCATCTTTGAGATGTTGTAAAGACCATCTACTTTAGATAGAAACTGCTAAACACAAACCCCTAAAAGCCAGTTCTATAACAACAGTCAAAGAAAACTGGCCAAAACAATCAAAAACATAGGTGCAAATTTATAAACCAAAATAAATCACTGACAAACTTTAAACCTAAGGAATTATCAAACCAACCCTCCTGTCATATGAAAGAGGTTTTTTTAAAAAAAAAAAACAATAAGATGTGTATGCAGGTATTTTACTTCCAGGTAATTCAAGAGAAGTGTCCACTGTTGTTTAGTACCAAACTCTCAAGGACTTGAATGTCACAGAAAATTACAGTTGGGTGCCATATTTACTAGGACCTTGCACCATTACCGTCACTGTTCTTTAGAAATTCAGAAGCTGATATTGCACTAAAAACTGACTGTTATACTAAGCCAGTTCATTACTTTTATATCTAAAAGACTCTGCTGAGCTCTTTAGTTTTGGTAAGCTCCTAAGAGCTATAGGTTGGAGACATCCGACTGAGGCTATTCATCGAAAACATACAAATGTCCTCTGTAAAAATAAATACCATTTAACTTTTAACTGACAGAGAGAAACTATCTTTAACTGACAGACAATATTATAACATAAAAAATAAGTTAGACAGTTAAGCTATAAAAAAGAAACTCTGTAAAGTTAGTTTTGGCCAATTCTGCAGCGATCAGCTGTAAGCTAATCTGATTGGTGTGGTTTATTTCCATTATTTTTGTTTCCAAATTCAGTATTTATTGTCACTGCAATAGTGAAAATGTCACTGAGCATCAAGTATTTCCCTTTCTATCAAATTCTTGTTAGTGATAAAGGCCTTACATTTAATTTCTGCAAATTAAACAAATTGCATCATTTGCCATTGGAAAAAAGGTATCTAAAGATGAAATTTGAACAGTGTGCTGCTAGGTTTTTTCAGGGATGATCTCTGAATTATGCATGTATTAATAAAAAAAACCCTCTCTTATAACATGTAGGAAGCCAAAGTGAAAGCCAGAATTCAGAAAGCCAAGAACACTTTAAAGGAATCAGAGCAATTTTTGTATATCTCCCTTTATTCCCTTTAAAATGAAGAGATTTAGAACCAGCCCATTCCAGAACTCCTAGCGCTGTTGCTACCACAAACACACACAGTTGCTGTGTATAACACCATTCAGTTGATAAATAAGAAAAATGACAAGCAAACAGTGTGAACTGGGCTGAAATCTTGCCAAGCACCATAGAAATGTTGGATCCTTGTATTTATACTGTAAAAGTGACTTGGAGGTCTGTAACCCACTGAAAACTTCCAGCAGAGACACAAACGGACAACCATGGCAACTGCACTCCCAGACGGCCGTGAAGCTGTGTTACACATCCAACAGCACATTAAAGAACAGAACAAAGAGTCCAGATCTACGATGCCAGTCCAAAAACTCCCAGGAAGGAGAAGTTAAATTCAGGCCTGCATCACAATTCTTTAATTAAGCTGAAAAAAATTGTTTGTTTTAAAAATTAGTTTTGCAGGAATATCTTTGCATTTTGAATTATTCACCTTATTTAATCAATAATATAAAAGTACTTAAACATTGACATTTATTTTGATTCGTTCCCATGCAAACAAATTACTTTATAAAGGATTTCAAATTTCTATTAATGACTTTTGAAAAGTAGGAGTTTTATTGCTGAAACAGAAGGATCCCCATTTGTCAAAAGTAAATAGAGATTCTGGCCTAAATGTATGATTTACAAAGCGTGCATCTCTGATTGAATGGGCATTATTACTTAAAGAAACAGTATTCTGATTTCTTTTGTGCTTTTAACACAACATTTCACAACTAATAAAAAAATAAAACTAGTAAAAACCATTTTTTTTAACTAACATGACTTTCATAAGCACCTATTTCTGTCAGCATACAATTTGGTTTCCTTCCTGCTAAACGGGACCCCACTCAGGAGTTAGTAACCATGGCAACCAAAGCCCCACACGGCCCACCATCCCTCTAGAATTCCTCGTCTCCGTAAACAATCTACACGTGAGGGGGAACACAGAGAGGAATTTCTGAGCGTTCCGGGGCCGCAGCAAATCAGTTCTTGCTAAATTGTAAGCCTTTAGAAAGCTCCATGAAGCAACAAAGAGGCATGGAGGTCTGGGTGGGGAGGGGGGTGCAGATTAGCCCTTGGTTGTGGCCAAATTGACGTCATCCTGACACAAGGCTATTTGTTAAAGTTGTCTTCAAACAAGGAGTGTTGAATTGAGATGGCAATGAGCTGGTGCCTAGAGATCATCTGATGCTTCACGGACTGAACAACCTGATCGCATGATAGCCTCATGCTTATGGGAGGGAAGCTACATGGGTTAGAAAAATGCTGGAAACAAAATGAGCTTCCCTTTTTGTCCAGGTAATGTTTCATCTCGGCTCTTTAAAATCATCTCACTAACTTCTGACACAATGATGGTGGAGGCCACAAACCGCTCCTCCTCTGCAGAAGACATGATACACTAAAAGGGATTGGAGACTGAGGAAGTCTCAGCATCCTGATGCCAAAATCTAAATTATGATTCAGCAAAAATATGCAGCAGCTATTCTCAGAACTGAAGTGATCGTATGATCAAATTAAATCATTGATCGTTTTCCTGTGGTAACTCTATGAATATCGGCTAAAGTAGTGATCTTACACAGAAATAACTTCAGTGAGCAGCAAAAACAAAGGATGTGACCTTGTTAGGTTAGTCAGACTCAACAAATAGCTTTGTCTTTTTTGCCATTTTGGAGTTTACATTCAAACTACAGTGTTTTCACATAGTACCCGGCATTCTGACAATATAACCATAGAATGGAAAAGCTATAAGTTGGGGAAATGGTGAAGAACAGGTCCGTGACATATCGAGTTTGAAAATAAAGCCTTGAGCTGACAGCAACCAAGCAAAAGCAGTGTGTGAGACATCACTGTCTCTATGTGGGGACACTACTCTGTCTGGCTTACTAAGACACAGCCCAACTGCAGCTAAGGTTGTGTAACTTGTAGAGCAAGCTTGTCACACACAAAAAACAGAGCTAGAGCAGTCTGCCATCATTTTAGAGAAACATACAGTACGCACACATGCACTGTAATGAATCATTCAGCCAGGCTTTTGCAGCCCAGGACTCAACTAGAGGCAAAGTAAGCAAGGAAGGTAAGAGTGTAAGTAGGCCACGGAGGTGAGAAGCGTGGATGCCTCACATGTAATCCCTGTTCCATCCTCTTATTACACATTACTGAGTTATACCAGCCACACCTGGGATCACACTCTTCAGCATGTATTCGTGTGTGTTCAACAGGACTTGTTATAAGGCAACAAGTTTTTTGGAGCTGCAGGAAAAGTGAGTGTCTGGGGTCAGTGAATGACTACATTTACTTAAAACTGATGAAACTTGCCTTCACTAATATCTTATACTCATACCCTCTAAAATTACAATAATACAAGAATGATGTGAATAATGTAAAAGCCCGAGCAACTTCTAAACATTTTGCATAAACATGCCATATTCAAAATACCTAGAATGCCGGTTTAAAACTAAATAATCTAATTCTGTGCAACAAAGTAATTTCAAAACATTGAATAATAATAATAATAAATAAATAAATAATCTAATAATAATTAATAATAAATACAAAAATTGGGCAGTAGAGTTAGTTAAAACTGACACCCGAGCTTTTAAAACAAGAAGAAATAATATCCTGGAAGGCTTTTGATATATTAAAACAAAACTTTGTTGCTGCAGTACACGGAAGGAGGAAAAGAACTGGCAGATCTGGGCAAATGCAGGAAAAAAAGGGATCTTTAAAACAAAGGATTTTTGAAAAGGCCATGTAGTGTATGGTATAAGCATGTAATAACAGGTCTGGATTTCTTTTGCATAAATTGGTGCATCCATTCAGCGTGGTATGATATTAACTTCTCAGCAGATTACAGTGATGAACATGGACTTGATAAAACAGTGAACCCATATTATCAGATGACATTGCTTAATAAATCAAAACTGACTGTGGAAACTAGGCTGGACCTAAAAGAGACATTCTGTCATTCCACTCATGGTTCCATAGGGTTTTTTTTATTATAATTTTCAACTAAAATGCATCAGGAATTTAGAGTCCAGTTCTTTTTCTCCAGCCTGGCTAAAACGCCTCTGACTTTGTCTCTAGTTCCGGTGGTTAAATTGAAGAATAGATTTCTAGAAAATGTCTTGGAAATATCTGCATTTAAAAAGGCATGCATTTTTTTAAACAAAAAATAGGCATTACTTGAAATTAAAGTGATTGTATAAAAACATGAATACACCCTTCCAAATACAAGTGAATTTCTTCTCAACTGAATGCTTTTATTAACCACCAAACAAGCATATTGTATAATTCTGGATGGATATATTACTATTTTTCTTGGGAGAGTAATTGAAAATAGTTTCTAATAACTTAATAGTCTGTAAAAAAAACTTTCAATGGGGTTCACATTGAAGCCATTCTAATGCTTCGTTCAGAGAGCATGCAATAGAAGCAGCAGAAGCAGCTGGTTAACATGCAAATTCAATGGTCGACGCGCATCAAGGCCCATCCAAAGGTCCCGCAGCACATTTCGAGCAACAGGAGCAGCGCATCCTGATGCATCTGAACAAGCATCTCATGAGCATCTGACACACCTGATGCTCTTCCCAGTTGGAAAAATGTAACTTCTGCTGTTCGACGTACCACATCAACCAATCAGAGAAGCTGATCTGGAAGCTGGCAGTGAGACAGACACAGAACTGCTGATGCATAGCGCTTTGGTCAGTCTTCTGAAGCAGTTTATTATTGCCTAAATTAACTTAAAATGTTGAACTTGCGAGCAAAATATGTTCGCTTATTATTCTGATGTGTGCAGTTTGGATTAAGTAAATGAAAACCACTAATATCTCCTTCCAGCTACCATAAACAGTAGTGGAAGAGGTGACCGGGCCAGAGGCAGCTGTTACTGGGGATTTCCAGTGACAGTGCACCGCAGGTGTACAGAGGATTCGTGCTGGTCTGACAGCGAAATAATATTTGAAGGAAGGATCGTAATCCTGATAAACTTACTGCACAGATGCTGTTTTGAGGTGAACTTTCTCACTTATGAACATGTTAAAACCACAAGACTTTAATATTTATTAAAGTCTTGAACCTATTTATTTGGATTTATTGAACAAATAAATTATTTATTCAATAAATAAATCATAAATAGATCAGATCGTTTTCTGCACATGCCTAGATATTTCTGATATCGGAGCATTTATCGTTATTGAGGTAAAACTGCCCAATTTATCGTGATATCGATTTGTGGTCACATCGCCTTGCCCCAGACCATACTAAGGTAGATATTCAAAGTCCATTCTAGGGTCCTAAATGAACTCCTGCATAGGTAAGTGCATTCCAAGGTTTTTAAGTTAAAGCACAGTGCTGAGCAAGAGAGAAGCCCATGGCGGAATGTTTGTAGGAGTCAAGTCAAGACTTTCAAATTTCAAAGCATTTCATCATCTGCTGATCATGGATGTAGATGTAGAAAAAAAAAAAGTATGACATTATGAAAATGGAACACTATATATTTAACTTCACTTCAATCGAACATTTAGACAGTTGAAAAAAGAACAATGATCTAAAACAAACACAAGTGGTTTTGTAAGGGATAAAGCTGGTTAATTATGAACTTTTTGAGTGGCTCTGACCTCAATCTCCTTATAATGTAAGGCTTTGCTTTAAGGCTTGGTATGTTCCAAGAAAGCAACCAATGTAAATAAAGTTCACCAATTCTTTCCAGAAGAGTCGTTAAATATGCAGTCTTGGTTAAACTTGGGGTCCATTTCAGCCTCGCAACTTTTAAATTATGTAGGTAGTCTTTTTGGCAATCCCTGTACTTTTTGAGCAATTGTTGACATTGTTGGGTTTAGAGTCTGGTAACCAAAAGCGGAAGTGTGGTATTGCTGCTGGTTGTTAAATCTAATGTTGATAACACTTACAACATTAAATCTGCCACTAAAGATGAAAAGCTTTTTTCATCCAATGAATGAGCGGTTGACCCGATCATAAAACTGGCCGACCAAGAAACTGCAGACCCGGCTCTGCTTAAACCACAAACTGTAGCTAAAATTAAGAAATAAACTGGCTTTCCTAAGATGATGGTAAAGAAGAAACGTTACAGCAAGGATAGATGAACACCAAAAATAAATCTCTTTACCTTTCCACCAAGAAAATATCTAAGCCTATCAAGCCTAATAGTTGAGTAAAACAAATTCTTACGTCCAAAATTCACCAGAGCTGCTTCTTTGTCTAATCAATCGAATCAGGCAAAAATATAAACATTATTACAAGTTTGAAACAAAAAGTTCTTGTTATATCAGCACTTCATTTAAATCTACCAAGAAACTATCGGCAAATCCAAAACATAGATTTGAGTAACTGTCCTTTAGACCGTATCTTGATTTTAACTGTTCAGCTGTAACTGCAGCAAAAGCAAAAACTCTTTCCTGTATCTTAACAGCTCAATACATGAATAGTGAATCATTTGAAAAGATATTTTATCCCATGAGAGAGAAAAGGTTTTTCTGCCTGTTAAGGTTGTTTCAATTTCTTGATAGAATGTACAATAGAGTGATCCCACAGCGATAGGGGCTGTCTTTAGTCCACTGCTGCCCTAATTTAACATGTTTAATGCATTTACTTGGTTAAGTTGCTTCTGACCCTATATCCTGCTCGCCATGCATATATGGCCGTATACGTGTCCTCCTCCTGCTCTCCTCACGCCTGTCAGCTCCTCGCCCTCACGCCCGTAGACCCACACACACACACACATACTACACCACACACAGTGGGAGAGCGGCTTTCCACTAAAGTGAAAAACAGGAAATTGGATGACATTGTTCGGTGCGCCAACGTCAGCAGTGAGAGATAGAAAGAGTAAACAGCTTCCTCCACCCAAGTGCTGGGATGCGGATGCAGGGAATCTTGGGATACCTACAATGCTCCAACTTCGAAGGAACTGCAGGATCTTCATGTTTTCCGACGAGCTCCAGATCCCACCCTGTGACGCAGCTTTTCTCAGAATTTCATGCACTAAAAAGCTCAACAGATACCATGCAAATTGATTTTGCTGTTGCAAAAGAGTGTTGTTCTGACAACAAAATCAGGGGAAGCTTGCATGTGTCTTTTGACTCCATGTGTACGTTTGGATTTAAAAATGTGAATCAAATAGAGATGAATCAATGTTCTTGATTAGTTCCGATTAAGCCGGCAGTCCCAGCCACAGGTGTGGATGCACACCGTGTCCCAGACAGGCAGGCAGGCAGGCCAGACTGTGGCTCTCAAACACACCGAACTAAGTGATGAGCTGAGTGCCACCGAGCGACACATCAGCTCCAACGCACACGGAGCTACTCCAAAATTCTATCAACCTTCCCATGCGGTGTGTGATACCTCAAAGGGAATAATTCACTTTCAAGCTCTGCCACTTAAATATGCTGCCCATAGATCTGCTGTGAACTTTAAGAGCACAAACGGTCAAATGGGAAGCAGAATGATGATCTTTGTGGTTGAAGGTTAAATTCACAGAGAAACTATTTTTTTATCCTTTATATCAAAATACTACATTTAGTAAGTCAATCAGGGGAAAAGTGCGACATGCTAACTTTAAATAATCAAGTTCTAAATTTATTCTGTGCTAATGTTCACTTACATTGGTGCACTACTGAAATTCTTAAATATTTTGATACAAAGGATCAATAAGGTACCCATTTAACCAGGGGCAAAGGGTTAAATATTCACGCTTAAATTTTCTTTTTCAGCTTTTTCTAAAATAAAAGAGGTACTGTACCAGCAACCTTAGAGTAAGTTGTTGAATCTCACTAATCCTATATTCAATACTATATATCATCTGTAAATTTAAAAAAATACAATTAGTTAAAGACAGACAGACAGACAGACAGAAAGAAAGAAAAAAAGACCTTTACAAAAAGACTGTTACCTTGGTATATTCTTATAAAATGAGAGCCAACATGCACAAGGTTGGGACAACTGAGAACTATTATACCACCAACTACTAGGATGAATAGAAATATAAATCAAAACCTGAAATTTAATGCGAAGAAGATCTTCAGTAAGATTATGCAAACTCTGGAAATAGGGGTTGTTCTTCTATTGTGCTTTTGCACCTTTACACATATTTCCTTTGAGTCATGGTGCCGGTCAAAGGAAAACATCTCCTGGGATTTTCATAGAAGAAATGAAGAGCTAAGAGTCGGCAAATTAAAACTGAGTCACAGAATTTTTGGGGTAAGAGTTACCTCAACAGATAAGCACAATGGTGGCACCATAATCATCTGGGTTTGTGTTGCATCCCTTGAGGAAGTTTTTCTTTTTAATCATCCAGTATATTTTATAGATGAAACATCTCACCATTGGTCAAAAGTGGTGGGCGGTAAGGGCCTTCAAGACCTTCACTGCTGGCCTAAAACAATCAGAAACACTAACCTACACGTGTGTATATATATATATATATATATATATATATATATATATATATATATATATATATATACACACATATATATACGCAAGGGATAAGGAGTAAATTAGGTTGATTGGTGACCACTGAAGGCCTAGGTACCATACACAATGCCTGTCACTGTTGGTCAATGAACTCAATATGAAACCTTAACTACCACATTACAAAAAAAGTTTACTCAAATACACAATTGTCCAATTCAATGGTAAAAACATAGCTTAAGGTTTTAACATGACTTCTAATAATTTTTATTATCACCTAACAAAGGTTTGCTAAAACAAATGACAGAGAAGCTTTAAAACTGCATTACAATGCTGTGAAAATTCAGAACGTAATAAGAGTGTTAGAAGATGGATGGATGGATGGATATAAACGTAAATGTTAAAAATTAAAAGGAATTACAGAAATGTATTTCATGACAACGCTGGAACCTCACACTGCTCCCCGGGCGCCACACAATGGCAGCCTACTGCTCCCCTAGGGGATGGGTTAAACGTAGAGAGTTCATTTCATTGCTGTGTACTTCTAACAGTTTAATGACAATAAAAGCTGGAGAAAAAAAAGAAAACAGTCACTGCTCTCACTCTATATAATCTGTGTCAACATAAGGATATGGGCACCTAAGTATTTTACAAAAATGGAGGTTAAGTGATTACAAAAATGTTACTCAACAACTTAGTACTCGTATAGTTATAGTTTTATTAAAGTAGCGAAACATAAGGAGTATAAAATTACACACAGGTTTTGATATTGTCATATAAGCGTTAAAGTAAATTACGGGACTGTATACATGTTGGAATACTGTGAAGTACTTTCACTGGCAAAATACTGTTTATTATGTTCAATTGACCTCAAAATGGTGCAACAGGCTAAAAAGGCAGACAATAACATTAGAACAATGAAGCTTGTTTACACATCCGAAGCCTCACCAAACACAGACATACACGTGTCTGTGTTTGGTGTGACTATATATATTAGGTTTAGCGGGGAAACAGTCACTGGTATGCCGTTTCTACGAATAGGAGCAATGGGGACAGAAGGATTGATACCTGCATGTGTCTGAATGCTGCAGCATAATGCTGGTAGGTATAGGTCCAGTCAAGATAAACTGACTTCTCTTGCAAAAGAGAGAGAGGTGTACAGGTTGTTCTGATATAACTTTTCCATTTCCGATACGATACCGATATTGCATCTTTGAGTGTTTACTGATATTGACCCAATACGATATTAGCATGAATAACATAATATCTGTATTACGAACAGAATAAAAGGCATATGCGAGAGTTCTTCTGATATATTATGATTTGGTCATTATTGAACAACTTACATAAAATGTCGTATGGTGAAGGTCAGGACATACCTTTTTTTTTTTTTTACATCATTCTATCAATTCATATCTAGCAAAAAAACTGAAAACGGCACATATATTCAGAGGCTTGGTGGATGTCGGAATTACTTGCTATTAATCTGTTAAGAAATATAGAATAGATAGAATGATGTGAAAAAAAATCTGATGAAAATACCTGCAATAACTTTTACTTATGATGGGCATAGGTCAGGTTGTTAAACATATCTCAAATCACTAAAACAAGCAAAAAGCTGTAAATGGGACCTATGGTGAGGGCCAATGAGCCACCCTCTAGGGGCATGGTAAAAATTTAAAATGTTTTTTTTTTTAGACATATTATGAATCAAATAATGGGAAAAACTTTAATTCGCAAGGTCTTTAAAGAATTTGCATTTTTTGAACAGCCCTAATAACATACTATGATAGAAAGGGCTTTATTCAGTATTATGATGTAGTTAGCAATGGTCAACCACAATAGTTATGAGAACAACTTACCCAGTCTGTTACATTAGGGCCGACGTGGCTTCAAAATCACAATTTTCCTAATATAATAAAAAAAGTGAAATGATAAACACTACTTTCAAAAACTAGCTTTAATTTCAACCATCACCTGAGGGAGGTGACCCAAATTTAAAGGTGCTGGAGAAGATCTTGGAAAAACAGTTCCACCAGGCTATATTTTTGAACATACACAACCATGCCTCTCCCTTCAGACCATCCCTCGAACCACGCCTTCAAAACACATGGACACGCATGCTGTCTGCAGCGCGTCTAGAGCAGCAGGAGCTTCTGAGCAGTGATGATGCAGAGCGCTATGATCACTCCTCTGAAACAGTTTATTAACGCCTAAATTAACTTAAAATGCCGTAATCAGCAGGCATAATGTTCATTTTTATTATCCTGGTGCCTGCAGTTTGGATTACGTAAATGAAAATCGCCTTCCAGCCGCCGTGGCCAACCGCAAGGAGGCAACCAGGCCAGAGGCTGCTGTTGAATGGGATTCCAACGACAGCGCACCGCCGGTGTACCTGGGTCTGAGCGGCTCCGACAGAAATGATAATTGAAGGCAGGATGGTAATCTGGATGAACTGACTGCACTGACGATGTTTTCAGGTGGACTGTCTCACTTCAAAATAGATTCAAGCAACCCACTGATCAGAGCAGATATAGTTGCCATTGTTACAGGCAAAGAAAGGATAGGGTAGCTCCGCCCAACGCGCATCAGACCCACTTTTTCCACTGCGCAGCTAGGGCAGCAAAGATAGGGTGACCAGACTTCCTCTTTTTCACGGACATGTCCTACTTTTCAGCCCTAGAAAAAGGTCCGGGGGGGATTTTAAAATCGTGCGGGATTTTGGTCGACTACAGTGCAGCACGTAGTCGAAACAGGGAGCCAGCGGAGGACCGAGTGACTGAACCTGACCTGGTAACAGTAGCCTGGACACCTGCATCCCTGTGCTTCCCCCAGCCCCTCTCCTCCGGCTGAAGACTCGGGTCTCATGGCTCTTTGCTGAGGTTCGGTCCAGTCAGCGGCCCAGCAGTCACTAGCCCCCATCCCCAAGATGCTTCAGCCGCACATCAGAACTTGTACAAGCATCAAGCTTTTGCTGCTCTTGGTGCTTTAAGTGTGAATGTAGCATAACATGGGCTATCTTCCAGCTATGGCATCCTGCACAAGCATTGAGGGGTCGATTCGTTCATGTGTCAGGGTACGTACAGGAGCGAGGGACAAGCAGACGACCATGATTGACATGTCAGGAACCAATCGTGTACAACGGACCATCTTTTATGATTGATTGGGGGTATTCATTGATTTCTCACTGTAGCGGGGACCATTTATTTTAGTTTCACTTCTATCACCTTCTATTTCACTGCTTGCTAAGTGGCTGTGGGGAGATCTTTAAGCTGCATGGCAAAAAATGCCTCAGAATAGATCTCCTACCGCACCTTTTAAGGACAAGAAAATTCAAGCTGTAAAACAAGCTCGTAAAATATTTCTGTTTCACAATAAACAATGAAAATATTACACAGTAAATCTGTGCAGATAGTGGTGATAATCATTTATCAGTTAATAGAAAAAAATCTGCGAACAAAACCTGACGAAGTAATGCCCCTCTAAGATATGGAAGCCCAGCAAGTGCATCGGTGGAAAAAGAAATCCAGATTTTTGAAAAAATAAACCGCAATAAACAGAAGACTGGAAAAATCAATTAAAAATGATTAAAAATGACCAACAATAAGTGGGAATGCTTATGCATTCCCACTTATTGTTGGTTACTTTTTATTTTTCTGACTCTAACTAGTCCCGCGGTTTTCAACCGATTTCAACAATTTTGGTATCAAAACGTTCAGCTTGTGCCGGAGAATTATGCTATGTCTTTCGGTAAAGACATTTTTCTAGTTTTCGCGATATTCAGCTTTTTCTGCGTTTTTTTTGCTTTTGAGAGCTCTGCTCTACCATAGAGCTTCATGTTATTTAAGGAGGCCAGCTTTCCTTGCCTTCGCCCGCATAAGCCGCTCCCTGTCCCATGAAAAAACTCAGTACGACCAGCTTGGGGCCAAATATAGCAGGGCCAGCTTGTTTAAGGTTGTTATAAAGAATTGGGAAAATTAACCAGATCCACCTCCTCCCACTTATTTCAAGTCAAAACATAAAGGTTGTATGGCAGGAATCATTCAGACACTGGCTTGGTCGAACGTAATGCTTACCAAATTGCAGCTTTTGTGTATCAGCACACTGTCAACTCTGTCACCATGAGTATTTATAAGCTTCCAAGCTTTTCAGGGTTTGGCATTACTGTCTACCACAGCAGACTCAACAAAGTTCTTTTTTATGAGAAAAAAATAAGAATGCACCCACTTCAGGGTCATAGCTCGATACTGTAAATCAATACTAATTTTATTTAGAGATGGGTAGTAACTAGTTACATTTGCTCCGTTACATTTACTTATGTTTTTGGAAAAAAATTATACTTTTAGAGGTAGTTTTAAAGCATTGTACTTTTTTACTTTTATTTGAGAAAAAAGTGATAAAGTATTAACTTTTTCATGAGTAAAATCTCTGGCTCCTCTGCACCGACACTAACTTAACTTAATAAAAACCAGCTTTTTTAGACAAATGTCCATTAAGGAGAAATACTTTCTGTTTTTTTATATAGTCAAGGGTTAATTGTTTAATGAAATTTTCCATCTGCTAAGTCTGCCGTTTCATTTAGAGGTCAAGTGAAAATACTGTCGCTTGGATAGAATTGCTCATTCTACAGGTTTGTTGTTGTGTCTGTGGAACCGTTTTCAGTTCCCTATGAAATATTCAAAACAAAAAGTTTAATTTGAATTATTTTGAATGTATCTTTGTACCTGAATTGCGGCGTCTGAATTAGGGACTCTCTTTGATGTTAAAAATTTGATGTTGAAACCAACAGGCTGATGCAAGCAAAGACAAAGGTATATTCTCAATACACTCTGAGAATGAAGCTATAAATGCTTTGATGCTTGAAAAATAACTGAAGTTTAACTTTTGACTCAGCTATCGCTTCAATTATTAATATGTTTCTTGAGTGAATACCTAAACAGAGCATTTTTGTGGTATTCTCTTGCATCGAGAAAACAATACTTGGCAATTTTTATGATGACTTACACTTACAGTATTTGTGGTCACCATCCCGCTGCATTGGCCTTAATGCATGCTAAATTCACAGCAGCATCTTTTTTTGTGAAAACAGTATGGAAGGCTAAATATGTCATGGAAAATGTTTTTTTTTTTAATATGTAATGAATAACTGCACCATTTAATCATAAATCTAAAATTATCAAAATAATGTACCAATATCACATGCAAAACTAAATAAGTAAATTTGCCATCAAATAATGAAACATACATTTGAAATCATAGCATAAAAAAAAACTTACTTTACATATATATTCAATTATCGCATTCTTTATTTATCAATATTGAGACATCTGAGTGGCAAACATTATGATTATGGAATCACCCAATTCAGAGGAAATGACTAGTTTTGTCATGTCTGTGATCTGCTTTTTTCTACAAATTTAAACAATATATATATACATACATATATAACACAATTTAGAGAAGCTAATTAACCTAAATTCTTTTTTGGTCAGCCGGAGCACCCGGAGAGAACCCATGATATGAATATAAAGAATATATATAGATATATATCTATACATATCTATCTATCGATCGATAATTTTCGTATCGCTCCCATTTCTTAACTGTTTGATGTACAAAGATGAATCTTCAGACCCTTCTAGCACTCACATTGAAGGAATTCTTTCAATATCATTTATGGTTTAGCTGTTTAGCTGACTTGTTCGGGCATAGGAAAACATTGATTCTGAGAAAAATCCTCATACTCAGAAAAAACACATTTTTACATCGTCACCGTGGCCAAATAGTTTTTAGTAGAAACATGAAAGTTGGCACAGTCGAAGCTGAAGGATGGCTGACGCCAACAGTGAAAGAATTTTTTGAATACCTTTTACGGTTTTGGCTCACCGCTCGTTTGTTCGCAGGGGAAGTTTTGCTTTAGGGAGTTCTGTTCTACCATGGAACTCCATGTTATTTAATGAGACCAGCAGGATTTATAAACCTTTATATTTCTCCTTCCCATTAAGGCTGAGAA
>NW_015150575.1:170657-226324 GCF_000732505.1 Cyprinodon variegatus
ACACGCCTGACATGTTTCTGGGCAGTAGGTGGCCCCCCTTCAAAATTTCTTTATACATTTTTCTAGAAACTTGGGAGACATTATATTAAGACCCTTCTAGTGCCCACATTCAAGACATTTTTTGATATCATGTATGGTTTGGCTGTGCAGCTTTAAAGATGAGTTTGTTTCTGCCATTTTATTGCCAAATGATTCTACCCTACAAAATCTTCAGATGATTCAATTGTTTTCTGCAGTTTGAAGTTTCTGATGACTTCCTATCACATTTTCATATGTTCTTCAGGTAATGTCAGCTTTTTTCATTCAGCAAAAGTATTCCCACTTGCTGTTTCTCCGAAACAGCTTTTTCTAGTTGCACATAAACTTTAAACAGATGGTGGATAGAAGCAGTGTGTGCGTCAGTTTTAGATGCTCAGTTTTCTGTCTATATTGGACCAATTTTCATTATCTTTATCGAATCGGGACAACCCTTTGTAATTCTTTTTTTTAACACAGTGGGCTGAAAGGAAAGGGGGTATATGAGATGGGGAGAGACAGGTCGGATTTGATCCCAGGTCGTCCACATCAAGGACTAGGGCCGCTATAAATGGGTCATGTACACTAACCACTTCCCCACTAAAGCACGCCCACTAATTTTATTTTTAGATTGAAAAACACATTATCAGAATGAGACTTGTTTCATTTGTCATACAGTAGATACATTTTTTTATTTGGTCCTCTCTGCAGCATAACGCTGGTAGGTATATGATCATGTAAAAATCTAGGTTCTAAGAGGGACTTGCGCCATTGTTCAGGTGCCTTCGCCTGTGGATTAGTCTCATAAATAAAAAGAAATTCTGGAAGTGGCGAAGAATGGAATTCTATGTTATGTCATGTAGCCAACAAAGAATTATCTACATCCCAGTTGACTGTCATGAAAGTATCCCTTTCTGACTGATTTCCATTACCAAATGACAAACTAACATGTTAAGCCTAAATACAAATCAAACAAGTGAATATTTTTGACTACAGGGAAGAACATTTTCCACAGTGTGCATTCTGGCTCTGCCTAAATGTCTCATCTATGGTGACCCATCCCCACTCAGCCAGGCAGAAGACTTTAGTTGAGTCACTGGCATGGCTGAGGGAAACTAGGCCACTGCAGATCAGTTTGTCCCAGAACATCCCTCCTTGCTTTCTCTGTATCTCAATCGTGCTCTCTCCAAATGCCTGACAGAATACGCTACAGAGGAAACACCAGGCCTCATGGAATTAACACTACAATGTGAAAGGTTAGCAAACTCTAAAAAAAACTTCAAAGGAGAAAAAATACAAATAATACATGTTCAGTAATAATGTATAAACATTCTTCTGCTGACTAACACATGACTGTTCAGTTTGACGCTCGTTATGTTGTAATTCTTGAACAATACCAGGTGCATTCAGCAACAATAGCCAAGGTCAACAGCAGAGGACAGTGGTCGCCTTGAGGGGCCTGCAGGTTTTAGATGTTGGAAATACTGGCATTAAATGAATAGGACATTAACAGACTTCCTGAAAACAAGAATGCCTACTGAGGAGATGATTTAACCGTTTTAAACAACAGAATATGCGCAGGGACACATGTCAAAGTCGCAGAACAGGCCCAAAGGACTGATATTAGGAACAAGAGGTGGTGAAGGTCAAACAAGAACAGGATAGTAACCCTAGCAGCTTGATTCAATCAATTATAACTTGGGAATGATTTAAATAAAATAGATTTTGCATTATTGTCTAAGTTGTGTGTATATATATATATATATATATATATATATATATATATATATATATATATATATATATATATATATATATATATATATAAATAAAAGAAGACTATAATTAATATATATTTATATTTAATAATATACTAATATATATATTTATATTCAATAATATACTTATTAAAGGATAACTAAAAACACACCAAGAAAAACAAAAACTCTTAAGTGAGTCATATAGCTGGAGAATATAGAAAGGTACAGCAGTGTGCCAAAAATATTATGTAATCAGGTCTCCAAGGGATACCTGAAGCTGCTGCCAGAGCAGGGATTCATAAAGTACTACACAGGTTCCCTCTTTATCAAAGAATAACTTTCACTACTGGTCTAGAAAGTAAATGGCCATGAAGCAAAGAAATGTCCTAGCTGCTTGTCAGGAATGAACGCAGACTTCTTGGGTCTTCACAAACCTGCTTACTCAATGTTCTCGGAATAAAAGTAAACATGGTGAAGCAACATGTAGTTGCTATGCTGCTCCGCTCTGAAACAAACATCAGTTAGTTCCTTTAAATCAGGTTTAAATAAAGTTTATGGCAACTTTTGATTTCTCCTTTATGCAATTCTGTTATGCTTAGGCTGTAATTTATTTCTAATATACTCTGTTATAGTTAATATTCCCAGTAATGCCTGTAAAACTCAGTTTTATGTCATCTGTGTTGTGAATCTTATTTTGTTACACTTATAGTGCTATGTGTATATATATATATATATATATATATACACATATATATACACACACACACACACAGACACACACATAACGTTGTGCAAAGTGTGCTAGTAAAAAACGGTATGGTATAGGTATGATATTTCTGTCCTTACTTTTATGTCCTCTAAAGCACTGCCTTTAGAAATCTAGGAAACTAGGTAAAGTTGATAACCTTCGTCCCCAAGCTCAAAGGTGTTAACCTAAATGGTGAACTATGATGGTTAAAATTAAATAATTCTGCAGCAAAGCCTAGATTTGCATTTCTAACTATAGTGTTATTTGCTAAAATGAACGCACATTTAAATGGTATTGACATACAGATATGCAATGGTATAGCTTTCAAGCAAAAGGTTCCAATCAGTTCTTGAGCAGTCAATATGCCAATCAAAGTTTCTATTTGGTTTTGTTTTATTATAGAACTCACATACTTTACCAATTAAGGTTCCATATCACAATAGTAAAGATGTCAAGAAGCTGAATTGTTAACTTAGCAATAGCGTGTCTTTATGTCTTGGGAAAATATATTAAAACATCATCAGTGTCTGATTTTACAGCTGCCCTAAACTGGGGAAAACTAAAGGAAAACAAGAAAACAAAAAGTCATGACCAGAAGTTTGAGGCACATATGTCTGGACCAGAATTATAGCTACAAGAACAAGAAGTGCAAGGAAAGACCCGGGAAAACAAGTTTATCTGTTTGCGCACAGTATTTACATGCCTTAAATTATAAGCTACTTAAAGTGGTGACATGTCAATTAGTTGTGACATCGCAAATTTCTTAAAAACCCTAAAACGGTAAAGCAGTACACCTCTACCCCATGAAAAAGTGTAATATATCAGACAGATCTGCAACATACTGTGTTTTTTTGGAGAATAACAGTTTAACTTTACAATAAACAAAGTATTGTGGAAAAAAGGTAGATTTTCAACAAAGAACTGTTAATAATAGTTACATAAGAGAAAACTCTAAAGATTGCATTGGTAGACGTCTGAATGGTGGATTCCTAAATTCAACTCAAACACGATTAAATATAATTAATCACCTTATTTAAGTGTTTGTACCATACGTTCTGTAATATTTTTAAGTTTTCCTTTCCAGGTCTGTCTAAAACACTTATTATGCAAATTGAACAATTGTACACATACTTCTCATTAAGTAGAGAACACCCAGATCTTCATTTCATTGACAGTAACACCTGTCCTACCTGACGAGCAGAGAACAGAACATGCACGCGTGCACACACACACCCACATGCACAGAAAAGCCACAGGAGACCAAACTTGTCCTGGAAATCAGTCCCAGATGCACCTGAATGACGCCCATGGTCTAAAAATACAGAGTTTACAAAAAAAACGACTGATTCCCTCATCCTTGGTGACCTGCCCCCATTTCTCACTGGTTTTCTTACATTCTGGGGAGCCTATCAAAAATGATCAAACCCTTCAACCTACAATTTGTGTTTTTTTTTTACTTCTTTATACTAATTTAGTCACTATTAGAGTAGAATTGTCTAAAATATTACAAACACTTTAAACAGGAACTGAGATTTATAGCAACAGAAGCAACTCCATTGAAAAGCAAATAATATAAATTAGAAATAAACTTTTTTTAAAAGCCATAATAAATGTATCTAATTTAGATTATTCAGAATTGACATGAATAATATTACACTGTGAAGATCTCTTAAATGTTTTGCCATTGCAAAGAAGTTTATTTAGAGTCCCCATTCTAATAAGGGTTTGAATCATGCAAATTAAGGGTACATGTGTTTCAGTGGAACACTCTCTGAGTGAATAATACCCCATTGTTCTGCTTGCAAACAGGCATGTCCAATGTGACGCATTTGTGTGTCTGATTGTCACTAAAGAAAGTAACTGGAATTTCTCCAGGTCATGTGATGAAGCCTAGGAAACAGAAATGCTCATTATAAGGCTGCCTATTCCAATTTTGATCTGAGACTAAGGATATTTTTTATTTGAATCAAAAGTGTCTTTCAGTGATACTCTGTTAAATGTATCCAACTTTCCTCTGCTCATGCACTTATAAACTGTTTAAGCAGCAAAGTGTGTAAGATCCAGCTGTTTGCAAACAGCCAATTACATACTTGACTGGCAACTGGTTGCTTAATTTTACATATGACCAGTTTTACAAGAAGTACCCCTCCAACAGACATGGTATCAAACAACGTGAGCTTGATGATGACGGTCAGCTGAGGGGCTGTTCCCTAGCAGAGCAGTCGTCATCTTTTCAGTGGTGATCACTGACGTCTGCTGCGGTAAGCCTTGTGTGTGTCACTCATTTATGCTCAGTCTTGGGCTGCTTTGTCCGGAAATTGCACCGATTCTGTGTAGAGAAGGAGGTTTTCAACCCTAACTTTTTGCTGCCTTTCTATTCTGTATTTCACACTTTTTTAACATTATGTTTACCTCCATCAGAACCTATAATGCTTGCTATAAATAGGGATTTTGCTGAACTAAAGCTGATTCATTTTGCACATTCACTGAAAATTATCCATTAAAAAGCAGCAACCAGTCAGGCTTGAGCAGCCAGTACAGTTTAAGTCCACCAACAGGTCCTGAGGAGCCCAGAGCCCAGGCCAGCTGGGTGACAGCGAGAAGAACGCATGGCCTTGAGGGAAGGCCTGACAACCAGTTCATTTTTCAAATCAATTTGCTTCGCTTAATGGTAAGCAAACAGACTCCAAATAGCACTGTAGTCAGAGAGAGGCTTGTGTTATGCATTCATGCCAGACCAGAAATGAGCCCAATGGGAAGCCCAGGTATCTGACTGATTCATGTGTGACCATTTATACTCATGCACTGTGTGTCTGCATTAAAACTGTTACATAGACCTTGATGGCAGCAGAGTTACTGACACTAAAAAATGTTGCTCAAGGTAAGTTCCCTTTAAAGGTCCTGTAGCATGTTTTTTTATTTTTTTTTATTTCCTATAGTCAACTATGAAAATATATAATTAAACAATGCCTTCAGAACAGAGTATTTGTTTGTGTTGAGTTAGAGTTCTTTTCTTTCAACCCCTTTGGAAAAAAAATGTGCCTTCAAATCAAAGGTGATCTTTCCGCGTCTGGGTGCCGACCATTTCAAGACATTGTCATTTTACACCACTTCTGAAGGCTGATCAAAGTCTATGACCTCAAAAAGAAAAAAAATCTAAACTTAGATGTAAGCTAACAGAAAAAAGTTGTTGCTCTGTGCAGATTAGCTGCTAAAAGAGCAGCTTTTTCTCAACTTTAAACCGGAATCGTCCAGCTCCGCCTCACATCACCACTCCCTGATCGGAGAATGTTGGAGTTTGTTTACAGTGCTGGTGCAGCATGGTTAAGCTAGTTGCTTCCTAGAGGGTGACAGTCCTACATGGATATTCTTCATCAGCTTGTTTTTACAGGACCATACAAGACCATAATTGAATACTCAAAAAGTTGATTTTGCATGACATAAGCCCTTTAATGCTGCCATCAATATCTTCTATAACAGATAACAGAAATTAGTTTTTCAGTGCTTAGTCCTGTTTCTCTCTAAGACATAGTTATTGGCTCTGACTGTGCTACATTTAATTATTTTTGACATGGAAACTATTGTTTCCTTCCTAGAAAGAGGCTCCTTTGTAGCCAATTTACCATTTTAACTTTTCTAACATAGAAAGTATTTATAGATCAGTCCTTCTACTCTCTTTTTGTGTATGTGCTTGAACCCCCAGTCAGCCTTGGCAGAAGGCTGCTCACGCCGAGGTTACTGGAGGTTTTCATCCTGTTAAAAGGGAATTTTTAGTCTACACTGTCGCCGCATGCATTCTCGGAGTGAGGGATCACTGTAGTGTCAACAACACAATGCAAACAAATGTTTACTGCCCCTACATGGCCGTGTAGAAGCAGAGAACCATTCAAAGTCAATAAGCTAGGTTACTAACAGACTGTATGATCTGGTTGAATTGTCTCTGTAAAATGCCTTAGGATGACATGCAACATCTAATGCTTGTTAATGCATATTCAGCACATAAAGAGGCCCACAACCTGCAATATCAATAATACAAAATTATTCAGAATTTTGCTAATTTGTAGAATATAATTTCATATCTAATGCTTGAGCTGTATTTAAATGAACCAATACCTTAATAAGAATTTGTCGGGCGTGGAAAGAAGTAGACGTAGAATTCAGATGCATTTAATTGCCAAACTCGAAGCAAAAAAGAGTAAATGACCTTGCACAATATTTACCACTTTGTAATGCTGCCTCTCCCTTTTTTATATGTCAATGGATTACTTATTTCATGAATTTGGGAAAAAATGCTCTCATACAATTGCAAAAAGAAATATATTCCCTAGCTTCATAAAGAATGAAACAAACCTTCATTTAAAAAGTAAAAGTGGGGAGGTCCTAAAGCAAACGCGAAGATGCTGGTTATTCTATTTCCTTCCAAATAGTCTAAGGTGATCAGACACAGGGGACAGATCTCAAAGAAAGCAGAGCATTTTCACCTTCAAGGTATTTTTGTCCTTATCCAGATTACACAGAAATCCCCATAAGACCTAGACAATCCTAAGCTAACCAGAGCTCCAGGGCAACCCCTTACTAAAACCTCTCCTTCCCTTGCTGCAGTTCTATCCTTCAGCTGTTTCACTTTTTTTCACACCTAATCTGCCTTATGAAGGCCTATATTTAAATTTGTATACAAATAAATAAAGGAAACCCTTTTACTGTCCGTATTACTGGATATTGTTTCATATTTCCCTGCCACTGCAGTGTTTCATTTGCGCAGAACATCAAATTAGAATATAAATATGGTACATGTCTTTATTGTACTTCCTCCCTTAAATCCATCTATGTAAGGTCAATTAAGGGGGCAAGCTAACAATGGCGGTGGAATCTTAGTTGAGCAATTCTTGGTCCAGTGACAACAATTATCTTAACCTTCATTGATAGTCAACCCCTCCTCCTTCTGCAGGACAGAGAAAAAAAAAGAGAACAACCAAAATACAGGACAAATTTATTGCGTGTTCCAACACCACAAGCATAAACCAAACAATTTCAAACACCTCAAACAAAACTATCCCTTTCCAAAAACTATGGGATTAGAATACATGACCACACAAACCCTCTGTGACTCCATCATGGCTCTGTTTACTGACCGCAGCTCATGTTTTTATCAAATATCACAAGTGGATCTTCAGTGCTCTTCAGATGGCTAGGAGTGCTTTAGATAATCAGCAGACCCCCTCCGGCCCAGCCCTCCCTGCTAAAAGAGGACCGCTGATGTCACTGTTGCAAGAGGGATTAGTGAGGGACAGGAGCTGCAGCTTGGCACACGAACCATACATGATACACATACTCAGGCAAACACAAGTACAGGACAAGTTCAACAAAATGCGTTAAAGAACTTTGTACACACACAAGTAAGTGTGGTAATGAGAAGCATTCCACTTTCCGAGTAATATAATAAAATTTATTTAAAAAAAAAAAAAGGATCAAAAGAATTGAGGTATTCATTTAAAAGCAAAGGAACAGATTCCTACATGGCTTTAGATATTTGCATATGGTGTTGTCCCTTTTTTATGATTTAGTTTAAAGAAATAATGATTCTTTCAAGGCCTTTTAAAAACAGTTGTTGGGTGTCTTATTTTATTTATAATATTTAAGAAAAACACACAACTGGTATGCAATTGCTGGATATAGCAAATGTAATCTAAGCTTTTGTATCCGAGTCACTAAAATGTCATTTAGAGACAATCCATCTGCTCAAAGGAGGTAAAAGTAAAGTATAAAGCGAAATAAAACTGCTTCTAAAAGCAAATATTTTTCAAAAATGTTACTCAAGTAAACGTGTTACCACCAATCTCTGCTCTAAATAGTCCTTTGGTTAGGATGCCAAAGACTGTACGGTTTTCTTTAGTCATGAAGATTGCAGCTCCCATAAATGAACCACCCATCTTTCTTAAGTGTTTCAGCAAACCAATGGAACAACCTAATAAAAATAGCTAATATGTTGTTGAAAGAGAGACTATCCTTAATGCACACAGTATGGCTTATTAACTTGATAACACAGTGTCAAGTTTAGAAGATGGCATCACTATGCCTTGCTTTTTCCCACCACAAATTTTAATGCTGGGATTTAATGCCATAAACTAAAACTAAATGCTTCCATTCAACCACTTCTCCTTCAACATGCCGCAGGGGAGTGGCGCCTGTTTTCAGTAAGTCTATGGGCAAGAGGCAGGGTATAGCTTGGAAGTCAGCAGCCTATTGTGAGGCAACATAGAGCACACAGGACAATAAACATGAACACACACATGTTGGTTAGGGTAATTTGAAGTCACCAGCTAAAAGTCATACTTTTTAGCTGTGGGAATCAATGGGAGCACCTGGAAATAACCCACACATTGATTGGGATGACATGTAAACTTCATGCAGATCCAAGACTCGGCTCTAAACCCACAACCTTTGTTGTGCAAAGCGACAGTGCAAACTATTGCTCCACTGTCCAGCTCAAAGAGGAAAACATAAATGGATCTTAAACATTTTCATACATAATAATATAAAAAATTTACATGGCATAGCATTGTTTTTTACAGACCTTCCGACTTTTTGCACAATCGCCATTCCAATCGGATTCTGGTCTGGACTTTGCCTGGGTCATTAAAACACACTTATGCTTAGGCCTAAACCATTCAATATCGCATGAGTTGTATGTTTATGGTTGTTAATCTGCTCCGGTACTCCAGTCTGCACCCCAAACTGATTTGTCATGCGTGTTTCATATCCAACTGATGGATTGAAAAAACAACAACAAAAAACAAAACTAAAATAAAAAATAAAAAAAATCTTTAATCATGCACGATTTCCTTCCATTAAATCAATAAAACAACACTTCATTCTGGGATACTGCATTCATTTCTACCCCAAAATTAAAGTTTACAATGTGAAAAAAATCAAAGGGGGATGAAAGACAACAAATAGTTCAAGTTTATTCATAATGACCAGTAAATAGGCCTATTTGAAGTTTTAACTTTCTGTTTTAACAATTTTATGCCAGCCCTGTGAAAACTATATACTGTATTTCTCTATCCATCTCTAACTTTCAAGCAAATATTTACAACGCAACCTGTACATAATTTCAGATATAACAACTTTTTGCAAAAACCTCACACAGGTGCAATCATCCTTCCTTTTGTCATTTTCTGTTTGCAGGTGATCAATGGCTTAAACAGACAAAATTGAGACCAGAAAAAAAAAAAAAAAAAGCAAAAAAATAATGTCTGTGAAACTGTGGACAATCAATAAAAAAGTGTATATATTTCATATGGTTAAGAGCAGCTTTACTGATTGAACTGTATACAGTCCAAATGAGTGACCTGCAAGGAATGTAATCCGTCTGGTGCAACAGGTGCTTCTCATAGTCAGGCAGGAATGTTTCAGACTTGCACTTCCCCACTATTACAAAAGTATAAAAGCTCTCTTCTGTCTTCTATTGTTTCTTCCATACATGTCAATATTCTTAATGGGGCATGCAGTTGTCTCATAGTTTCCATTGAAATGTTTGCTGCTCGCCTGGACCTCCTTTACAACATCCTTTTAACTCTACTAAAATAATGTATTAACCTTTGCACAGATCCTTAAGCACTTTTTATAAACAGGCCAAACTGGAAACTGGTTCATCTGAAACCAAAAATTGGAATCGACACGATCAGATAAATTTCTCTGTTTTGATGTTGTGGTGAAATGTGCTGGGTAACTACACTTATGTTTACAGTCAAGTATCCCTAAGCAGTTCTAGTTATACAGAAGCAGGAGTCAAAACGAACAAACGTCAGAAAAGGTGAAAAAGAAGAGAAACTTGTTTGAAAGAAGACAAACTTGTTTTAACTCACTTATTGTTCAGACAAAGGACAAAGCCCATCTGAGCTGAGAGCCAACACTGCACACATCCCTCTAAAAAACACCCAACAAAGACAATAACAAAGGCTTGATGCAGTGTCCTGTACATAAAAGAAGTACATATAGGAATACCAATAAGCTGCTGGCCTGTACACAATAACTGAAAGAACCTGTTTTTTCAGAAATGCCAAATACCATTATGTAGGAATTTATAATGTGACAGCAATCTAATAAATGTGAGTTCCCTTCATAATGGTGTTTTACACTGTTTATATTGGCAGGAACGGGAAGTAAAAAAATAAATAACCATCTAGGTCACTGAGGTGCCTACTTATCAGGCAAGGAAAGTCACTGTAAGGTTTTACACAAGAGATTCTAGTTTTTAAAATGTCTAAATAAAAAAAACCCTGAAAGTTTCAAAGTAATTCTAATATTTTTGTTGCATTTAGTATTGAACTATAATAAAGAATTTAAAACCAAAACACATATTTGATTATTTGCGCAGACAGTCCAGGTTTTAAACTGGTCTTTTAGCTACAGTCCCATCCAATCTTGAATCATAAATTAAATTTGCTATGGATGCCTCTGGAATACAAGTTGGACAATATTGAAGATTTGAACTAAAACAACTTAGTAGTTGTCATTAGGGCTGCAACTAACGATTATTTTGCAAAATGATTAATCTGTCAATTATTTTTTCGATTAATTGATGAATAATAGGATAGCCAAAGGCTACTTAAAGAAAACCTTTTACTAAATAAAACCAGGCGACAAAAAAACTTTCCCACTCGACAAGTCATGGATAGAGCATATTGACAGCCAAAAATTTTTTTGATTATAAATGAAAAATGTTTACACATTTTTCACAATTTTGTTATAAGTACTGCCCTAAATGGGTCGCTCTGTCAGCTAAAGGCATTTTTTAGAGTATACTCCAGTTAACCATTAATCGATTACTAAATTAGCTGACGATTATTTCAATAATCAATTAATCACGATAAATCCGATTGTTGCAGCCCTAGTCTTTCCGACCAAACAAAAACACAGCTTAACTACAACTTAGTTAAGTGTTGAAGTAGCATAAAAGTTCATTTACATGATATGAGGAACTGCTATAAAAACCTCTACGATATTAACTGAATCACTAATGGTGTTATCAAATTCTACTTCAGAGCAACAAACAAAATATTGGTAAGTCTGAGGATCCACACCCACTGTCTTCTACCATTTACACCCACTGTATACCCTGATAAAAAACACAGAACAATCTGATTTATTATTGTATATTTCTTTACGATTTAAATCATTCAAGTCAATGGGTAACGGGTAGATAGTTGGTCAACGGGTTCATTTAAAACTCCACTTGTTTTCCAACTTGAGACTTTAAAACCGTGAAAGCTGTCTTTGGCCGCTTTCACACCAGGTCTCTGGAATGCTTTTATCTGTGCTCATATCTGGTTTCTGCAGCAAATCGGACGAGTGTGAACCCAATTTAGGACCCTGAAATGGATCCTGGAAATGCACCCTGGTTACAACTACCCACCTTGAGAAGGGTTTATCCTGATCCTGGAGCTGTACATCTGCAGCCCAAAGACAGCCCATTTGACTGGAAAAAATAGATAAATTAGAGCTTGAATCCAAAGACGAAACAGTTTGGAAATATCTTGAATGGCCTCATTAAGTAGAAAAAAGGTGCAACATTAAAACTGCATTGAACGCAAAAGTAGAAACAGAGAAACCATGAAATTGACTCTATTGTTCTCGATTTCTTTTCTTCTTGGACAGTGCAATACTGGAGCATTATTGCCCCAGAAAAGACTGGGTTGCATTTGCGTGACATTATTTGACCCAGCCTAAAAACTTTGTGTGAAGGTAAACCATGGCAAAATGAAGGTGCAAATCTTCTCCCTTTTTACATTACTAGGGTCAATTCCTGGATCAGACCGCGAGTGTGAATGTGCCCTTAGATTACATATAGGTGTCCATGTTTTAACTCCTGAAGCAAACAGAACACCAGAAACATACTACAAATTTTGTAGGACGGACCAGGTCTGTTAATTGTATGCACCTGATGTGCAAACAGTTATATCAGAGAATTTAATCCAGCCAATCATTTCTTAGAAAAATCCTAAAGGTCAAATCCTGCAGACTGAAGGACCAAAAGATTATCTTAGGAGGATGTTAACATTGTATTACTTAAACAGAGCCCTCCCCAGATGAAAACACTGCATCTAATTCGGGTTTTAATGTTGAGGCTGATCGGGTGTGCTCTCCTGCTAGGTTTTGAACTTGAACAGACACTGCTGCTAATAAGTAAACACTCACAGTGTCTTGTTTTGGAAGAATACCATTTCAGTAATCTCATGAATCTATCACATGCTGACCTTATGATACCAAATTCTTAACCAGGAGGGGAAGCAGAAGCTTTGAATGTGGCCATATTTGTTAAAATCAGTTAAAAAAACAATGAGAAGTATTGTTTGTTTTTTTTTATTCGCTCCACAAGTTAGTTCCCAACAAGTGCTTTGAGATAAAGAGACCTACTTTATCAACTGTCAGGGTGATAAAGGCATTCATCATGTTATACCAACAAGACTTGTTCTGTCAACGACGGTAGTCTACTGAACAGACGAGCTCTGGGAAATAAAAATGCATTAATGCTAGTGTGAAACATTTAACTATGAACTCTTGGACTTCTTGTGTACAAACAAGTGAGATAAGCCCCTTTACATCAATCAGTGGAGTGTGGTCACTCCCTGGGCCCCATCTTGCTTCCTCTCAACTCTTCTGCTCGTGTGCCAGGGGAGATAAATGACAAGGCAGAAAAAAATTACCCATTTTCCGCCCCCTTATTGCCTTTGCCCTCGCTATGAAGAAGAAAGCCATTAGAGACAGTTTTCCAAACCTAACATAAAACAGACACGTTTCAAAAGCAGTAATCAAGCGGTTTGCAAAAGTTTACCATCATGTAAATAGTAAGTTTGACATTTCAAGGTTAAATAAACCCATCATGTCTGAAAAATAATAAAATAACATTTTTGTAAATTTGGATTTCCTGGCTCTTGGATGCAAGCTATCCAGGGTATACCCCCCCTCTATCACTGCTAGAGATATGCACCAGTTCCAAAGAAGAAGCAGTTATAAAACTTAGATGGATGGGTGGTTCTCCTGTCACCAGTGCCATTATACAACTATCAGCATATAAAGTTACAGTCTGTAGCTATAGCAGGCCTATCCTTTACAGCTGATTAAAATAAGCAGAGTGAAACTGAAGAAAGAAAGATAAGGCAGATTTTGGTCATCTTTTGAAAAACAATCAGCAATGGTCACAACCTGAGCCGGTACACCTGTAGTCATCAGACATGCTGGTGAAGATTCACAGTCATCCAGGTCTTGTCATTCCAAAACGGTTAAAAACAAACCACAGGACTTTGGTTTCCAAGTTTAAAGACATTTTGCTTCCCATCCAGGGAGCTTTTTAAATTCAGAGTCTCTGAAGTAACGTAGAGCTCCAGGCTTTTATAGAGCAGCCCAACAAAAGCCTTGTTATGGCTTAAAAAAACATGCAAATTGAAATGAAAAAAGGTCGACCACTTTGTAATGGGGAGTCGTTAAGGTTCGTTGTTGGCCTGTAAATTAACCCCAAACTAAACTGTTTGGACTTTTGGACTTCATCATCCTCAACAGAAATCACTTTTTAGGTAGTGATTAGAAGAAGAGGTAGAAGAAGGGGCATATTGTACAGTGGCTGCAACATGCTCTGGTTCTGCCTCTGGGTTTATTCTCAAAGTTAAACGTGCCTGGTAGAAGATTAGGGAATGTTGGTTCAGCTGTTTTGTTCTGGTGTGTTTGTCATGGTTGAACATGATAGACCTATAGCATTTCTAAAACATTGACTGGGATCTATAAAAGTACAAAATGTACATACATCTATAAATGGCAGGTACTCCCTGAAAAAGTATCTGTGTGAACTTTGTTACTGCATAAATCATGGTTGTACCTCAAAGTTTGAGTACAAGACTCCATCCCATGTTTGTCTGTCTTCACGCACACATTTAACCATAAATGGTCCACAAAAAAGCAATGCATGAAAGTCATTGCGTATAAACCACAGAGAAGAGAGGAAAAAAAGTTTACCAAGGCAGACACAGATAGGTTAGTGAATGAGATGGAGCATCAGAAAACTATATTTAGTAGCCAGAGCAGTGGCAAATGAAAGGTATTATAAAAGACACCTTTACAGTATAATAGACTATATATATATATAATAGACTATATATAGATATAATAGAGTATATAGACTGATCATATTAACAATGACATCCAGACAGCACTGTGCTTATCGCTTGCTGTGATATCTGAGATGTATGGATAATCTTATGAAATTATTTTGTTCTTAAAATTGCCCTCAGGGAAATAGTTAATTAATTATTGACCAATTTTTAACACCTATGGAGGCTTCACACTGGTAAGAGCCAACAAGGGCCCCAGTAAGAACCTGAGAGGGAACGGCTGTGACTAACAAAAATAACGAAGAAAAAAAAAAAACATCATCTATAAAATTTATTATGGGCAAAAATGGTTGTGTTTGGGCTATATCATCTTATATTTAGAGATTTCCACATTTTTTGTGGATTATTTTTTATCTTTAATAAAGTCAATGTTGCATGAAGCCTCTTCCTTTTTTGACCATTAGACATTATTTATACCTATAATTTATAAAAAAAAATTTAATTCTATATATTTGGATAGTTAATTATATTTCTTTAAAACCATGCAACAGGCTATCCTTTACTGTATTTTACATGTATGCACTAATCTCCATTTGTTTAACACCTATGATGATCTGGGATGTGGTTGGTCAGGCGGGTCGGTCTCTCCAATACTGGACCTTATCCACAAACAGAGCAGAGCAATGCTCTAGTGAATTTAATCTATTCATAAAGCAATCATCATCATGGGCCATGTCATTTTGGTGATTCTTAAAAACACGTCCCTTCCCAATTCTCCAATTTACAGTTTCCAGCACATTCAAAGCCATATCCATTGCACACCATAATGCCTAGGCATGTCAAAAGTATCTAAATGTTTACAGCAACTCGTAACACTTAGTTACATTTATGTAATTATCTGTGGTATGGCTCTTCCTGTTTGTCATCAGGAAAGAAAAGAAGGTAATTGTGAGGAAATGTTGAAATATTGTGCAGACTTTGATTTTAAATTAAAGCTGCTTATGAACCTTTGTTTTATTTGTGACAGGGTGGTTCAGCTGTGCTAGTTTATATCAGTGTGGTTTCAGATCAATCAAGTCAATCTAAGATTAAAATCTGACAGGAATCACAATGCAGTCTGATGCAATCCCACCATTTGTGTTACCAATCTCCCCTGTCTGCAAAATCTGTGTACCCCATACAAATGGATAAGAGTTTGTATGAGGGACCGAACATTTTCATAGCAAGTTTTTTTCTTTATAGATCTCAGCTGTTGAATGGAAGTCAGCATCAGTAGATTTCTTGCTTCCTTTTTGTTGTACGCAAGATTTAAAAGTCCTCAGACCTTCAAGTCAGTATTGGAGTTCCTATTCCGTATATCTTTAACGTAGTTCATCCTGCATTTGAGAGCAAGACACAAAGAGACTGAACTCATAAGGAAAAATCTATATTTTTGTTTTTCAGAACCATGAACTTGGATTTAAAGAGGCCATAGCGCTGCCATAGCCTAAAAAATGCCAACAAAAACACTTTGTATATACGCAATCTTTTGGCTTTGAGGTCTGTTAACCAGAGCCTGTTCTTCCTATAACAAAACTTTGATATCTTGCTTGTAAATACCACAAAGAGGTTCAGATAGTAGGAGTAGTCCTGGTGGAAACCACCCTGATTTAAAATAATAAAACAATGATATTGTATTAGGAATATACATTCTTTGGTTATGTGATTATATTTAAAAGTAATCAATATTCCTTCAGCACTCCCATCAAAACTTTTAAGAGACATGTTCAACCTTCTTTAGAAATTCAAACCCACATGAATCCTCAGCAAACTCAGGAATAGGGCTGAATGATATGGCCAAAACTTTATATACCAATATACTGCATCATTCTTATACCAGTATAAACAATATTAAACCCCCAGAAAAGAAACCCATACAAACTTCTGAACTGAGCTTCAACCTCAACAGTTTATTTTTCACGGCCTCCTTTAATTTTTTGTGAATAAATTTCATATTTTAATGTAGACAAATACATCTAAGCATGAAAGACTATGTCAAAAAATCAAAACTAGCTCTGAAAATACAAAGTAAAGGTCCCCGGTTATTTCTTAAAATTTTAACTTTTGATAAACCCTTATTGACACAGTAAGCAGCCCTTTACAATACAGTTCTCTTTGGTTTCTTTTTTATAAATCCCCTGTGCTCTAGTCTTGACTTAGTTTGTTTTTCTTTTTTTTTATTTTATTAAAGCCCTATTTATTTTGTACCTCCCATCTTTTACAAAAAAAATAAGACAGACCTGGCCCTATTTTATAATCACATGGGCACAGTGAACGTTAACACTAGTAATGTTCCCTAGCATGAACCAACATTTTAATCTCAGCAAGGACGAGCATAGTCAAAACAAAAATCAATTGACATTTTGCATACTGTCAGAGGATGGCTCTCTGACAGTGGTGACGCTCTCCTCTTACTTAAAGGCAGATCTTCCACTCTAACTACAATTTGAAGCTACTGTATACGACTAGCTGTTGCTTTATGAGCAAAACGCTCTCTACCCGGTCTGAACGCTGGCTTCTGTTGAGTACAGGTCATCCAGAGCTGGACATTAGAAGGCATTATTACAGGCGCACATTTTATTGCTAAAACTAACAGTGATAAAGCTGAGCAGCACAGTATTGCAGCTGCAGAGCACAACTTGCCGGGCTGTGGTGTAAGTCATCGCACATGTAGACAATGTGCTGTGGTTCTTTCTGTTCAGCTTGAATCAAGTACATTCAGAATGCTAGTCAGTGACCAACGCCTTAACCACAGACTGCAGCATATATTGTTATAGAATAAAATGAATATGTGACCCTCCCTACTCTGGTGAATACATATCTACAGTAACTCACTGTTACACAGCCAGGACAGAACCCACACTGCCTGTTCCAAATCTCACTTCCTTGATCAGTGTCTTCCCCACCAAGAGACCCTACTAGTCTTACAGGGATACTGACTTCTGCCACACTGATCTTCAACACCAGCATGCCACAGAGTTGCATTCTCAGCTTTGTCCTCTTCACTCTCTCTACACATGGCTTCTCTACTATCATAAGACAAACATGGCGGTGAAGTTTGCAGAATACAGCATTGTGGTGGGTCTCCTCTCTAATAATACAGAGACCAACAGAAAAGAAGATATCTGAACCGCAACCTGAACACCAGGACAACCAAGGAGGTTATAGTGGACCAGAAGAGATCCAAGGAGACTAAACAGGCTTCCCTCTGTACACATGGGGAGGAGTTGGACAGTATGGCCAGTATGAAGCTCCTGAACACCATCCAACCATTTTCTGACACACTTAATCCCAAGTGGGGTCGCGAGGGGTGCTGGTGCCTATCTCCAGCAGTCTATGTGCGAGAGGTGGAGTACACCCTGGACAGGTCACCGTTCCATCGCAGGGCAACACAGAGACAAAAAACCATTCACACACACTCACACCCAAGGAGAATTTAGAGAAGCCAATTAACCTAACAGTCATGTTTTTGGACTGTGGGAGGAAGTCGGAGTACCCAGAGAAAACCCACGCAAGGCAGCAGTGCAACCCACTGCTCCACTGAGCAGCTCCTGAACACATTTCCTCTAATTTCTCCTTAAGATCTCACCACCTATTAAAGAATGCCCTCCAATGGCTCTCTTTTGCAGGAAGTTGAAATGGACTGGTCTCACGACCTAAAACATCCTGTGTCCTAGAGTACCAGTAATGTATGAGAGCTGCATGGTAGAGAAAATGGAGGACTTGGCAACTTAGAGTGGTGAGGGCAGCATAGTAGATTATGGGATGCCGTCTGCCAGATCTGTATTCAATTTATACTTCAAGAGAATGATCCCGACCATCCAGGGAATACACTGCATGTCCCACTTCCATTGAGGAAAGATCAGAAACATTAAATCCAATAGATTGACTTAAACACAATGTATTTCATAAAGCTCCGATACATAGAAGCCATCTCGCCTTCACCCAGGGACACACACCCCTCAGGCACATGACCAGCAGCTCATTTCATAGATGACCTGTACTTTAAATACTACATGCTACATCTCTATGTACACATTTTTGATCTTTTTTAAGTGCTTTAAATGTGTCTTCCTACTATTCCAATATTTCTATGATATTTGAATGTTTTGTGGAGGTCATTCTTTCTTTGTTCCCCCAATAAGCATTTCTAATGTCTGTCATCTTCCTAGATGTGTATATTGGGCTGGATGTCTAAAAATTTTAAAAGAAGGTGAACATAAACAACTTTGTTTGTGGCACAGGCCTTATGAAGAAGTCTTAATCAGTCATTCATAATGAAAACAAATCCAAACCAAACATTAGAAGAATGACAAGTTCATCCTATGGGAAAGTAAACTTTGATTAAAGAATAGGAGATTTCTTTCTAGTATTGATGTCCTTTGTACACCCTGATCATTCCTGTTGGATATTCTTGTCCATTTAGAATTTCAAAGAATGTTGCTTCTTTTATTCCAAAGTGGACAATATTTGTTTATAACAAACAATATATTTGTACAATGCTGCTGTTTTGATGATGATAAATGGCCTGTTCTGACTCATGTCTGGAGACTTGACCAAAGCACTTAGATTACAATCACTCACTCACTGATGGTGGCAAGCTAAATTGTAGCCACAGCTGCCCTGGGGCTCACAGAGAAAAGCAAGCTTGCTGTGCACAGGCGCCACCGAGCCCTCTGACCAATATCAGTAGGCAATACAGGTGAAACGTCTTAACATGGACATGACACTGAAAGCCAGAGCTGGGGCTTGAACCAACAACCCTTCGACAGAAAAAAAATTAATGTATACGACACGTAAATGGATTTTTTAAAAATATATTTTTACTTCTTAGAAAAAAACTATTAGAAAAATGACACTACAGGAAAGATTTAGGTTTAAAAAACATCACACTATAAAACAAATGCCTGATTTTATTATTTTTCAATTTATTTATTTTCCTTGAAGCAACACTGTGTGCGTTTTCGCAAATAGAGGCACCAGATCTGTAACTTCAAGGTTTGGCGACCCTGAAAGTAACTGGCAACACTTAACTGTCAATTATCGACAGCCTCAATTAATAATCAGAGAGCAAAAAGTAATCAAAGACATTTTTTTTTTATAGATTTACTATAGCTGAAAGTAAAACTTGAGCACTTCTGTTAGAATGTTAAAATGTTTTGGTTTTTTTATGTAAAATGCAATTTTTTTAAATATCATTTTGGTATAATTACTGCTCTAAGTAGGTTGCCCCATCAGTTAAAGGCATGTTTTAGAGTCTCTATACTCCCATTAACGATGAAACGATTACAATATTAGTTGGCAATTATTTCAATAATCACAATTTATCCGATTAATTGTTTTAGCCCCAACAGTCATGAAACAGTCTCCCTCTGTGTCTTGGAATCTAATAGCAGACAAGCTTGGACTAAAAGAACGAAAAGTCATGGAGTTACTTGTAAAGACAAGGCCACATTCACCTCTCTAGATTAAATCCTACCAGAAATATGTCTACTCAGGTAAGCGGCATATCTGTTGTATTTCCCAAAAACAACTTTTTAGGTTTCACTCTAATGTTGAAGAGGAGCTCAAACCGCTGTAGAGCAGTGCTCTGGGTCACATAACCATGAATTAACTGCTAATAGCAACTAGTAGAGAGCAGAAAATTAAAGGTGAAAGTATGTGTACAGTAAAACACCATGAAGAGGCCACATTTACAAGGGTCTCCAAATTCAAAAATCACATATAGGCAGAATTCAAACCTGAATCACCTATTGAGCACAGAATGGAGAATGTTAATAAGCACCAGACTTCACGGGAAGGTGGTGGCAATCTTTGGTTATTAATATCCTAACTTATTTAAAATCAAAGATACATTTTCCAAATAGTAAAAAAAAAAATCAACTTTTGTTTGAAGCATTTCTTCCATCTTTAGAAAGTGATGCGGGTAGAACTGAGCTACTGTACTAGCAGCTGAAGAGTGACTTCAGAAGCAAAGAAAGCGCTATTAACAGCCAGCGCATACCCTATATACTGATGACGTCTTCAATAAACATAGAGGAGCACAGTTTATCCTCCATACACCAACTGCAAAAACAAAGACAGCAAGTCCTGCAAAGACAACTGAATGTTCAAACACATATACACGCATGTCCTCGAAGGGAAGCTGCTCCTAACGTGAAACACACTATCCACCTATATAACTTGGGCTTTAAGAACAGCTGTAGCTTAAGTGGGATTGGTGTGGTAACCTTGAAAGATGAAAAAGTAAAATCCAAGAGCAAAAGCAAAACAAAGTATGTTTAAAATCAGAAATAGGCTTTAAGGGTCGGGGCAAAAGAAAGGACCAATATCAGGCTGGGTCTTCTCAGTCAGCAGAAAAAGCACAGAGGATTAATTCATCACCATGCAAACCCTATGGCATCGTCTGGAATAAATTACCCAACGAAGCTCAATATAGACTAAACACACACAACTGGCCATAGAAAGCATGCAGACACGGTGGGAGAGAAAGCTTGACAAATGCAGAGAGGCTGTCCAGGTCAAAGGACCATGATAAGCTGCTACATACTATTAAACAGTGAGATGGATCAAATAACCTGCTCTGGTCTGAGTTAGCAGTACTTTAGGGTTTCCAGCTGATAAAGAGCAAACTTTGTGTTCCCTATGGGTTAAGGAGGGTTTCATTGTAGACCAGAGTTATGATTATTGATGGCAATGAGTCAGAAATGCTTCCAAGCCCACAGAAAAATGAAACATACTACTTAATATCGTGGAGATGGGGTAATATGGCAATCTTATTGAACTTGCAACTGGCTTAAAGTTTATCTGATTTCCTCCAGCTTACCAAACAGGCTTTGTAAATAAACCAAATTTATTTTAATAGTCTTTTTTATGTTAAAGTTTGATACAAAGAAAATATAGTTAGACATAACTGGATTAAAAGAAATATGTTTTTTCAAATTATTATTTTAAAGAGAATTCTCCAGCACATAAATGTGGCCTTGCTGTCCCATAATAGGCTACCTTAGAGTGACCTCACCAGAAAATGGTGATTTTTTTTTTCTATGTCTGTTTTTATGAGAAAAAATGTCTGCTCAAAAAAGGTGGAATGAAATCTGAAATTTGTAATTCACTTTTTGTCACTTTCTCTCAAACTGCACCAATGGCACACAGAAGACAGAGTTACGTGCCAAAACAATGACTTATGTGAACCAATGAACACTTAAAGGTTATTAAACCTCAGGAAACAAAATCTGTGTCAAATTCAAAACCTATTTTTTTATTTCATGCACTGGAATCTGGTGGTGTAAAGACGGAGAGGATGCAGGTCGACAAAACAACGATGTTACCCTCATATGTGCCAACTCTAAAGTTAAACAAGATGGGGGCAGTATCAGTCTTAGGGATTTTCAACAGATGCTAAATGAGTAGTCATGATAAAAGAAAAAATATTTAGGAAGAGAATTAATTGGATTTCTGTCATAAAACTTAATCTGACATTTTCAGCAATATGAAACTGACCCTAAGCTACCTGTTGACCCTATAGTAGATTACCCATGATGGACAGTGTCCTGCATTTTTTTTTTTACTTTTGTTCTCTTTCCATTCCTAATTCTAAGAAAGGAAGGAAAAAAAAAACAGTGGTTCGAGTCCAGTGATCTGTGTTGTCTCAACAAACTCGTCCGTTTTGTGTTCATGCGGAAAACGGGCGTAGGATTTGTGCCATGGTGGTGCTGGTGTGTTCTTGTTAATGTTAAGGTCAAGTTATACAATGAATAGAAATTTGCAAAAAAAAAATAATACAAAGAAAATAATAATAAAAGATATTTGAGTCTTATTAAGTACACCTTCATCCCCCAATGGTGTTGCTGTTACTCTGAGAGGACTTGAGACTTTTACTTTAGCAAAATGTATTAAAATGAATTTGAGGCAAAAAAAATAAAACAGTTAGGATATCATCTTTTATGTACAGTAAATTTAGAACCAGAATGCAATGCGGTTCTAAGAACTATATGAGAAAATCTTTATTTTTACCATCGGGAATCTAAAGCGGGAAATGTGAAAAAAAAAAAAAAAAAAAAAAACACAGCTGATGTTAAGCATTCAGCATCTTAAAAAGTTGTAAACTTCACACCTTTCATTGACCTTTCTCATTTGCTTGAGGGAAATGGGTAAAGCTGGTTTTACATTAGCTGTTCAGGCAGGAGACCAACTTTCCTTAAGTGGGGGCAATCCAACTGAAAAAGTCAAGGCCAGATAAATGGTGTTGTGTTTGGCTGAGGTTTTTTTTTCTGTCTGTCTGTCTGTTTAGCCTGCCACACACACACACACACACACACATATATACAAAGAGGGAAAAAAGCCCACTATCTCAAGACCTTGTACTTGAGCCTTATCACCACAGCAGCACAGATGGTAACGTACCCTTGACAAAGACTCACATCATACTCCCAAACTTCTAGTGAATCTTTCTCACACTGTAGGTGCCTAAACATGTTCTCTCCTTGTTACATCTCCCAAAATAAAAACAAAAACAAACGTGTACATGAATATCTGCACAACTTGAATATATGGGAAATTACTTTTGATCACAATTTGTGCAATATAATGCTGATCCTGCTAGCTGTGTAAATCTGAACTATGATTACAACTTCAGACGTGTGCAAAAAAATCTCTAAAAAACTACAATAAAAACACTAACACATAATAATGAATACTTGAATTACTACAACTCATAAGTATACTAAATTTGAATATAAATAAGTTGCATATAAAATCCACAAATAAAACATAAACCATCAAATTTAATAATTTAATAATACAGCATATTGAATATTTAGTTCAGACGCAACTTCCCCCTGTCACCTTGTAGGGTCTTCTGCATATCTCCATATAAATAAAGCTGGGCCATCTGCCCTGCAATCCAATAATACTGCAAGTGTTTTTCCAGTAACATTGTGTTGCAAAGGGCCTTATTAAATTTATGTGGAAACGTGGCACAGCCAAACAATTCCAAAACAATCAATGGTGGCTATTGATCACATTTAAGAGAGGGATTTAAAAGAGCTCAAGCAGACAACAGCAGCATCAGTTTGTATATATCCAACATGAACGCCATAGCATGTTAATACAACTTGATTTCCTGCATGCATCATGTTGCATATGAATCTCTCCTCTCATTTCTTTTTTTTTTCTTTTGGGGGAGGTATGATAGGATGTTAAAAATGACACCTTACAGGACAGGGATTAACCATTTCCAGCTGGTGGAGATGTGTATACCATTAGTCTAACTCAATCAGGGAGCTAATTCAATCAAAGGCACAGTGGGCTGTCCTGACGTAGGGGCATCTGTTACACAGACTTCTCACTGAATCCTACGGTGACATTTAGCCACAACATTTAGCCTAACGTAGCCCTTCAAACAGCGTGAAGTTTGTCAGAGATGCGTAAATGTGCATGTTTTTTCACAGATTCCTTTGACCGATAAAAATGCCATTATTTCAGGCTGGATTTGACTTTTTTCCAGAAAATATCACTTCTTTTACAGACACAACGACAGCTCTCTGTCTTAGAAAGCCTTATTAGTGACTTTCCATTCAATCTGATCACGCTTTCTTCCAGCACATTTGAAGCCAGCTACTTGTAGTTCCTAGAAAAATTAAGTATTTCCCCTCACTATCAAAAACAGATCGAACTTTAAGCTTTTTTATTTTTTACATTTGCAAAATCTCCTCCTCTGCAAACATTAAATGTCTAAAAATATCAAACTCTTTATTATATCAACTTATAACTTTAGGTACACACATTTTTATAATTCCTTTATCTTTAATATCTACCTAAGCATATTTACTGTTTCAAAGTGTTTTCATTCAGAGGAAACATGATGCATATTTTTTTCTTCTTTCTTTCTTTTGTATAATATGGTTTAAGAATGCAAATTTACAATATTTTGCAAGTATTATATAGTTTAAAAACATACATTTCACCAACATAAAGGAATTTATGTATGTTGTGCAGAAGGACATGAAACATTTTTGCTTAAGTAACTAAATATGCTTACGTAGATGCAAAATATGCTCAAATTGTTTTGTTTTTTTAAAGTGTAAAACCCTTTTAATCCCTAATTTTTATGCGTGGATTTAGAGCGCAGAGGCCTATGGAAAGAAAACCCAACTGGCAGAAAGGTGAATCAGAGGCCAAAGGTTCATCAGCTCAAAGAGAGCCATGCTTTCAGGACAGAATGTGGTGGTTTAAGCTTATATTTAAGCTCTGAAATAATCGGACGTCCGACATACTTAGATATAAAATATAAAAAAAACTGACAAAAAAACAAAAAACCATAACAATGGTTTACATCCTCCTGAATCTACAAAGAAAACAATAGGTTGGAGAAAAGGCCAAAACTAAACAGCCACTTTATTACTTTTACACAAAGGCCAGTTTTTTTTATACTGACATGTCAAAATATAATATTCAAGTACGAAAAGAGTTATAATAAAGTACAGTGTGGTATAAAAAAAAAGTAACTAAGTCATATGCAAACTGAATGGCCTCATGGATTCCCTATTTCTTCCTAGAATATCCTTCCTGTGGTTTTGCAGTAATGGTTTATCCGTTCGGCACAAAAAAATCTTTTTGACTCTCTAGAGTCAAGAAAAACTGAACCATCTGTAACACACACATATATATAAGCAAACTTCTCTCTCTCACTTCCAAACACATATACTCCAGTCTTTGTAAAGGTAATGAATGTAGGTTCTCTCACCTTGCAGCTAGGGGGTTTTAGGGGTAGTCCAGAGGCAGGATTTCCTTGATGCTGAGTTGTATTAGTCTGCTGGGGTGAGTGGGAATCCTCAGACTCTTTTCCACTGTGGTAGACCACCCTATCAGAGATATGAATACTTGAAGCACAGCCCATGCTTCAAACCCACTTCAGCCTTTTTGTCTTTTTTTTTTTTTTTGTTGCACTAGTGCGTTACTTTGAGGCTACAGGAGTGTCATTTGCTCTCTCTCTCTCTCTGAAGGTCCACTCTTCCTCCAAAAGATTAAAATTTTCTCCAAAAATATATAAATATTTTTTTTCCTTCTACAAATGCATATGTGTTTACAACATCTAGGCCACAGGGAAGCCGGTTCTCCAGTTGCTCCAACATAAGGCATGAATAAAATATCTGTTTACCCCCCCACCCACCCCTCAACCAGGAAGCTGATTTCCTCTCTGTTTTTTTTTTGTGTTGTTTTTTCACATGAAGTTAATTGCAGAGTGAGTATTAAATGAAAGTAGCTGTCCTGAAAAAAACTTGGGTTCCGTTACGCTTCAGCTGCAAAGACCCCACCAATTGCACCCCTCACTCCTGCTCCTCTTCTCACCTTCAATTCGTACCACATCACCATTTTCTCAACACCTCCTCCTCCTCCTCCTCCCGCCCCCCTGAACTTCACTGCTGTCAGGTAGGCCTGAGACCCCCAACCCCCCCCTCTCCAGCTTTACGCATGAGTTTTATCCATTTTTTGTCTCCAAGGTTTCATGCGTGTTCGTCCTCCCCCACCTGGGAGCCATCAAAAATATTGCCTTTTATTTTATTTATTTATTTTTTTTATTCCTAAAGAGTCTGGTTGTCCACTTCAGCTCAACAGACGGGCCAGAAAAGCGATTCTCACGACACTTTGCCTCAGTCCTGAGCGGCTCATCATCAACAGGCTGAAATATTTACACTGCGGAGTGTTATTCTGGTCAGTCGCTCCCATGTCAAACACCCTCGGTGAAACACAAGGCCATGCAGCCCGACGGAGCGCTTCATTTGTCAGCCTCACAATTCACCAATTTAGGATCCTGCTGGATGGCTCGCAGTCTCCATTCAGGCATCCGCTCCCCCGGTGAAGGATGATCCGTCTGATTTAAAAGCTCCAACCCCGGCTGCAGTTCAGTTCGCTCCAGGCTCCGCGATCCTTCCTCTCATTCTGGCGCTTGACAAAAACAGATGGAGAGGCTGTTTGATTGTAATATGAAGATGTGCCACATCTGGAGAATGCAATCGCTTGAGAGAGAGAGGGAGAGAGAAAGAGAGAGAGAGAGACACTCAGAGGAAGAAAAAAAATCTTCAAAAAAAAGGAATGAAAAAAAAAGCGCTCCGTGTCCACAAGTTTCAGATGTTAAAAATCGGTGACGGCAGGGTTATTTTAGCCTGACGCGAGCGGACGTGAGGCGGGATCGAGCTACATAATGCTAATTTTAATGTTTGTCTTTTCTCTGCCTTTTCTGGCGTTTGCCCTTCCAATTCTTCAGCACTGCTTGACAGCGGCACATCCAATAAAAGCACCCGCAAGGATTGACCTACAGCCTTTACTGACGTTAATGCAAATGAGGCTCGCGCGGCCAATGGGAGGCGCGCGCTGCGCCGCTGGGTGGTTCCCCCCGCGCGCCGTGGGAACTTTGAAAGCAGGAAGAGCGCTCTTTAAGCACTGCTGCATTCACCGCCTTCACTTTTCTGCGATTTGTTTCCTCCTTTAAGGCTCTAAGATGTAGATCTTATGGGTTTAACATGAAATAACCTGCTGTAAAAAGCTGACTTCCAGCAAACGTTAAAAATAGGCACATTTTTGTTATTAAACAATATTTTAAAAGGGAAATGTTTTTGTTTGTAAGTTAGATTTTTTCTGCTGTACACTAATTGCTTTAATTTCATGTATTATTTCTTATATAAAACATTTTACCTCAATGCGTGTCCCCTTATTAAATAATAACCATTTCTAATGAATATCATAGTAATATTTTCTATTGTTCGTATTGATTAGAAGTGAAATTACTATTACCATGCATGATAACTACAGTATTAAAAACTCAAATTTCCTAAAAATCTTAATAATTGCCTTTATGCATACATTTCTGCATAAGCGCATTTTTATTTATCTTCCTTTTTTACTGATCAAAAAGAGTTTGGTTGTGTGGTGTATTATGGTTTGGATTTGAGGAATTATTTTTCTCAGCTCTATTTAATTAAGGACCGTTGTCAAGTTTTTTAATGTACTAGATATTAATGCAATATAAATAGTATTACTTAAATAAAAATATTTTAATTATTAAGATTATTTGGTTGACTTCACTGTTTTTGAATTAACCTAAGCCAGTAAAAACAGTTTTGCACATTTCTAACACATTTTTCTAACACATTTTAAAACTATAAACCACCCCCCACATGTCTTAACGAACAGCTTTTAAAAAACAGGAGAAAACTGAAAAAGTATAGGGCAAAATAAGTAGTCTAAGCCCAAAATTAAAACAATCCACATCAGATTAAAATATATACATATTTCGAAATATATTTACAAACACTTTGTAAAATTAATTGGAAACAAAATGAGCAATGGCCTGAAAGACAAAGTTTTGTCTCTAATTGCAAGAATGGCTTAAATAGCTTGAATGGAAAACAAGAAAGACCTTTGGAGAAGATAAATTTCTTATGCATTACTATATTACTGCCTCTTTTTTGCAGTAATTCTAAAAATGTCTGAAAATTAGCTCAATAAATGTGAACACATAATTTCTTTGCAAACAAGACAAACTCAACTGAATTGTTGTATAATGAACTCAGTCTGACTGTATCATGTTGCCATGTGCTGTCTTACCCAATTTACGTAATTTGCTTAATGTTCTGTTGTTGGATTCGCCTCTGTTAAAAGGAAAATTTATTAATTATAAATAAATATTAAAAGTGTACTATACATTTTGTTTATGGTTCAAATACTTTAATTTGGAATGCATGGACCTTAGTTGTTTTTTTTATTGTTATGCATTTAATAAAACAGCCTACTTACAGACTCCACTCCTCTATGAAGTATAGTATGTTTATGTAACAGATCAACTAGGCAGCCACATGCTGATTAGGACAATTCTGTGTTGATAAAGAAAGAAGCAGACTTTTTACTCCTTGTGCTATTCAGCATGACCTGATATCAGTCAACAGGCAACACGGAACAAGCCGGTAGTGATGCATGTAATGTGAATCATGGCTCCATTCTTGTTTGACATTTTTTACTCTGTTTATTTAATCTTTACACTTGTATTAATAAAAAACCTCTTTGTATGATTTAAAAAAAAAGGTTAAAAAACAATCCACTGGACTTTGTTTCCAAGTTTGAAGATGTTTTGCTTCCCATCCTGGAAGCTTTTTCAATTCAAAATGTCAGGAATAGCGTTGAGCTCAAGGTTTTATACAGTAGCACATCAAAACCTTGTTTTTGTTTTGCAAACATGCAAACTGACACTGAGGAATGGGTCCATGCCTTCGGAATGGGGGGAGTTTGGCTTCTTTTGTTACCCTGCAATGCCCTATACCCGTCTAAGTCTCTTTGTATGACTTTACTGCATTAAAGTGTTAATGTTCAGTTAAGGCAGTTAATCTGGTTTTATTGCAAAAAGACAAATAATGAGTCCTTTCAGCTGCTGCCATATTGAGTTTGTCACCAGAGCAAATCAGTACAACTTTCATGCTGATTTGGTAGTTTTTTTCATGCAACAGAGATGTGTGGGTTTCATGTGTGAGTTTCCTGTATCAAATACATGACTTATCCCGTATCACCACAGAGGGACTAGCTACATCAGGACCATAACTCTGTAATATTCTTTAAACCATTGATTTAACAACAATTAGCAATGCGGTTCTCTTCTTTTTCTTAATTGTAAGAAAAAGTTCAATGTACTGTAAACAGGGCCCTTTAGAACAACCTGCATTTGCTAAAAATACACACTGTGATTATTGTGTTTGTTAAATGCTTCTTTGTTAAAGAGGATTTTAGCATCAATGAATTGATCTGAATGTGAATTAGATCTCACATAAAATTTAATTTCCGCTGCTAAGTGGCTCATTGGGTAGCACTGCTGCCTTGCAGCAAGAAGGTTCCGGGTTTGATTTCCTGCCCGAGGTCTTTCTGCATGGAGTTTGCTAATTCTCCCTGTGCATGTGTGGGTTCTCTCCTGGTACTCCGGCTTCCTCCCACAGTCCAAAAACATGACTGTTAGGTTAACTGGCTTCTCTAAATTCTCCTTAGGTGTGAGTGTGTTGTTTGTTTGGTGTTGTTTGTTTGTCCTGTTTGTCTCTGTGTTGCCCTGCGATGGACTTTGACCTGTCCAGGGTGTGCCCCGCCTCTCACCGGTAGACAGCTGGAGGCACCAGCACCCTTCATGGTCCTGCGTGGGATAAGAGTCCATAAAATCTAAGATCTGCGACAGACAGTCGGCCTGTCCTGAGTATACCCAACCTTTCACCCAGAGCCTGGTGCTATTATTGAGTGGCCAAAACGGTGAACATTACAAAAGTCCAACTCAACAGTGATAGACTCACCAGATCTACCTACATAATGAAGTTCAGAGAGCAAATAGTACCTATAAATGATCAGAATCAGATTCAAATTTATTGCCAAGTAGGTTTGCACTCACAAGGAATTTGACTTGGTTCTGATGGTGCAGACAAAGTACATATATATGCAGAATACAAAATCTATAGCTGTATACAATCTAAAACATACAGTATACTTTAAACAATATATAGTATATGCCTATATATTATATACACAGTAGACTGTGTGTTAATGTAACGCAGAAGGTCTGGAGATGCTAAATTGGTGTAACTTCTATATCCTGAACGGGGTAGGGAGAGGGGCAGTGTCAATTGTCACAGGGGTCTCTGGGCCTTGTTGATAAGGCAGGTAGCAGATGGGAAAACTGTTCTTGTGGCGTGAGGTTTTAATCCTGATGTACCACAGCAGAAACAAAAGAGTGCGTACCTACCAGGCAGCCGTCCACTGCGCCATCTTAGATTGAAGCACTGGGTGGATTTGGGGAAAGATGCTGCAAAAGATTAGAAAGATATATGAAACATTAAAGGAATGTGTCTATGTGTTTCAACAGTTCAACAATTACTGAGTTTAAGAAATGTTTTAAAAAACAGTAGCTTCTGTTTGTAAAACCTTTGCTTTAAATATAACATTCTTTCTACTGTACTCTAGCAGTTAAAAGTGGGATCAAGCATCATCATATCCAGATGTCTGAACATTGTCATGTTCATCTGTTCAGCAGACACATGTCCAGTCATGATACGGTTCAGGATTGAGACCAGATATGGGTCCAAAATATGGATATCAACCCATTAGCACAATGATCTGTGGCCGCTTTGCTACAGAGGTACAGGTCGAACTTTAAAAAGAGATGGTATCTTAGGGAACTAACATAATGAGCACATAGTGAAACAACATCTTAAGCCATCTGCCATGAAATTAAGCTTTGACAGAACTCTCCCAAACATGAAGCTGTTAATAACAAGTTTTTGGTAGAAATCCCTGTTAAAGTGTAATCTTTTGAAACTGAGAACTTGGACTTTGAAAAATGCATTTCTTCCTCTGTACTCTATGGCCTTCAAACTCAAAGTGGGATTAACCATCATCACATGTTTCCTCCCCATGACATGCAAACTGACCTTTATGTGTCGGGCCTCAGGAGCTTCGGGAAGCTGAAAACCTCCGAGAGCTGTGCAGAGGTGCCTGGTATTCCTAGCCTTCATTGTAATTTATTGAAAACATTCATTTTTGGTTCCACTAGTGATGGGGCCTTTTGCTGCTTAAAGCAACACATCACATGAATCTATTAGAGAGAGGGTTTTAGAACAAACCTCGCTTTCAAACAGCTTTAAAGCCCCTGAAAGTACCAGTGTCATGTGATTTACTGCTTCTATAAAACCGAAAACACCCCAGCTTGAACAAACAATATAAATGTTAAATAAATGTTAAATAAAGGGTTGAATGGCAGGACATAAATGAATCCACTGACAGGTCAGTTTTTTTTTTCTCCTGTTAGCTCAAAGTGAAGCTGGCTGTATTATTCATGAGGGGATGACATGTTTACCGTTGCCATCTTTGCTCTTCTGTCATCTACGTGTGTTTTGCTATCAGTTATTATCACTGTACTTTGTGCAGCTGCATTCTTCAGCAGGGTCTCTGCAGGACAGTTGTTTGTTTATGTTTGGTTTACCATCTGATGCATCTTTTATTTGCACAGTACGCAAAGCATCTCTTGTGTTCAAAGTCTCATGCTTTCTCATTGTCTGTCTGGTCATTTTAAATGTTAAGGAAATTTCTGTTATATTCTTGGGGCACCAAACAGTTGCTAACCTTTGGTGGAAGGTGTAAAGGTTCATGTTCTTTTGTCTAATGTAAATTAAAATGATTAAAATGGACTTAAATGACTGCAAAGATACATTTTAGACATATTTTAATTACCTTTTAATAAAACCTTTTAATTTATTTTTTCGAATAACTGCTGAAGGAAATCTGTTGCCATTTTATACCACAGCACTTCAAGGTTAAAAAGCAAGGGAAAACATGGAACATTTCATACAAAGGAAGTGTGTTTTTTCTTGTATGAGAAATTATTTAAAGCGTTAAAAAATAAAGAACAAAAAAGAACCACAAAATGTAATTGCCAAGGGCATGATACGAAAAATAGACAAAAAAACATATTTCTGGTACTTTTAATGTCATTCAATGTGAAAGATAAATTCAAATTTACTTTAAAAACTTATACTTGTCATGATCTTGGCAATGATGGATGGCTTAGTTACTCATTTCATTCAGCTGTCCAGTACTGTTCGGTTTCTCATTTCCTCTCATCTTATCCACCTGCTCCTGCCTCTATTTAAGCTGCTTGCATCCAGTCATCAGGGCCAGATTATTATTGTCCTTTCCAGCCTGTGGTAAGAGTATTTTTAGCGTACCTTATTGTTTCCTATTACCTGATCCTTTTCTATCATGAGCTGCCTGTTCCTGTTCTGATCTGTTTGCCTGAACTGGCTTCGGATTCCTGCATCTGGGACACTTTGGGCAGCGCCTGGTGCATCTTGTTGGCAGCCCAAAGGCTGGATCCTACCTTATTCTCTGGGCATGGAGTGACCCTTTAAAACAGGTTAGTGTCTCATGTTCATAATCTTCCTCGGTTAGATTTACAAGGTGACTAACCTTTGTTTCCTGCCTCCCTCCTAGCCGCTGCTACTACAGATCTGCAGTCTGTTTATTTTAATAAACGCTATTTGAGTAATTACACTGTCTGTCTTGCCTGAATACTGGGTCCTTCTTTTCTGAGTCGTGACAGTACTGAAGCTTCTAAGCCTGGTATTTGTTATTATACTACCGGTATACTCAAAATCACATCTTGACTTATTTATTATTTTTAGATATATAATTTCAGATCAACAGTTTCAAGTCTGTTTTTAAAACATGTTTGCAATATTATAACAAAAATACAAGTGCTTTGCACCTCTAGTGAATGGTTTTAAAAAGTATTCATCTGAATAAAAAAATGTGCTTTTTCAAATTAACATGAAGAATGCATAAAGGGTGTCATAATAACAAAGCTGATGACAAAAATAACTGGAACAGATCAAGCTGGGTAAACAATTTGTGGTGGATTCTGACTGTTTTTCTTTTCTTAAGTAGTACTTTTGTCAGTCAGATGGATTTTTTCCTACTGAAGAATTCAACTCAGACAAAGAGCGTTATAGCTGCAAATAATTCAGCCTTATATGAGTGTGACTGATGTTACTCAAGATCAGTCAGATGACAACTTGTGACAATAATATTTGCCTTGAGTTAATTGATTTTTTGTGGGGTTAAATTAAATGCAGGAAAATTACAATTACAAACTAAATGCAAAAATAGAAAACAAACTGAAATGGCAACACAAAAAGTTCACACTTAAAATTATTATTTCTGGGGACTGAACTACATATTCAGTATATAATCTGTAACAAGTTTGCTTAAAAACGACTTGAAATTCAAAAAAATCCCAGTGTTGAACCACCCCAACCTGCAATTGGAAAACATTTAATTTCTATTTCAGGTATCATAAACTGTCACATTCTCTTTCAGTGTCTGCAGAGTCCTTCAGAACAGTTTTACCTGAAAATGGTAAGACTTTTAATGTATTTTTTTTTATTTTTACAAAGCTTTTACCTTGGCTGAATTTGATTTGTTAAGTTGTCAAAGGCTTGTGTTTTTTTTTTTGGGAGAAATTGTAATCATTTGTAAAATTGCATGATTTACAAGTAGCATTTTTTCCCCCTGGAGTTAGTATGTAAATGTGATTTAACCGTCAGGACTAAAAGAATAGAAATAGTACATTTATTAACTAAGTTCTTGGTTTAATTATTCAAAGTTATCTCAAATACCATTGATCAAGTATTGTAATGCTACAGCAGAAATTCCTGCTGTGCAAAAATGAAATCAGTTCCTGAGACTTTTACTGAAGTAGTTCTGCATGTCATTATGGAGCAGTGTCTTTACTCTCTTCTTTTTAAGAAAGTCATGGATTCCCAATTCTAATATTTTCATACTGGTCACATGAGCAGATCCAGTTTATCTTAATCGCAGACATATTTTAGGTGTTGTTCTTTAACATTTCCACTAGGGGGAACCAAAGTCATACACTCCTAACTCCATATTTGTGCAATTTTGTGTTCTTGCTTTTTAGAGCATTTATTGAGACTGAGCCCACATTTTGTTGTTGTTGTTGTTGTTTTTTATTGTTTTTTTTTTTATGGTTGTGTTTCTTTTAAAAAAAAAAAAGTCTCTTGTTTCAAATGCTCTAAAATCTGTTAATATCAATTTTGCTGTCTAAAGTTGTAGAGAAAAAAAACTTTGCATCTCTAATATTATGCAATAACAGAAAACTTCAGGATCCTGTTTGGTTAGGACAAGACAAAAAAAAAAAAAAAACAGGTTAGGCAGGTTAGTTGGAGGACAAATGCTATTTTATGTGCATTCACTTTTTTGTTTTTATTATTTCTATGGCTCTGTCTATGTTTGTTTTAAATGTTTGCTGAGATAAACCCCCTGTTAGTTGTTTTACTTTTTTGTTTTTCTTTCATTGTAATTGATCTTTATCTGTTCATGTACACCTTTGCTATCCTCTCTGAGAGTATTTTTTTCATGTAAATGTTTGTTGACTTAAAAAAGAAAAAAGTTGGAGGAAAAACCTGAAAGGAAATAAAAACACACACTGAAAGTTTGAGTTTTTAATTTCCAATATGAATGATTTCTGTGCTCCAGTTTTTAGACTGAATATCATACATTTTTGAAATAGAGAAATCATATATTTATTTACCCTAGAAGGTCTCTTTGATTTACCTCATCTGTCTCTTAAAAAGTGAGTTTTTCATTTGTAAATTTTATCACAGAAAGAAGAACCTGCAACCATTAAGAGGTTTCTGTCCAGTCCTCAAGACAAAGTAGCTCTAATTCTTACACATTGGATTTTTTTTTTTTACTGGTAAATAGCACTATAGAAGTCTAACCACAGATTCATAAGTGATTGAAGTCTGAACTTCAACTAGGTCCCTCTAACTAATATGTCTTTCCTTTAACCACTAGTGTTAGTTAAGCAGTATGCTTCAGATCATCTTCCTGCTGAAAGGTGAACCTCTGTCCTACTCTCAAATCACAGGCATCATAACACAGCTTTTGATCAGATATGTCATAGTATTTAGTAGAATCGTTCCCTGAACTTGGACAGGTTTCTAAATCCCTCATAATGCTCAATCATCCCCACAGCATAATACTACCAACACTGTGTTTTACTGAGCTGATACTCCAGAGGTGATGGAATGTGTTGGCTTTGCTTCAGAACACCTTCCTCTATAGATGCGGGAGTCACCCACATGCCTTTTAACAAACTCAAAACAGGTCTTCATATTTTTTATTGTCATATTAGGCACTAAATAATGTTTTTTTTTTTTCAAGTCGATCTTTTATGAAGGCAAACTCTATGGAGTGTACAGCTTAATGTTTACTTTTGTGGACACTGACTCTAGTCCCTGCTGTGGAAGTAGGCATCTCCTTCAGGGCTATCTTTAGTCTTTGTGCTGCCTCTCAGATTGAGATTCCGTACTGGGTCTGTGAGTTTTGGTGAGCGGTCCTGTCTTTGCAGGTGTGCTGTCCTGCAATGTGCTTTCTTTTTGAAGCTTTGACGATAATCTGGGGCAAGGATAGTAGTATACATCGTCACTCGTGAGAATTTAAAAGGTAATGGTTTCCCAAAATCGCAGCAAAGGGGGTACATATGCACATGCAAGCTTTCAGTTTAATTTATTTTTACATTAGCAGTTGGAATCTAACATAATAGCTCAAAAAGTCATGGGGTGGAAGTATTTTTGTAAGATACTGTATGAGCAAAGTTAAACAGCTGGAATATATCTGAATTTCTTCTTAAACAAACCTGAATCTGAATGTTGACAATTTCTTTACTTATAAACATAAATCTCGAGAAAAAACAAAACACTTCTGCTGAGCTCTAAGTGTATTCTGGGAAGAGTCCCTAAATAGCTGATCCAGTATAATAACTGCAAGTATAATAAATGTTCTCCTTTACATTTATCACACGGGTGATACAACTGTCAAGTTATTTATGCAGCAAAATTTTATGACAGCTTAGTATTATATGAGGCACTAAATCAAACGGACATCACAGTTATAAAAGATGGCCCTACCAACATTGTTTTTATCTTTATTTTATCTGAAATATTAAAAAATGCATTGGTTTGAGAAATATATCTAGAAACTCATGTTGGTTTTAAGATTTTTTTGACCCGCATACAGAATCACATGGAGAAGCAGTACATTGTATCATTTTATTTACAAAAAGCAACAAGAATACAAAAGCAGAGTACTGCAGGAAGTCAGCTCAACTTTCTTGTTGGGCTGAGGTGAAAAAACAGACTAATCAGGAAGGAGTTGGTTGAGGATAATTGCTGACTGACCGATTTGCTAACCTGGCAGATGAAACAGAGGTAGCATAGCTCTGTAGGGATTTGATTTAGCAGGCTTTTGCAGACTGTATTCCAGAGGTCCAGGAGAATATGGGGGGGATTCGAAAGTATTGGTATTTTCGAGAGACGTTGTGTTGGAGAGCGGGCACGAAGGTGATGATGACTGAGAACTGCTGCACACAGGTAAACTCTAAAAAATGTCATTCTAAGTCGATTTTTTTCCTAAGGTAAGTTGGTTTTTGTTCTTTAATTGAGTTGGTAAGTTAGACACTAACCCACATTTAAAATAAGAAAAAACAACTGAAGTCTCTTATTTCAAGTGCATCATATGTATTGTTACTTAAAATATGATAATTAGATATTATGCACGTGAAATAGGAGACTGCATTTGTTTTGTTTTTATTTAAAATTTTAATTGTCTTATTCCATTGGCAAAGTGTCTCACTTACCTGCTCAATTCAAGAAAAAAATTACTTATTAGAAGCAAACATAATGCAAAACATACAGTGAGGAAAGTAACTATTTTCCCTGTTCACCCTGTTATTTTGCAAGCCTCCCATCATAGAGGGGTCTGAAATTGTCATCTTAGGTGTATTTCCACTGTGAGAGACATAGTCCATGCCCAGGAATCAGAATGTATGACTTTTTTGAATAATTTATTTGTATGATACAGCTGCAAATAAATATTTGAACACCTAGGAAAATCAATGTTAATAATTGGTATAATAGCCTTTTTTTTTTTGCAATTACAGAGATCAAATGTTTCCTGTAGTTTTGTCACCAGGTTGCACACACTGCAGGAGGGATTTTAGCCCACTCCTCTACACAGATCTCTACACCGATCTTCTCTAGATCAGTCAGGTTTCTGGGCTGTCGCTAAGAAACACGGCGTTTAATCTCCCTCCAAAGCTCTCTGTTGCGTTTCCAAAGCTCTCAGTTGGGTTTAGGTTTGGAGACTTGCTGGGCCACCCAGAACCCTAATATGTTTCTTCCAGAGCCACCCCTTGGTTATCCTGGATGTGTGCTTCAGGTCATTGTCATGTTGGAAGACCCAGCCTCCACCCATCTTCAATGCTCTGACTGAGGGAAGGAGGTTGTTCCCCAAAATCTCACAATACCTGGCCCTGTTCATCATATTCTTAATACAGTGCAGTCGCCCTGTCCAATATGCAAAAAACCACCCCTGCAGCATGATGCTACCACCCCCATGCTTCATGGTAGGTATGGTGTTTTTCAATTTCTGTGTTTATTAACATCTTGGACTGCAAAAAAAATATTTGAAAAAATGTAACATTTTCTGAAAATAAGTGTATTCGTCCATAATCTTACATTTTACAATTACAGGGAACACATCAGAAACACATCTGAGTTGTATTATGTATGTTTTTAGCAACATGTAATTCCTAAAGTCTTTAATATGGATTCAGTGGCTTGTGGAGACATCTGAGGCTTCACACTTGAAAGCCCAGGTCAAATGAAGCCTGGGCTTGCTGCAAGCTTTTTTTCTGCTCCAATTAAATAGGTTGGCTTCATCAAACATGGAGTGCTGATGGACTCATTAGGTGGATTTACCAATGTGCTTCTTTAAGGATCAAACGTGGTTAACTGGTCCGGTGTTCTAAACATTTAGCAACAACAATATACTGCCATAAAAACATAATTTTGTTGTCATTTTAGCTTCATGTGGACACACCTGGGCACTATTTATGGTCTCTAATCAGCATATTGATATGGCACAACTGTGAGATGGATTATCTCAGCAAAGGATAAGTGATCAATATCACAGATTTATACTGGTCTGCGAACAATATTTGAGGGAAATTGTCATATTGTGTATGTGGAAAAAGTTTGAAAAATTTGAGTTCATCTCATAAAAAATGGGAATAAAACTAAAAGTGCGGGATTTATATTTTTGTTTCTATCTCCTGTGTGAACTGCAGTTATACAATGCAAGTAGAGGACGCAATGACATCACAGGCCAGCATGCTCTGTGTTTACAGAAGTAAACATGGATGGACGTGTCGGAGTGCATCTAGCGATCTTTCCCAACCATAAAAACACAATCTTTTCAAGATGGTTAAACATAAATACTGCTCTCCTCATTATCGTCTCCTATGGTTTTTGTTTTTCTTTCCCCTTCTTCATAGCAAGACCCAGAATAGTGACCTTTTCTCTGGTATTAATTGAGTTCAGGTTGGATGAATCTGACCTGGCCGTTCACACACAGGTCGCATTTGAAAAGATCAGATTCGTATTGGATTCAGGACCACATAGCCAAGTGGCCTGGGTCGCATTGGAAAAAATCAGATCGGTGTTGTTCAGACAGCCAAGAAAAGGTCAGATAAAGGTCGCATATACACCAAAAAAAAAAGGATTTGGGTCACTTCAGGCTGCAGTGTGAACGTAGCCTATGTCTGTGGAGTCAATCAACAGGATGCACTTAGTAAAGCAGGGCTGTCAGACTAGTACCCTGTTTTATTTTCCATTCAAGACGTAGCACACCAGACTCCATTCATCTCATCAAGTCATCATGTTAAGACTCACAGCCTGTAGGCCCACCTGCATGTGCGGATGTCCTGGTAGCCTTTCTGCACATGCTGGAGGACCCAAACAAAAAAGTAAATGTTGAGATAACCAATGCTACTTTAAAATTATAAAATTAAATGAAAACTTGATTCAAATTTATAATGAAATAAAATGAAAGACAAAATACAAACACTGAAATAGAAAAAAAAAAAGTCATCAGTTGCAATCTCCCAGCATAGAGAGGTGGTTCTTCACCTTCTTATATACATGTTAGTCATCTTGATTGAGAAACGTTCTCAGGTGTGCAGCAACATGGGTGAACCCTGCAACCAATAAAGATTCTCTCTGTGACTGGAAGCGTTCTCACACCAAAAAAACGGTACTCCCCCTCCCAGAAACTGATGAAGCAATACTGCTTGGGGACATTTGCTGCTCCCCCTGCAGAGGACTGTAAAGAAAGCTGCGTTGTGTGTTTTCTCTCTGCTCTTATCTTGTCCTGGTATGTGCTCAATGATAAAAGAGTTTTTGGCTCCTAAAACAGAGTTGTTCAATATAACAAGTGTTGACATCCACATATTTTACTTTATGCACTCTAAGCAAAGTAATCTGAACTTTGATTTTAGTTCATCTGTGATGGTTCTCAGACCATTTTTTTCACTCCTCTGGTTCTTTGCATTAACGGTTAATTTAATGCTGTTTTTTTCTGATTAACAATGCTACTGTCTGCCCTTCATTTACTGGGTTTATGCTTGTTCTTCATCCCCTTTATTTTTGATTGCACTGAGTTTTGATTGCTCAGTATTTATTGTATTTTAAATATACATGATCCAATTGTTTAATTGCATGATGTAGTGAGAATGTCGTAAATTAGTAAATCCCAGTTCATCAGCCCTTTCTTTCATCAAGCTTCTGTTGAAAGGGTAACTCTTAGATATTCATTCTTCTGTTTGATCTTTTTAACTACAGTTTCACATGGCACGCATGGCTATAAAATATATTGCATATGTTTCCCCAGTAGGAAAGTGAATTCCTTTAAATGATCTCACAACAGGTATAACACGTACTGATCATGCTCATCCAGGAGGAGTTTATCCTGCAATGTCAATGGGTCGATGCAATCGATAGAGAACCTTAAACCAATCTGACTGAATGATTTCATTGAATTGTCTCTTGAAAGTGCCTCGAGATGACGTGTTGTGAACTGCCACTCTATAAATAACCTAAATTGGAATCAAACTGAATATAGTCACTGATTGATGCTTCTTTCTTTTATGATTGCATCCTAAGATTTAAAACAACTGATCTAAAAATATTCATATTTCTTAACTTAAGCCAAAACTATAATGCCACTACTCATGATAGGGAAAGACTAGCAGGTGTGTCTTCCAGGTGGAGTTCATTAACTCTATGAAGAACTTCAAGAGGAGGATGTTCCCCAGGGAAGATGCCAGATTGTTTTTGTCATGATTCGTGAACAGGCTCTACTTTTAGCATCTTTATGCTCCTCAAGGTCCTGACACTTACTTTCACTGTATCTCCTTAACCGAACGTTCAATCTTCTTCTGTTGTTCGGTTCTTGGGCTTGAATTGTCTGCTTTCTTGTCCCTTTCTTGCCCCCCCCCCCCCCCCTTGTTTGAAGAAATTTCCCCAGGATTCCCTCTCTAAACATTCTTACTGCTCACCTGGCCACCAACTTGAAACTACATTCCTTGATGTTCCATTGCTCACTTACCCAACTTTCAGTTTTCCAACTTTGACCACTCTTTCATTCCAAAAATCTAAAAATCAGCAACAAACCCACTCTCCTGTCCACCTCAGTCACTGTTGGAAAACTCCTGAAAAGCCCTTTGTCTGTCATTACCAAAATCCTTTTTAAAGGCTACACCTTAAACTTGCTGATCTTGTGCAAAGTTTAAGGGGGGGTTAATCAGAACGGATATCGGACAGAGAACCCAGAGGGAAAATAAGTCTTCAATTTATGCTTCAGATATTGCACATGATAAAAGGCTTATATCATTAACTCTTGAAAGTGGTCACCCTTACATGTATTTCATTACATTTAATGACTTTCTCAAGAACTATGTGAGAACTATCTATGGTATGTGGCATAAAACTTAATCATATGTTTTTATTTTTGTATATCTTTTTTATATTGTCTTACTCTGTTTAAGAGACATACTTTAAATATATGAAAAATATCTTTATATTCATGTTTTTTTCTTTAGGTAAATTGAACATTCCAAAAACGCAGTTTGTTTTTTCTAAGATTTATGTACTTATATTTGAATAGTATATACTAAAATTTCGTATTGTTATATATATAAATAAGTACCATTACATATAGATTTTTGTTTTAAAAGAAATATCAGCTCTTAGCCCATGAAATTCACAGGAAATTTACAAAAATAAATGTCTTCAGTTCTCTACAAGTTTCTATCCTATCTATAATGAGGGATAAAAACTATTTTTTTCAAACAGGGAAAACCCAGCTGTAAAGAAGCTTGATCAGTTTATAATGAAATGTGTTAGATCTTTATCTTAGAGCAGGTGTCTTCAAAGTTTTCCAGGCCAAGGACCCCCAAACTGATGGTGAGATGGAGCAGGGACCCCCTAATTATATATATTGTATAAAATTGTGTTATATCAAACTAGTCCTATAGTCACTCTATTACAGATGGAGTAATACAATGAAAGTAATTTTGCCCTTGGATTTTTTATTTATTTTTACAGCACTAGTGGCTTGTTTTTGTTTTGTTTTTTACAGTAGGCTGACAGGAAAGGGGGTATTAGAGAGGGGGAGAGACATGCGGCAAAGGACCACAGGCCAGATTCGAACCAAGGAATAAGGCCTCCGTACATGGGTCGTCGCAATAACCACTGCGCCAACCTGCACACCCCGCCCTGGGATTATTAAAGTATTTCTGATTAGGATTCCTTTTTGATGGGACAGGTGTTATGAATGAAATGGTGCCCAGTTTGAAAGAGCTCCTGTGTGTCGCTGAATGTGTGCATTGATGACTGAAAAACATCTTCTGCCTCCATTTATCTGTTTACTACAGTGTTGAATTCATGTGTATTTGAAGACATTTCAATTATTGGAAAAAATTGCAGGGGGGAATTATAGAAAAAGTCTAATCAACCATAATTTTCGCGACCCCCTAGGGGTCACGGACCCCCTGTTGAAGACCTCCGTCTTAGAGGATGCTAGAAGAGAGGCATTTTCCCTTTAGCAAAGAAATATGTTATATCAACATTGATCATGTTGCCAATTCCCCAACAATAATGGAAAATACGTCTTTTTATGAAATACTTTTAAATATTTGGCAAAATACAATAGTTAGAATTAATTTAACAGTCAACTGTCACCTGCTTTTACTAAACTTTTGCATTTCCTGTTAACTTTATCATCAGATACGGCTGTATTTCTTTCTCTTCTTTCTATTTCTCACATTTAGGCCCCATGTGTAGCCTATTTTCTGTTTCTCTCAATAGTTTAGTCTCACTAATGATTTGTCATATAAGTTTGATATTGAATTTTTTACTGAGGATATGGTGTGTAAAATTACAGTTATATAATGTTCTTAAAAGTACAAAATCCTATCAGTTTCCTTTTTGTTCATTTTAAACAACCACCCTCAGCATAAAATCAAATATTATAAAGTGGTTGTCCATAGATTTGTTAGCAGAGTGAAAATGTGTGCGTGTGAAAAACATGGTCAGTAAATGTGACTAAGACTATGCAAAAAATAAGCAGAAGATTAAAAACATTTGACCTGTAAGGCATGTAGTTTCAAAGGCAGTGATAATAAAACTAAGGAAATGTTCATAAAACATTAAGCTGAAAAAAGCTTAGAAACAGAAAGACTTAAAAATAACAAAATCTTCCAGTAACAATATACTAAATGTTCACTATGAGAACATGACGGTAATCATCTTTTATTTCCACTTTTCCAAAAGTGAATTAATTTTTGTAGCAAAAGAAAAAGAAAAAAAATCCACAGCCAAAGCAATGAAAGTCGAGTCTTTTTAATTACATTTAAATGACCTGACATATTACAAAACATCACTCCTATCGCTTTGTTGAACCAAATTTTACCTCAAACTCATCTCCTCGGAAATATAGTAAGCAGTTTAAGACATGCAACTTTAAAAGCAGCACAGGAATCATAAAACATGAAATGAAATAACCACTATAATGTATTTTCACTTTGTTAACATATAAAAAAGGTGGTTGGAAAGACTGACAGCATGGATTGTAACTGGCCCAGATACGCAACAGGAGAAAACAGCAGAGGAAAAAGGTATAAAATCTGATATGAACTTTTTTAGGAAATATATAAAAACAATTATGGCTGGGAAATCCAATAAAAAGAGGTGCAAAAAATAAAAGCATTTTCCAGTGTAATCAATGCTGCATATATGTGATAAATTAAAATGGCCTACCTAAATGTTTTGATTTCTTTATATAAAAATAATGGAAAAAGGTAGAACTGTGATTTCTTAGGGTGCTTTTCATTATGCAGTTTGGTTCTTTGTGCCTGCTTAGGATATCGTATTAATATGAGTAAATTAGGAGACATATGCTCAGGATACCTACAACTACATGGGATCTTCCATTGTATCAAGAACACAAAGAATTAGAAGTCAGAATAAAGAAAAGCACCCTGAGTGTTAAAGTAGAGGTAGCTTCTAACCTCTTGTACACAAGTTAAGTGACATCTGCATACCAAATTGTACCTTGTCCTCAAAGCATTAGCATTTAGGTGGATAAGCTTCACCACTGCCAGGCCAGAAATGCAGTTAATATTGAGATTCCATGGTGAAATAAACTGAAGACTCCTGCTTTTCAGATTATATGTGCTTTTTATCGCTTAACAAAGCTGTTTACGAAGACATTCTAATGTTCAGCAGATCAAAACCATTCACAAAATGTTCAATTAAGCCACAAAGACACAATATGGAGAAGAGCTTTTGGTGGCAACTAGAAAAACCACCCTACTGTCATTTGCTTCACACTGATTTGCACATATTTCCTAAGAAGGGGTTTGAAATTTGCAAGCAGCAGACTTTATTCGATGTAAGCTCCACCCTTTTAGTGGTGTTCAATTATCTAAGAAGCTTCCAGATTGAGGCTTTAGTTTTCAAAGCTCAATAAAAACTGCCTATTTCTGGCAAGGCTAGTGGAAGTAGGACTCCAGGGTACCACGGCGGCGGACATCGGTTGTCCAGCAGTGGAAGCCACCACCAAGTGAGTTGGCATGGCGAATGTTCACCTTTATGGTCTTGATACCTGTTCAAAGCATGAACCGGATATGTTCTTAAAGATTTAAAGCTGTCAAAATAAAAAGGAATAACTAAAAAGTTTTCCACTCACCGAGGTTTTCAAACATTTTATGAATAGTTTCTTCATTGGCGTCAACCATGACCCGCTTCTCATCCAGCATCAGGACATTCATGGACAGCCATTTGGAGGACATCCACAGTGGGTGGTCTGCAAAAGAAATTGTTGCATTTTTTGTCCTATTGCCTGTGAAAATATTCTATTGCCTTTTTCATTCAAAACAAGTTGTTGGTTGAAGTACAAACCATCAGGAATCAAAGGTGTTGGGGGTTTCACAACAGTCCAGCCAGCTTTCTTGAACATGTCAATCTGGGGTACAGAAAAAAAGCACACAGCAAAGGTGAACATAGTAATGACCAGTATATTTTTACATCCACAAGAGGGCAGCAGAGGACGCTGTCTGAAAATACCTGGCGACATGGGCGGTCAGGGTTTGACAACACCAAACCAGGTCCGATGATGTTAAAAGTGGCATCGATGTGCATGGGGTTAGGGTCTTTAAACGAGATGATGTGCACTTTGTAATCTGGGGCCAGATGGCGTCTCATCCACTCGATTCCCATGTAATTTGTAACCTGAGATGGAGCAGTTTGTAGAAAGAGACTTATACCCTGGCAGTGTATTGAGATTCCTTCTGCCATTAATCAGGGCTGCTTCATACCTGACTCCTCTGAACGAAAAGATCCCTCCCAGCTCGAATGAAATCAGCAGCGTCGAAGCATGGCTCGTGCTCTGTGGTCACAAACTTCCCCTGGGCAGCCAGCTTGTGTCTGTCCTCCACAGTGCGGATGGGGTAGTCCTAGTTGGCAGGAGGAAAAATATGATTTACACCAGAGGTAGCAGCCTTAACTGCATCTGTTTTAAGAGGCTCACCTGATCATATAGCTCATCAGCCATGGTGGGTTTAGGAGCTGTGGTCCATTTTGCACCTTTTCTAAAGTACTCCTTAATTAAAGGCCTGTAGGCACGGTACTCAAAGAATCGAGCCCTCCAGGCCATGGGAGCTTCTATGATTTCGTTTCCCACAACCATGAGGATGTCTCTCGGCATGGCAGCATACATTCCTGCAACATTTTCAACAATGCAACTTATTTTCTGTTGAAAAACTTCCAGTCAGCGTCCTGCAATATTACCAACCAAAGTTTCTCACCTGTTGATGTGAAATCTGGAGTTTTATATTCGACGGACCAGTCGATGGGTTCTGGCCTCTGCACAACAACTCCTTCGTGACGCAGGATATTGCACATTTCTTCAATCTCAGCAACAGCTTTTTTCAAGTGGTCCGCAGGAAAAGACTGGCCCCCATGCTTCTGATAGAAGGGCCAGTACTTCTCATATGTGTTGGCCTGATCAGATAGATGGGACATTTAACATCAAAGTCACATTTATACAGGTAGCATTTTCCAGGTGAGTGAGACGAGATGCTTACCTTCACTTCCACAGTAAAGGGAGGCACCTGGGCATTTTCAGCTCGCCCAACGATCACCTCCTCAAGAGGGTCCCATTCATTGTAGCTGCAGACGGGGCACTCCTGCTGAATGGGCTCAGTAACAGGTTCCTCTTCAGCTGCATGCTGTTGTGCAGCTGCTGCACTTGAAGTGCTCTGGAAGGTCCTCTGCACCCAGCCAGCAACTGACCGGCCAAGCTAAGCAGGAAGAGAAGGCATCAGTTTAGGGATTAATGTGGAGAAATAGCTTTTGCAGTAGTCCTAAACTACAATAACTATTTCATTTTAAGAGAAATTTGGCCAATTGTTTTTTTTTTTTTTTTTTTTTGTGCATGTTGTTTTTACTAGTGCAATTTGAAAGAACAACATGGCTTAAATCCAACTATGTCAACGAAAAATGTTAACTACCCCCAGGCTGCCAAAAAAAACAGATGTTAAGAAGAGTTTTCTCTCAAACATAGAGGTTACAATATTGGCCCCTCTGGCTCCAGACCAGCTCCAGAGTCACTGAGTTTGAGAGCCATCTGCTGCCAAACAGCTGTTCACTGCCACTCAGAGGCTAAATGAAATCCAGGAAAAAAAAACTTCCACTGCTTTTCCCTCATTTTTGGGGGGTTGATCTAGGTATTTTTGTTTTACTAAATGTTTTATTTTTTGCATTTCGGTGTCTCAATCTTTAAAAAGACCAACCAATACATCAATAAATCAATTCAGCTGATTTTAACCAAATCAGATAAGATGTAATGAAGAAAAAGTCGAAGAAAACGTCTTTATTCACTTAAAAAAAAATGTGTTTTCGTTGAAACAAAAGATCAGTGAAAGAAAATAAATACATGATTGTTTTTCTAAAAAAAAAAAAAAAGTAATAAAAACAACATAATACCAACCATGGCTCCGATCAGATGGGCAGCTTCAGCCCCCCTGCTACCTCCTCTCAAACATCTGACTCGCAGCATTGTCCGCAGAAATAATGAGCGAAACCAAAGGCAGCGCTGGATCCAACTGTCTCTCTCTGCTTGCTTTCTTGAAGGGAGACGCTTCAGCTCGCAACCAACTTTATAGGAGCAGAGACTACGTGTCTCTGAGGTTATTGGTCGCTTTTCATGTTGAGAGGCAACGTGACTTGAGAAAAAGCATTTCTGAAACACAATCCCTTACGCCAGCGAATTCTTATCAACTGGGCTTCTGGCGTCCAGAGCTTCAAAGAAATCTGAAAATGGATCAGGAACCGGTTCGGTTCGGCAGGACGTTTCTCTGCATATGATGTTTTGCAAATTATAAAGTTAAGTAGCTTACAAAATGTTAATTAGGGTTTCCAACATAGCTTTAAAAAAAAAAGAACTGTCCCATATTAAGTTACCAAACTAGTGGCTTAATTTAATTCAGTTTTGATTAAAATGTTTATAAAATCAATTAAAACCCAATAAAAGGCAAGAATTGGCCAATATTGCAACCCTAATTAAAAAATACTTTCCCTTTATTTTTGCATAAAGGTTGCCTAATTCTTACATTAATCAAAATGGTGAATAATGCAAGAAAAGTTAAGTTAAACATTTTATTTTTAATGAAAAGATTAACTCTACTACAAAGCAGCTAGTTTAGGATTGATGTCATCCTTTATGTGGTAGGATTTGCATCCATGTGGCTTTCTGACATTATTTAATCAGTCTATTAGGAGCGGTTTGGAAGCCAGAGGAGGTTTCAGTAGGGAGCTGATACAATCGTTGAGATATGGAGCTTTGCACAGGCTTCCACAGCACATGCTTGGTTGGACTGTGCTCACAGGAGTTTCACAACACCCCTCCCACAGGAGACTTCTGATGTTTTCTTTCCTTTTAAAGAAAAAAAAAAACAATCTTTGGCTGATTTCCAAGGTTCAAAGGGTACATTATGAAGAAGCACTCAGCTTTTATTGATACAATATCATCCTTATAGTGAGATTTTATGACTATAACTATTTTTATAAATAAACTTGGCACACAATAGGGAATTTGTATTTGATTTATTATTTCTTTGTTAGTTTGTTTGAAGTGCTTATTTGCAATCAGTTGACGATAATGGAAAGCCTGAATTGTACCACATTTGTGGGGAAAGTGCATTTATGTGGATTGTAGCCCTGAAAAATCAGCCCAGTCCTCCATGTCAATGCCAAAGAGCCTATTCTACTGCTTAGCACTGGCTAACAATAAAACTACTTGTTTTTATTTTAGCTTATTGAATGATTGAAGTATTAAGAAGGGACATATTGGTAATTTATTAATTTAATAAATGTTGGCTTAGCAGTGTAACGATAAATGGTACTCAGGCACAATAACCTGCCATTTCCTGCTAGTCGTCATCCTGGTAAAACTGCTGCAGGATGGCAGCAACATTATTTGTCAAAAATCACTCTGCTACAAACAGCATAATATGGCTGATCCTACAAGAGGTCAAATGAATGAGGTAATAACAGGAAGTGGCTGCAGGAAGTGCTGACTCTGACGCAGCGGCAGAGTTAAGGGGGGCAGAGGGGGGCACTGTACTCCTCTGAAATCTGACCCCCCCATGCAAAAAAAAAAAATTATAAAATGGGATCAAATAACAGTTAAGTAACTTAGATGCTAATTTAATTATTTTAATGATTACTTTTTTTTTAGCAGAAGAAAAAATCCTTCTGCTCAATTTCTTAAAGGTAAAGAGGAGCTGTTGGCTTTAAACTTGTAATTAAAAATAAGTTGCAATAAATAAGAGGAAATTTTGCACCAAAAGCAGTTATATAGTAAAATGATAAATGGCTTGTATCTGTCTAGCATTTGAATTTTAAAAATGAAACTTATATATACGTCTTATCCCCTTTGTGCCTGACATGTACTCAAATATATGTTCACTCTCAGAAAGTCCAGTTGCAAATAACTGAGAAACAAATTAAATATAATAGCCTATGGACCCCCCCTGAGATAGCTTTACATTCCATCGGATTCCCCAACAAAATAAGTCTACCGGTAGTTCTGCTGCTGCTCTGAAGTTGAGTGTCCATCACAAACCAACCCTGTATAGCACAGGTATAAACGGAGAGTACTGGTATGCTTTTGTTTATTTTTTAAAAGAACACAATCCATATTCTCACCTCTGCAAATGTGGAACTATTTAAAATGGAAAATGCACAGATTTTCTAAATATTGCACAGAAGTTTCATTAAAACAAACAAACAAACAAAAAATGACAAAAAAACATCCAAACATTATCTCCAATTCTTTGCACACGTATTAGAGGTGAGCTTATCATTTTGGTCAGACAAGCTAAAGAACATAAAAGACAGATAAACTTAGCTTATGTAAACACTGCAGTGACTTATGCAGGTGTTATACTGTGCAGGTCGACGGGTGCATTAACATTTGCTGTGCTGTACGTGATGCAAGCATCGTCATCACAGGGGCTATTAATTAACAGAAGTGTGAATGCAGGAACCATGGGACTAGGAGCAGTAAGGCGAATGCCACACCCACAGAAAGAGACTGAACGTTTCCATTTGTCTTTGACTTTCCTTAATGCAACTAATCTGCTTTAAACACACAGGATTTATTGCTATAAAACACAATCAAGTTTTTAAATCCCCACTAATAGAATACGTACAATGTTATCATTTTTGTCCAAAAAATACATACAGTAAGTACTGTGAACGCCTCACTATAGTCAACATATGTTTAGTTTCTACATACGCTCTGTATAAATGTTATAATTTTACACATATACACAACATACATAGATGTGTCAGTTGGCCTCTTTATTTTTTTGTGTGGTTTATATTTGTTCTGTTGTCATTAATAACTTTGGAGATGCGGCTGCTTTTGAAGATGCAAATGTTACATTTAGTCTATGCATTGATGACGTGTCACCATTTATGTGTAACTGGAATGTACCTATCATATCTTTGTGAAATAGAAAGGAACAGGAGCTGCTACATATATGACCTTGGTACAGAGTGGCTGATAAGGGATAGGAACTAAAGAAGGATATAGTCTAGTGATTTGGAAGATATAAGAATATGTGAATTGATGACGGAAATATTGAGGTAGAAGAATAGCATTAAAGCACAAGTAGTAAATTGGGAAAAGGGAGATGCTCCTATATTTTGCATGTAAGCAGAAGCACCATTGGAATTTCTATGTCAACTCCAATATTGTCTGCCTGCAATATTCTTGATCTTCCTCATTATCTGGCTTGCAATGTAATTCCTTCAGATTATTGTAGTACTATTTTGGTAATAACTCAAACATTTTTTTTTTTGTAGAGTAAATCTGACCCTGACACTGCTTGGCAACCAGATCCAACACACTGGTTGAGTAAGAAAAACAGACAGCAGACAAAAAAAAGAAGAAAAGATGACAAATATTAACCCAAAGCATGCTGTTAGATGTCTACAGAGACTTGAAAGTTCAGGTCAACCACAGATTGATTCTCAGAAAACTAACCAGAAAATCCCGCTTCACAAAGATAGGATGTTATAGATAGGATGAGTCTTGAACTGAATTAACCTATGTCAAGAGGCACAGATGCACCGACTGATGTAATTGGGAGAGAATACCACAATTTTTTATATTGTGCGGCCCGGTACCAAATGACCGACGGACCGGTACCGGTCCGCGGCCCGGTGGTTGGGGACCACTGCTTTACATGTTGGTTGAGGTAGAATGCTCTTAAACTGTGTAGATTCTCAGTTATAGAAATCCTTTAGCCTACTTTTAAACAGGCCAGACTAATAATATTTTGCACTGAGCTTTAACATCTGCAGTTTGCTTTTTCAAAAGTCATTGGCAAGGAGTTAAATGTAATGCACCTGCAAGAGTGCATCAGCCTTGTGGGATTTTCATTCCATGAACTGTTTCCGTTGTGCATGCATATGGGAGGGTCAGACTGTAAAACTGGGTCTGCAACCAATGACAAACAGATCAGACCAAAGATTAACGATTGCCACTGCAGAACATTAAACCTGTATCTTAAGCAAATTTGTTTTCTTGGAAAAATAAGAGTATGATACTTTCTAGTGCTATTACATTTTGCAAAAAGATCTTCTGACGTTTCTAGCTGCCAGTTGGAGCCAACAATCATTTGTTTCACCGAATGTAAACTCAAAGAGTTTAACAAAAATACATAATTTCTCCATGTGTATTCTGTGTGACACATCATAATGTACTCACCTTCTTATAAGTGAGAGCTTTAGCTATTACCTATATTTTTATAACATTTTTGTAGTTCTTTTCCAGAGGATTGCAGTCCCAGTTTGACCAGAGTCATCCGGGACATGCCTGAAGCTTAATGATGTATAGCTAAGGCTGTCTGGATTCAACACAGTAGTCTGGAGCTCCTTCCTGACCTTGGAGAGTATTTTTACTGTTGACTTTGCAAAAGGTAAGGGGATAGTAGGTAGGAAAGGAAGGTTCGGAGTTACAATTTGAGATATTTGGATTGAGCCAAAATGTAGGGTAGGGCCCCTGCAATAGAATTGAGCTGTGAAAGGAAAAAACATTGCTATCACTGGGGGAGCCATCCATAGGTGATTCTAGACAGCAGAGGCTAGTAGAAGCTAGCATCTCTGGCGAAATGGTCCCAGCTCCTGTTATGGCCCCTATACTGAATGTTTACATTACAAAACTACAAAAATGTAAATATAAGTGAATTTTTCTTGAAAATTTAAAAATTTTACCTTTGAGATTTAGGTGAGACAATTTCATAACGAAATAAGATGATTCACATGATCTTGTTTCAAGTGGATGGTTTATTTATCTTATTTTATGGCCAAAAATACTAATTCCTTTGGCAGTTAAACTTATTAAATGAAAAACAGCAGCCTCTCCCTGGCCTCCCCTGGTAAATGTCTGGAACTGGAGCCAGCTGTTTTAAATCCATACAAAGCGTTAGGTCTCAGTTGATGTTTATAAGCATGATCCATCACTAATTTACTTCAATAGTCAACACACCTCAGGGATATATTTTCTTATAGGAAACCAACCAGCAAAACAATAATCAAACAAACAAATAAAAAATGTAGGCAGCATTCGATCAAGGACCATGCTTAAAGTCTATTCTGGGATATGTTTGCATATCAAAAACAGGGGCGCATTTATTTAGGTGCATTATCTTTATAAAGGCTGATCCATTCACATATATTTTTCTTAGAGCAATATCAGTATGGCCATAGCTAGGGCTGGATGTGGATTAAAATTTCAAGAAATGTTTAATTCTGAATCTGAGACTTTGAGATCCTGTCTGATCTCTGCTTGGGTTTCTGGTATTAAGATTTTTTTTTGTTGTTGCCTCAATTACAGAACTGTAGTTAAGCAAGATATTATATAATAAACTACTATTGCTTAAAGTATTGCTTATAATATACCATATTAACATCAAACAACACATTGATAAAGTAACAGTAGTTAATGGTGGCTGTAAAGACAGTGGAAATGCATTAGTTAAAAATGGATTTTAGATTATATAATTCAACGTTTCGCAACTGATATGAAAATCGATTGTAAAAAGTTTGCATGAATTTGTCATGCCTCAGAACAGGGTACCCAGTATTCAAGGCAGACAGTACAATTTTTTAAAAAGGGTTTATTAAAAACGCAGCAGCTAGGGCTTCAAGGGCAGGAACCTCTCCAGAAAGGAAACACAGGTTAGTGGCCATGTAAATCTGGTGGGGGAAGATTATGAACGTGTGAGTTACTAACCTAGAGTTAGTTTAGTTGGTGCCCAGAGAACAAGGTTGATTCAAGCCGGTCGGCTGACAACAAGATTTGACCGGCACCGCTAATAGAATCCAAGAGGCTGTAGCCCCGGAGTACGAAGAATAAACAGGAGACCAAATCTGGGCAGACAAAGGAGAGCAGGATAATCCAAGAAGATTCCAGAGGGAAATCCAGGTCAGTGCCAGTAAGAAACTCCAGTTCAGCAAACAGGCAGAATCCAGAAAGAGTCCAAAAACAGGTCAGGCAAACAGATCACTGTTAAAAACAGATCAGACAGGAACAAGCGGGCTCAGAAGCTGAAAGGCTGACAAGGAAATCAGAAACACTAAGGTAATGCTGAAACGCTCTCATTGCTGGCTGTTGAATAATCCTGCGTGATTACTGTATAAACAGGCAGGTTAAAACCGTTCAGATGGGAACAGGAAATCAGAAACACTGAGAAACACTGGACACACTCTCCCCACTTGCTCGAGGGAATAATCTGGCCCTGATGACTGGTTAGAGAGCTGGTTAAATATAAGCAGGATCCATCCATCCACTTTCTGACACGCTTTATCCCAAGTGGTGTCGCAAGGGGTGCTGGTGCCTATCTACAGCTGTCTACGGGTGAGAGGCGGGGTACACCCTGGACAGGTCGCCAGTCCATCGTAGGCCAACACAAAGAGAATCAGGACAAACAACCATTCACACCTAAGGAGAATTTAGAGAAAACAATTAAGCTAAAAGTCATGTTTTTGGACTGTGGGAGGAAGAGTACCACACATGTTTAGGGAGAACATGCAAACTCCATGCAGAAAGAACCTGGGCTTCTTGCTGCAAGGTAGCAGTGCTGCCCACTGTGAGTAGGTGCAAGGTACATCTGTCCTTCTGGATAGCTGCAGGCCATGTCTGACCTTTTGGGCATCTGGAAACCATGTCTGATCTTCTCAGCAACTGCAAGACATGTCTTACCTTCTGGGCAGCTGCTTCTGACCTTCAGGACTGCTGCAAGCCACGTCTGACCTTCAGGGCTGCTGCAGACCATGTCTAGCGTTCAGGACTGTTGCAGGCCACGTCTGACTATCAGGACTACTCCAAGCTGCGCCTTACCATTACTGCAAGTTCTACCCACCGCAGATCTTTTCTGCAGAGCTAAACTCTGCTTATCCTCTCTCCCAACGTAAGTCTAGCCTGGAGCTGACAGCTATTGCAGTTGAAGTCTGCTTCTGCATGCACTGTTGGTCCAAGTCCTTCTCTTGTCCAGGACCTGCCTGCCTTCCCCTTGTCTGCAATATACTCAACCTTGTCGATAAAACCTTTAAAACGTCATACTGCTTTGGCTTGTATTACCAGGTTCTCCATGCTAAAACATAGCAAATGATGTAGCCTAGTTAGATAGACAACTGCTTCAAAATAATAACAAATGTAGTCATTTAGTGAAAAACTAGGTTTGGACAACAGCTGACTGTATGCACAAGACTCCTATGTCAAAAATTATGAATGCAATATTTTCTCCTAAATTAATCATACGAATGATTTAAGAAATTTCCTTGTAAGAATGCTTCTTGCATGAGGCCCAATATATTTTCCCATTGAAAAATGGGAGACTGCTCTATCAGATAGTGTTGATCGAAATTGTTCTTCTCAGACTTGCTTGAGAACCTTTGACATGACTTGAAATCCTTTTTTTTTATATAACTTATGAAATACCAAGTCCTTGATAGAGTACACTATGCAGGCAGATGTTTAAGATGGGTTTTGCATCTGATAACTTCCTACAATGCTCAAGTAATACACCATACAACTATGTCCATGCACACCTGTACAGGGGTTCTTGTGTCTGGTATGTGATGATTTGTCAGTGTGTCTGAGATGTTTGCTTACTGGAAAACCAAGATGATGTCACCTTTGACAGAGATTTCCTCAATGTCATCTTCATTGCTTTATGTATCGTAAAGAAAACTATCCTCATGAACTGGAAAAACAAAAAGTCTTAATATACCCAGTGTAGAGACATTCTGTTGGATTATATTAATCTTGAGATAGCCTCTGCCTCAACTTTAGAGCACACACTCTCTCTGAGGGGGAGGTGTCTACATTTCAACTCAACTGTTTCTCTTTTGTGTTGGGAAATTTAGCCGAATGCAGAGGTGGGTTTAGATTTCCTTTCAGGTGAGGAGGGGGAAATGGTTGCCTGGGATTAGGCGTTACCTAACATTATAGGGGGCTCATTTGGGCTATGGTACGCTACTGCCACCTCTGGGTGGCTCTTCCGGGTGTACCTTGGGCATGACTTGCTGCCCTACAGGGCCTCAGCACCGTAACCTCTGGGGTAAGGCTTCTCTGGTCTCTCAACTGTCCTTTTTCGGGTAGGTGTGGCTTTTCAAATGTCTGCCCACTTTTTGTTCCTGTTGTCTGGGGTTCCTTTAGATGTCTAGGTCTCTGGTTGTCTCCTTGTAGGCCCTGGGCTCTTCAGGGCGAGCCTGGGGCCACTCACACCTGCTACTAAGAATATTTTCCGTCTGAAGAAGCCCTATAAACTCACGAAACACACGCATACTCAAATCTGTTGGGCTATTGTTATAGTGGGTAATTCTCTTTTGAAAAAGAATAAAAAAATAATCAAAAATCTTCATACAATCGGACAACTTGTCCTCCAAAAACCCTAATTATACTTCTTCCTTTCTGGGGTGTACTGGTTTGTGTGTATGTGAGTACAGAATGCGTAATGTTGCCTCATTTGTCTGTGTGTCTTGTGTTCACATGTGCTCATGGAAATCTGTGTATGTACAATATTTGTGTGTTTTTGGTTGGAATAACATGTCTAAATCTTTCTCTTTTAAAATATGACTAACCTTTTTTATCTGAACCATGTGTGCTACTAAGTAGTTGTCATGATGGGTCAAAGATGCAAGCCAATATGCAGAACAAAACGGAGGCTGGGTAAAAGTATAACAGAGTTTATTGACTTGGCACAAAACACAAGATCATAAACTGGATCTGGAACTGGTTCGGGCTGGTTAACTGAAATCTTGACTGGGACCAGAGACTGTTGGTTAGCAGAGTTCACGAGGAGCTAAAGCGTCTAGCTTCAGACCTAGCATAGCAGACCATGATCAGAGCCTCCAGCTCTTCACAGAGAACAGCAGGGGATATCCACATAGGATTCTTCAGGTTGATCCCACATAGGAA